>NC_138369.1:162976533-163032575 GCF_054177405.1 Leptonychotes weddellii | reverse complement strand
GATATGAGGAATTCTTAATCTCAGGAAACAAACAGGGTTGCTGGAGTGGTGGGGGATGGGAGGGATGGGGTGGCTAGGTGATGGACATTGGGGAGGGTATGTGCTATGGTGAGCACTGTGAATTGTGTAAGACTGATGAATCACAGACCTGTACCTCTGAAACAAATAATACATTGTATGTTAAAAAAAAAAAAAAGAAGATAGTAGGAAGGGAAAAATGAAGGGGGGGAAATCAGAGGAGGAGATGAACCATGAGAGACTATGGACTCTGAGAAACAAACTGAGGGTTTTAGAGGGGAGGGGGGTGGGGGGATGGGTTAGCCTGGTGATGGGTATTAAGGAGGGTACGTATTGCAGGGAGCACTGGGTATTATACACAAACAATGAATCATGGAACACTACATCAAAAACTAATGATGTAATGTATGGTGACTAAAATAATAAAATAAAATTAACAGAAAAAGAAACTAAGCCTCGCATGCTGTCTATAAGAAACAGACTGTAAATATAAAGTCACCAATAGATTAAAAGGAAATCGGTAGGAAAAGCTCTATCTTGCTATATCCATAATAAAAAGAAAGTTTGATTGACTATAGTAAGATCAGAGAAAGTAATTTGTAAAGCAACAAATATTGCTGATAAAAATGTCACTTAATGATCATAAAAGAGTCAATTCAATAGGACAAAACAATTCTGAATATTCATGCACCTAATAGAAGTGTTACAAAATAAATGAAACAAAAACTGGTAGAGCTAGAAAAAGAATTAGGCAAATTCTTAATTGAGATTGGGCAATTCAACACTCTAATCTCAGTAACTGATAAACCAAGTAGACAGAAATTCAGTTCATTTATAGAGCAACTGAACAACTTTATCAATTAAATAACCTGACCTGTTATTTAGGTGCTATAACTTCCTAAGAATTGCCTTAATTAAAAAACAGCTTTGGTGTTATTTCGAATTTCTCTATTATTTTTCATTCCTTCTTCTGTATGTGTAATTTGCTCTTCTTTTTCCTTTAAAGAAAGAAAGGATTTACTTATTTATTTGAGAGAGAGAGAGTGCAGGGGGAGGGGCAGAGGGAGAGAATCTCAAACAGACTCCCCACTGAGCAAGGAGCCTGACTACTACTAAAACTTCACTATAGTGGCCAGTCTCTAATACTACATAAGATTTATCTCCCATTCTAAGCAGCACATATATCTTTTTCTTTTTTTTTCAAATTCTTACTTACATTCTAATTAGTTAGTATGTAGTATAATATTGATTTCAGGAGTAGAATTTATTTTTTTTTATTTATTTTATTTTATTTTATTATGTTATGTTAATGACCATACATTACATCATTAGTTTTTGATGTAGTGTTCCATGATTCATTGTTTGTGTATAACACCCAGTGCTTCATTTAATACGTGCCCTCCTTAATACCCATCACCAGGCTACCCCATCCCCCCAACCCCTCCCCTCTAGAACCCTCAGTTTGTTTCTCAGAGTCCATAGTCTCTCATGGTTCGTCTCCCCCTCCAATTTCCCCCCCTTCATTTTTCAGGAGTAGAATTTAGTGATTCATCACTTACATACAACACCTGGGACTCAACACAAGTGCCCTCCATAATACCCATCATCCATTTAGTTCATCCCCTATCCACCTCCCTTCCATCAACCCTCAGTTTGTTCTCCACAGTTATAAGTCTCTTATGTTTTAGCAGCAAATGTATCTTAAGACCTCCAGTGTACCTCCAGCCACTGCTTAATCGTTTTGTCTAATCATCAGGTCATCACAATGTTGTTGAATTAATGAATCAGTGTGATGTTTTATGGGATATCCAAGAGTCCAGATCTCTGGATTATACTAGGACACAGGAAAAGACAGTTAACATATTCCTAAAGTAAAACTGTAAATTAATATTATCATCCATCCTAGGTGAACAAGAACTGTTTCTGATCCCTTGTTTTTTGTTTTTTGTTTTTAAGATTTTATTTATTTATTCATCAGAGAGAGAGATAGAGAACACAAGCAGGGGGAGCAGCAGGCAGAGGGAGAAGCAGGCTCTCCACTGAGCAAGGACCCTGGGATCATGACCTGAGCCGAAGGCAGACACTTAACTGACTGAGCCACCCAGGCGTCCCAGTGACCCTTGTTTCAATTGGAATGGAAAATAACATATGTGCTGAATCAATGTCAAACTCAAAGTTAATCAATGGCCTTAATAATCTGCTCTAATAAAGAGACCACATTTGCACATCAATTGTGATTGGAGCAACTATATACATAAATTTATGGTAGGGTACCATAATTCTCCAGAATCCAATGGGTTTACTCTAAGTGGCTCCAATCTTACTGTTTTTATTTATTAATTGGTAGTGGTGTGTAATATTTTCAAATTTTCTTTTTTTTTTTTTTTTTATTTATTCATGAGAGACAGAGAGAGAGAGAGAGGCAGAGGGAAAAGCAGGCTCCCAAGGAGCAGAGAGCCCGATGCGGGACTCGATCCCAGGACCCTGGGATCATGACCTGAGCTGAAGGCAGACGCTTAACCATCTGAGCCACCCAGGCGCCCAATATTTTCAAATTTTCTATTGTCCTTTTTTACTATGATAACTCATAATAAAGACCAGTATGGAGCTTCCTTCGCATGCCAAATATATTACTTCAAATTATCCACTCACAGACAGAATAGAGACTACTGGATAAGTCTGCAGAAACTGTGAACCCACTGTGAGCCAAATGTTAGCCAGGATCCTATTTATTACCTCACCTCTATAAGCCCCTACTTTAACAGTTAGACCAAGATTCTTTGGGTTTCAGTGTTAATTTAGTAGTGCTAGAAATGTTTGGGCCCTAGAAATACCCCTTTCACCATTAGCTAATCTCAATAAATAGTTATATGTCCCTTTGGAGAAGGACTCTGGGAATCATCTTGGTATATATTCACCATAGTGTTGCATGAGGCTTTCTCTAGGGACTTGACCAGCATTTTAGGCAGTGAGTTCTGAACCCAAAATTGGTTCATATTTAAGAACTTGTAAGGGATTATTGGGAAACAATTTCCCATGATCTCCCATTTTTATGCAATCTTGTAAACAAAAGTACTGATTGCTCTTTGTACTGGACTAACTTTTCAAGGGCATTTCTATAGAAAAAGCCTTTAAAGATAAAGGTATTTTATCCTTCCAAAGCAAAGGGTAGATCTGTTTGGTACCCATCATAAAAAATTTAGATTTCCTAAACTCAGAGTTCCTCTTCTATAATGCACCTTGTGTGTATCACCTGGCTTTCTTGCTGTTATCCTATGCAAACTGGGACTTGAATAACTGCCCCCAAAACTCTGATACTCTGGCTACCACTATGCATGTGAGCAATAAATTGTCCTTCATCTTTGACCCAAAAGTCTTGTGTCTCCTACCAGCTTCTACAGAACTGTGGAAGGCTAAGTTGTTAGCTTGCAAGTAAAGTGAAATATCTCACTCATCACAGTATTAAGATTATAATCTGATTATTGGGACTAATACTCTCAGTCCCTTACTCTTCCGTTATTCCTTTTTTAAATTTTATTAATTATTTATTTATTTATTTATTTATTTATTGGTTACAGAGATTAAACAGGACCTATGTTGGCTGTCTATCCAAGACACACAGCACACATCTGGAATGTTTTGAAAATAAGAGGTAAGGCACAGATTTGACCTTGGTTCACCAATTTCTTCACTTGTAGAGAAAATATTAGTTTCCTCCTCATAAAGATCTTGTATGTTTTAAATAATATAGTATATATAAGATACTGAGACTAGGATGTGGCATTTATGAAGGGCTCAATATGTTATTATCATCATCTGTTTACTAATATAAAAATTGAAAGCAGTAAGTTATTCGAGAAAATTCTTTCAAACCAGTCCTAAACAGCTCTAAAACTGTGGGATAATTAAAAGAACAAAACATTTCATGTCATGTATAAATTATTCAGCACATTAAGGTTGGTCAATAACTATTGATGCTCTCTTTCTTATACATGTACACATTAAAAACATAAAAAAGAACTTGAGGCCCTATCATTAGGGCAAAGACAAGATGACCTTCTTAAAGTTTCTAAGATTAAATAGGCAGTAACAATTTTTATCATTATTTTGACTATGTATCATCAGAAAAAATATTAATGAAAATTTTTATTAAAATCCAATTGGTGTATGATTTTATGGACAATGTATAACAGAGCTATAATTCTGAGGTTAAACATTATTTAATATAATTAAATATCTTGTCAACTTTACTAATACAAGTGTGATTAGGTGTATGGGAGACTTTGTAGGAAATTGATTTTAGTTTTAGTTCTGTCATCATTCAAAGGTAAACTGCATTCTTCATATATTAATATCTTAGTGCTTCCATAAGAATAATGCATTGGATTAAAAAAGGAAGTAAAAAAAAGCAAATAGACATATTAACTAGTAAGACATTCAGTGCATTCTTCCATCTAAGTTTTTGTTCTCCAACATTATTGATTTTGGCCCAGAGATAAACCCAGTCACTGTGAGTGATAAACTATCACCAAGTCCCATTGACTTTTTTCTCTTTTGCTGTAGTTTTTGTCAGGTCAATGAATTATCCTTGGCTTATACTTTGTTCTCTAAGGCATAAATCAAGATTAAAAAAAAATGTTGGACCCTCACAAGTTTAGAGGGTTAAAGCCAAATACAGCCTAAAAAGAATTATCTAAGCTTGTTTATTTGAAATGCCTTGCTCTGATTGATAGAATGCCAAAATAATAGGGGCGCCTGGGTGGCTCAGATGGTTGGGCGTCTGCCTTCGGCTCAGGTCATGATCCCGGGGTCCTGGGATGGAGCCCCGCGTCGGGCTCCCTGCTTGGCGGGGAGCCTGCTTCTCCCTCTCCCTCTACTGTTCCCCCTGCTTGTGCTCCCTCACTCTATCAAATAAATAAATAAAATCTTAAAAAAAAAAAAAAAAAGAATGCCAAAATAATAGCTATTTAGTAATGATCAGAAGTGGTTTATTTTCATAAATTTTGAATTTGTAAATGAACAGAAAGGTTTGCTTTTGTTTTCTTCATGCACTTTAACTTCAATCATCATAACTACTGATATGATGATTTCTGTAATTGCAATTAGTGAAGATCAAACCAGAGTCACAATGGTATTACTAAACATCACAAACTTACATTAAGTGCTTAGCTTTGACAGATGCTATATTAAGTGGTGTATATGTGTCTATCATCAATCTATTTATCTATCTATCCATCATCATCATCATCATCATTACTATCTATCCACCTACCTATCCATCTAAAATCATTACATCTAAGTCTAGGAAGTAGATACTATTATTATCATTATTTCTTAAAGATGAAAATCAAGGCATAAGAATTATGCTTAAGTGAACTTGTTCAGGTTAACGAATGTAGTATGTGATGAGATAAAAATGAATCCACTTTAATGTAACAGCAGAGCTATATACAAACAATGGTTATTAAATATTACATTGAGAATTTTTAAAGTACTGATATTTAGGTTAGGCTCTCTCAGACTAGCATTCTATTAAAAAACACATAAAAATAACAAAATATAAATATAAAATAATATATAAAATATAAAAATAAATATAAAAACAAAATAGGAAGTAGTTTTAACCAAAACCAAAGGTATATTATTTTGAGGCACTTAAACTGATACTTCTAAGAAAAAGGTATTGTGGTGGCTTGAAAATCACTGGAGATCAGGTATAGGACTTAACTGCATGTAAGACTACATTTTCACTCTTTCTCTCACCCAATAATTGCTTAAGGGACTTTAGTCCTTGTTTCCTTGTTGGATATTAGTTAGGAGCCATTCTTAGACTCCATATGCCATTCTCATTCCTTCTCACATGGTTTCCTTTATTTTCAAAGCCAAATTCAGAGCATATCACTCATTCTCCTTCATATCAAATCCTCTCAGGGGCACCTGGATGGATCAGTGGCTAGAGTGTGCAACTCTTGATTTCAGAGTTGTGGGTTCAAACCCCATGTTAGATGTAGAAATAACTTAGAAATAAAATCTTCAAAAAAAATCCTGTCACACTTCTAATTTCTTTAAGTGTTCACCTGATTAGTCCAGTCTCCCCAATGATTTTCTCTCTCTCTCTCTCTCAGAATCAACTATTTCATATAACATAACCTAGCAGGAGTTATCATGGATATGGTTATCATGGATATAATTTCTTAGTTTAGGCCTGCACTCAGGGGGGTTAGGGAGATTATACAGTGCTTATCACTAGCAGGCACAAATATTAGAGACCAACTTAGAATTTGTGTCTACCATAAAATTAATTTTCTTGGTATTTAATCAATGTACATATGTTACAAACAATAATTTATAGATTTAGTTATCAAAAACAATTAATAAAATTATTATACTGCAGATGGTGGAATGTTAAAGTAATAAATAAGAAATGCTATTTTTACAGATATGTAATTTATACATAGATTGTTAAAGTCTTAGGTAGAGGACAAGTTGATCATAAATTACACCAGTCTCAGTTACTTATAAAAGATTCTCAAATAAGTGTAATTTGCAGTTAAGGGTATTTGTGTATGCATTTCATTTTCTCATTGGATGAGTACTTACGGATATTTAATTAACATTCAAGAGATGATCAGTTTGCTTAATAATTAACTGAAATTCAAATGAAATTTAATTTTATAATTAATTATAATTTATACATTAAATCTAGAATGGTGAAATATTGCCTGTTTATTAAGCATGGAAGTAGGATAATGCTTTTGAGTCATTTAGTCATGTGAAGGGCACATAATATAATTTTGTTTTATAAAAACTTTTATCATCTGTTAAATTGAGAGGGAACCTGATAAACCTGCAACCCACTGAAATTAATTTAGGTAGGTCAGAAACAATATTCAGAGAGGGAAGGCCTAGCATTTTGCCCTGACTTTACCATTTACTGGTGATATGGCCCTGGGTAAGTTCCTGCAAGATTTCCTTTCAATTTTCTTTTTAAAGTATCCCAGGCTGATATTATTGCTCCTTCCCACATGGTTCCTTTGTCTTTAAACAAAAATACACACACACACACACACAAGCCCTTCACATGGCTAACTGGCTAAAAACCATTTCTCCTACTTCCATGTTTAAAGATAAAGGGAACCATGTAGGAAGGAGCATACCCTTCTCATTCCCCCCAATCCTTCACCTCCAACCTCTACCATAAGAACATTTTGACTAAACCTCTTACGCCCATCTATCCTCTTCACTACAAGAGGTCTTGGTCAGGATCACTCCTCATTTCCCACTCTATGCCCCACATTGCTGTGGGTATTGCCCATTCTGATCTGATCTCTCAGGC
Source organism: Leptonychotes weddellii (assembly GCF_054177405.1). NCBI lineage: Eukaryota > Metazoa > Chordata > Mammalia > Carnivora > Phocidae > Leptonychotes > Leptonychotes weddellii. The sequence continues at coordinate 163,025,221 of NC_138369.1, read as the reverse complement.
CTTCTGAGTTTCTGAAACTCTACACATGGCTCTGAAACCCAAGGATTCTTATAAGCAAAATCTTTTCCCTCTTTCCTCAAACTCTTGCTAAATGTTCTCATTGTCTTTCTTGCTCCAACTTAAAACTGCCTTTCCTTGAGGACACTGCTTCCCTTGTCTCTTGAAGTGTTGGATTTATTTTCCCTCATACCTTTGGAAACATTAGATCTTGAGTTGTGATTGGTGTTCTTTCTCATTGTAGCTTACAGATCTTGTTTCCACTTCTTTCCCTAAATTTCCCAAGATTTGAATCACATGTAGATTCTCCTTTAATCTTCCTAGTTATAGGTTACTACTCACCTCTAAGTCAATCTTTTCTTTTGTATACTTTGTTTCTTGCAAAATTGTTTCTCTTTCCAACACAACTGCTATTTTGATTCTTGATGTTCACATTTTACTGTTTAATAATGTTCAACAGAACTTCCAAGAAAATCTTATAAAATAATAGAAATAGAGGATCTTTCTCTCTCTAGAAACTATTTGTTGTTGGGTTTTTGTAAATATATAAGTAAATAAATAAATACTTTCTGTTTTTTATAAGAAAATTCTGTCAATTCATAGTATAATAAACAGTATATTTTATTTTATGCCTCCAGCTCAATTTCATCCTTTTACAGTTTTCTTTGTTATCTTAGACATGGGTTTCTAAAAACTGTACAGGTATACCTCAAATATATTGCAGGTTTGGTTCCAGACCATTACAATAAATCTAAAACCATGATAAAGCCAGTAAAACAATTTGGGGGAGTTTCCCAGTGCACATAAAAGTTTTACACTACATTGTAGGCTACTAAGTTTGCAGTAGCATCATGTCTAAAAAAGAACGCACATACCTAAATTTAAGAATCCTTTATTGCTAAAAATGCTATCATCTGAGCTTTCAGTGAATCAGAATATTTTAGCTTGTGGAGGGTCTTGTTTTATAGTTGGTGGCTGCTGACTGATCACGGTGGTGGTTGCTGAAGGTTGGGGTGACCGTGGCAATTTCTTAAAATAAGACAATAATAAAGTTTGCTGTATCACTTGAGCCTTTCACAAATAACTTCTCTGTAGCACATGATGCTGTTTGATAGTATTTTACTCACAGTAGAACTTCTTTCAAAATTGTGGTCAATCCTCTAACACCCTGTTACTGCTTTATAAACTAAGTTATGTAATATTCTAAATCTTTTGTTATTTCAACAATCTTTATAAGTATCTTCGCCCAGAGCAGATTCCATCTCAAGAGGCCACTTTCTTTGCTCATCCATAAGCAAATTCATCTGTTCAAGTTTGATCATGAGATTGCAGCAAGTCAGTCACATCTTCAGGCTCCACTTCCAATTCTAGTTCTCCTTCTATTTCCAACACAACTGCAGTCACTTCCTCCACTGAAGTAGTGACTTCCTCAACGTCACCCATGAGGGTGGGAATCAATTCAACCAAACTTCTGTTAATGATATTTTGGCCTCTTTCCATGAATCCCGAATGTTCTTAATGGTATCTAAATCAGTGTATTCTTTCCTGAAGGTTTTTAATTTGCTTTGCCCAGATCATCACAGGAATCACTATCTGGGCAGCTATAGGCTTATGAAATGTATTTATTTCCTCAATCATAAGAACTGAAAGTTGAAATTACTCCTTGATCCATAGGCTGCAGAATGGAAGTTGTGTTAGCAACCCTGAAAACAACATTCAGCTCACTGTACATCTCCGTGAGAGCTCTTGGGTGACCAGGTATATTGTCAATGAGCAGTCATATTTTGAAAGGAATCTTTTTTTTTTTTTTTTCTGGGCAGTAGTTCTCCACCATGGGCTTAAAATAGTAAACCATGTTGGAAACAGATGTGCTGTCATCCAAGCTTTGTTGTTCCATTTCTAAAGCACAGGCAGAATAGATTGAGCATACTTCTTAAAGGCCCTAGGATTTTCAGAATGATAAATAAGCACTGGCTTCAACTTAAAGTCACCAGCTGCATCAGCCCCTAATAAGAGCGTCAGCCTGTCCTTTGAAGCCAGGCACTAACTTCTTTTTCCAATGTAAGGCTGTTTCATCTACATTGAAAATCTGTTGTTTGGAGTAGCCACCTGCATTGATTATCTTAGCTAGATCTGGATAATTTGCTGCTTCACCTTACACGTTTATGTTTCGTACAAGGCTTGTTTCCTGAAACCTCATGAACCAACCTCTGCTAGCTTCCAAGTTTCCTTCTGCAGCTTCCTCACCCTCTCTCAGCCTTCACAGAATTGAAAAGAGTTAGGGCCTTGCTCTGGATTAGGCTTTGATTTAAGGGAGTGTTGTGGTTGAATTGGCCTTTTATCCAGACAACAAAGGCTTTCTCCATATCAGGAATAAGACTGTTTTGCTTTCTTTATCATTTATATGTTTACTGGAGTAGCATTTTTTATTTCCTTCAAAAAATTTTCCTTTGCATGCACAATCTGGTAGCTGGCACAAGAGGCCTCACTTTTAGCCAATCTCAGCTTTTTGACATGCCTTCCTCACTAAAGCATAACCATTTCTAGCTTTTGATTTAAAGTGAGAGATGTGTGACTCTGGCTTTCACCTGAACACTTAGAGGCAATTGTGAAGTTATTAACTGGCCTAATTTCAATATTGTTGTGTCTCAGGGAATGGGGAGGCTTAAGGGCTGGGTGGGGAGACATAGGGGGAACAGGAGTGGATGGAATGATCAGAACACACACGTTTATCAGTTAAGTTCAATGTCTCTCACATGGGTCCAGTTCATGGTCCCTGAAACAATTACAATAGTAACATAAAAGATCCCTGGTCACAGATCCCCATTACAAATATAACAATGAAAAAGTCTGAAATATTACAAGAATTACTAAAATGTGACACAGAGACGCAAAGTGAGCAAATTCTGTTTGAAAAACGGCATCAATAGATTTACTTGAGGCAGGGCTGCCATGGACTTCCAGTTTGTAAAAAATCAAATATCTATGAGGCACAGTCAAGTATAATCAAACAAGGTATGTTTATAATTGCAAAACCAGCCTCATTGACAGGGATTGTTCAGATTGTCATCAAATTGTCAAAGTATTTTGCAAAAACACTTCTAAGGATTTATGCTAAGAAAATAATTAAATGTTAAAAGACTTAGAAGATTATTGTTGCAGGTGATTTATAAATAGCTAAACACAGGGCACAACAAAAATATTCCAACTCCAGTGGAACAGTTAAATAAGTTATGGAGCGGCAAATGTTAGAATGGTGTGATAAAGTTTCAGAGCAGGAACTAAGGAACCAGTTACTAGTAGAATGACTTTGGGCAGGTTACTTGTGATTCAGTTCCTTTAGTTGTAAATGAGCAAAATTATAATAATCCTTCCTCTGTAGGACAGTTGTGAAGAGTTGCTGTGCTAATGCAACTAAAGCATTTTGAATGGTGCCTGAAACATGGCAAACCCTAATTAGGTCAATGTTAACTGCCGTCTTCTTATCATTATTATTATTACTATCGTGCAGCCACTAAATTTTATTTTATTACACAAATGTGTTCATGATACATCTTTAAGAAATATCAAGCTAGTTACAAACAGTTTTATTTACTGTTTTTGAATGTACATATTGATATGGAATGTAAAATCTAGATATATAGACTACATATAAAATATATATGGCAGCCTATACACTCAATTGCCTACACCATTCTCTGTGGGTAGAATAACTATAAATAATTTTTTCCTTTTTGCTTTATTCTGTATTTTATTATTTCATGTAATAACCATACCCTACCTAGTTATTTAGAAAAAATATTTTTAAAAAGCTTTGAAGTTAAAGGCTTAATACTTTAATAATTGTTTTTATCCTTATTCATTTTCTAACGAAGTAAAAAAAACTTGAAAGTATGCTTTATATCTGTTTTGGTCTAAATATTAATTATGCCTTAATGGAAGATTTTTTAGTTTTTGCAAAAATAAAATTATTCAATTAGACTGTACATAACATATATAAATAAAACATTGTTTCAAAAGATTCTAAAAATATACTAAAAGATTCCAAAGATGAAAGCAAGCCAATTCCTCAGTAGAAACAAAATTATTCCTTAGATAGTACTCAAGAAGTTTCTCCCTTCAAAACTTAACAACCAAAAAATTACTAAGTTAAAAAAGGTAAAAAAAAATGTGTAAATAATATGCTTGGTAACCTTCTCCTTATTGATAAAGGCAAAAAGAAAAAAAGTCCCAAACTCTTTTCCCTAATAATATATTTGGTAAAATTGATGGCATAACTACACAAAAAGGAATTATTTCAAATAAATTTAAAATGCAGTAAATTGACAGTAAATTCTTACTCGGTAATATATGCCAAAAAGACAAAAATAAATTAATAAAACTCTAACACTACTTTTAATAATCATAGTCTTTTTTTTTTAAAAGATTTTATTTATTTATTTGACAGAGACACAGCAAGAGAGGGAACACAAGCAGGGGGCAGTGGGAGAGGGAGAAGCAGGCTCTCCACTGAGCAGGGAGCCCGACGCAGGGCTCAATCCCAGGACCCTGGGATCATGACCTGAGCCGAAGGCAGATGCTTAACGACTGAGCCACCCAGGCACTCCAAATAATCATAGTCTTGATAATAACATGGTAATATTAATTTGGAACTGTAATATACACAGTGCATATAAAGCAAAGAATAATTATGCTAATATTATGATGTTTAAATTTTAAAAAATGTGTGTTTATATGTGTATTTGCATATGTACTCAAATAACATATGTGATTCTATAATTCTTTTTGTATCAAATTTTTATTTACATTGCAGTTAGTTAACATATAGTGTAACATTGGTTTCCGGAGTAGAATTTAGTGATTCATCACTTCTACGTAATACCTAGTGCTTATCACAACAAATGCCCTCCTTAATACCCACCCCCATTTAGCTCATCCCCTACCACCTCCCCTCCAGCAACCCTCAGTTTGTTCTCTATAATTCTTAAAGTTGAATTCAAAATATAATTATGAACTTACAATAAATTCAATCTTAATTTTAAACAAAAAACAACGACAAACTAGTGGTTTTTACTATTGTAAAAGCCTAGAGAAGGAGGGATATACAATAGTAAAAAGCACCCCTAGCAGACAAATTAATAGTTTGGTCTCTAAATAAGAGTAATCAACACACTTCAGAGAAATAACTGATTGTAGCTATGAAAAAAGAAATGTTCATGCTACATGATGAGCCCATAATAACTTGTCTTATCAGACAGCTATGAAGCTAGTAAAAAATGCTAACATTTTATCAAGATGATTCAGGAACCAACAAAAAGAGGCTCTCCCATTTGCCAAAGATTTAAAAACTTGAGTACCAGTTAAGAATAATAATCACAATGGGTTAATCAGATCAAATGTATCAAAATCAATGAGATTATAAATATATTAAAGAAAGAAAATTGCTAACTGATCTTCAAAAAAATGAAATGAATCAACATTTTTTTTTGTAATTAGAATAAAAGCAAATAACAAGACATTCTGATTTCTAGTATAATTTTCCTTCAAGCTAACCATCAACTGATGAGGAAGGATTTCTGTTTGAGAAAGTATTCTATGTAGAAATACAGAAAGAATGATAGGGTTAGAATATTGACATTTTAACTTTAATCATTTGGAAATATAAAAAAAAAAACTTCTTCAATATAATAAAGGATGTAAACCTAAGACATATTGCTAACATCATACTTACTGATGAAATATTGTTTCCTAAAATCAGGAGCAAGGCAGGATGTTTTATTTTAACACTTCCATTCAGCATTACAATTTAGGTTCTAGTTAAATGCAGTGAGGCAAACAAAAATTTTTTTAAAAGAAATAAAAGGTATGAACTTTGGAAAGAGATATAGATTTTTTTTCTGCTGATGACATGATTATCAACATAAAAATTCCAAAGGAATCTACCGACAAGCAACCTGAAATAATACATGAATTTAGCAAGATCTCAAGATACAAGATCAACATTCAATTTAATATATATATGCTAGCAACAAATAACTAGAAAATTAAATTTAAAAATATGCTTTATAGCTACAGCTAACACTGATGTATGATATATAGGAAAGTTAAGAGTAAATCTTAAGAGCTATCACAGGAACATTTTTCTCTTTTTTTCTTTCTTTTCTTTTTTTACTATCAGTTTATGAGAAGCGGATGTTAGCTGAACCTACTGCTGTAATCATTTTACAGTATATATATAAATCAAACCTTCATGCAGATGTCTTAAACAATGATGTATGTAAATTATTCCTCAATAAAACTGAAAAAAATACGATTTATAGTAACAATAAATATTTAATTGAAATAATACATTTGACAATTCATAAATTCAACAAAATTCACAGATTCACAAACGAAAATTGTGCAAGATGTTTTTACTGAGCACTAGAACATATTGTTGCTGAAAGAGATTAGGGAAAATTTAAAAGGAAAAAATATAACAATTTACTGGAAGATTCAATATTTGTTAGAATATCAATTCTATTCATATTGTATCACCACAATGCCAATTTTTTTGTAGAAATGGATAAATAAATTTGAAATTTTGTATGAAATTAAAAATACCTAGAATATACAGAGTATTGAGTGAAAGAGAGAGAAGCAATGTGTGTGTGAGAGAAAGGGAAGAAGAGCGGGGGAGAGAGAAAAAAGTTGGAGGACTTGCACTACCTGGTTTCAAAATTCAATATAAAAATACATTACTTAAGGTAGTATAGAATTGGTATAAGATATGGAACATGGTTGAGAGCAAAGAAATAGGCTCACATGTATAGAGTCAATCAAGCATTTATTGACAAAAAGCCAATGCAATAATACAATGATAAAAAAAATGTTTTCCCTAAATTGTGCTAAAGACTAGATATCTTTATGGTTAGAAACAAACCCAATCTCATATATACAAAATTTAATCTAGACAGTAGATCTAATTTAAGTGTTAAGACTAAAAGTTCCCAGAAGAAAGAGAATATCTTCATTCCCTTCATGTGGACAAGGATTCCTTACATTGGCTATAAAGGACATATTGCACAAAATTACCATGGTAAATAATTCATTAAAATAAAAATTACTGCTTATAAAAAATCCTGTTAAGATCAAACAAAAGACTGGGAGATATTGTCTGTAATTCATATATCTGACAAATGACTAAATGTAGAATATATAAAGAGTTCTTACAACTCAATAATGAGAAGACAAACAATCAAATTCTTTAAAAAATGGGGAAAAGTCAACAGAGACTTAGACATGAGTGGCCAATAAGCATATGAAAACATAACATCATCAAATGTCAGATTCAAAGTAAATCACAATATGTTGCCACTATGTACCCATTAGACAGCTAAACTTTAAAAAAAACAATAAAAGAAGATTAACAAGGGGCACCTGGGTGGCTCAGTCAGTTAAGCGGTTGCCTTCAGCTCAGGTCATGATCCCAGGGTCCTGGGATCGAGCCCCACATCGGGCTCTCTGCTCGGCCGGGAGCCTGCTTCTCCCTCTCCCACTCCCCCTGCTAGAGAGGGCTCTAGCTGTCTCTCTCTCTCTCTGTCAAATGAATAAAATAAAAAATCTTAAAAAAAAAAAAAAAAAAAAAAGATTAACAAGGTCCAGTGTGGACAAGGATATGGAGCAATCTGAACTCTCATATATTCCTTCTGAGAATGCATAATGGTTCCATACTAGAAAACCCATGGCAGTGTCTTAGAAAGTGAAGTATACAATTGATATGATCCAGACATCCCACTCCTCAGTAAGTAGCCAATAAATTTAAAAGTCTATATTCACAAAGATTATTCTGCAAGAATGTTCATAGCAGATTTTCTGGAGTAGACAACATTTGAAAACGACCTACCTATTCATCAACTGGAGGATCAATAAATAAACTGTAGTGTTAAATTAATTAAACAAGGAAGCCAATAGACTGAGGTGGCTATAATAATAGGCTGTGGTAGCCTACAAAAGCAAACCCAAATCAAAGCCTGTAAGTGCCTCAAGGTTATGAAATCAAAACACTAAGGATAACCAAACTGCAGTCAGCTAGATCTTAAGTTATAGCCAATCAACTAATTTCCTTTTATTGATTCTGCATTTCCTCTCTATAAGCCTCTCTCCTGGCTCCTGTCTTGGAGTGTGCTCCTAACCACTTCTGGTTGGGTGCTGCCTGACTCAAATCCATTTTTGCTCAGATAAATTCTTAAAATTTTAATATGCCTCAGTTTATCTTTTATTATACTCACACTAGGGGATATATCTAATAAATAAAAGGAAATAAACTAACGATACATGTAACAATATAGATGAATCTTCAAAACGTTAGGCTAAACAAATGAAATCAGACTTAAAAGAAAACATGTTTGCTTCTGTTTATATGAAATTCAAGAAGAGCTAAAGCTTCTTTTCTTTTTTTTTTTTTTTAAAGATTTTATTTATTTATTTGACAGAGAGACACAGTGAGAGAGGGAACACAAGCAGGGGGAGTGGGAGAGGGAGAAGCAGGCTTCCCCGCGGAGCAGGGAGCCCGATGTGGGGCTCGATCCCAGGACCCTGGGATCAGGACCTGAAGGCAGATGCTTAACGACTGAGCCACCCAGGCACCCCAAAGCTTATTTTCAATAACAAAAATTTTAAGATTGCCTTTTTCCAAAGGTGGAGGTAGGAACAGGAAGCTCAGATATTGATCATGGTTTCAGTTCTATGGATGTAAACATTTGTCAAAACACAGTATACTGTTAAGTCCTCTGCATTTCACTTTATGTAAAATTAAATCGCAGTAAAAAGGCTGAAATCAATAATAATAGGTTCTTTGTCACTCATAAAACTTAAAACACAATAAAAAATGTAAACTCCTGAAAAATAATGGATCTATCAATGATCCTCAGTGACAACAAAAACTACAAAAAAAAAACCCAAACCAAAAAAATACCCAAAATTAAGAACCTCTTGTTGAAAAAAAATATACACCATTAATTATGGGTTTTTTTGCCAAAAGATGGAACCTTTACATAAACTAATTTCTAGATCTAGCTAGCAAATTACAGGAAATATACAATTTAAAAAGTCATGTTAAACCACAAGAATGCAGTAAAGCAATATTCAAAATATGGAGGTACTCTGGAGGACAAACAATCTATTTCTTCCACAAATAAATTTCAAAAGGATAAAAGTGGGTTATAGAATTTATAGATTGATAGATATTCAGAAGATCTTTAAAGCAAATGCAATATGAAACATTTTTGGATCTTGGAAATCCAAAAGTATATATGTATTATATAGATAGATGAAATGATAGAATTTTATATCTGTGCATTTGCATATATTAATATTAATATTGATATAATATATTAATATATAATCTATATCAAAATATGACACAGTGAGACAACAGAAAATTGACCATTAGATATTTCATTATGTTAAGAAATACTTGTCATTTTTGTATTACAATGGAATTGTGGCTATATTAGAGAATATGTGCTTAATTTTAGAGACATATACATATATATTTATGGGTAAAATTATAATGATGCCTGAGACAGCATTTCAAAATAATTCAACAGGAGGAGTAGGAAAAAGGAAGTTCTAAATGAAATGAGATTTATCATTACTTAGATTGAGTGATACTGGATGACAGATATTTGGGGTTTTCTAATACCAGTCTACTTTTGGACATTTGAAATTCCCATAACAAGTGGCTAAAAAAGCAATCATAATAGAACAAACAATGACACTTGCACAGTAATTACATCCAAGCATTTCACAGAGTTCTTTTGAAACATTTTTTGGATAGCAACAGTCCAAGTAAAGTAAAGGCAGTTTTACAGTGGCTAATATTCTTCTATTCTAGATACAAATGTCTCTGATTATCAGTATAAATAAAAATCTGTTTTTGCACTTATAGAATAACAAATATCCTTTAAAAATTCTATTTATATATGTGGAAGACTTTCTATAACCTAGATATTGGCATAAAATATCAATAATCAAAGGCCTAATGTTAATTATGATGTCAGGCAGACTTTTTTTCTTCATCAGCTGATAAATGCCTTACTACAGAATAGTAGTGTGATTGGTGAGCTATTTTCATACAAACTTCTCTTTACTGTTCTTCTAATTTAATGACCTGGAGTATCTCTGCTGATTGTCTGTATCTTTCTTGCCTGAATCTTTTAATATTTCCATTATGTAAAACATGGTGTACAAAAGCAAAATATCAACCTTATCTCAGAGAGGCAAAAGCCAGACAACTGGAAACCAGTAGTGACGTTCTTTCCTGGTAAGATTGTTTCCACCGAAACATATACCACTAGTCTCCTCCCCGTTTCCCCGTACACACAAATACACACACACACAAATACACACACACACACACACACCTCTATTCTGCTCTCCTATTCCGATCATACTGTCGTGGAAGGTTATGGTGTTGTTATGGGAGAGACTGAAAATGGAAATAATTAAGCAATGTGTTTACATGCTAGAAGTTGTGTTGTCTTAGACACCATATAGCTTAGTTAAAATATGTATTTTTCAAAGACATTTAAAGCATCTTGATGTTTGTCTCCCGAGACGCCTTCAGAAAGAAAGGGTTGATGAAATCTCTTAAACTACTGATAAAGAATATCTTTCTCTTAATGTATATTTATCCAAGATGAAGCAGGGGACCTGGTATGATTAACCCCAGGCACTAGTTTCTCTAGCTAAACCTTTAGTAAGTACAGGCTGGAATTTAAATTTACAGTTAGATGCCCTAACTAATACCTGGACTAGAGCTACTCCATAATGCTTGGGTGATGTGCCTTAATAGTCTACCCTATGGGTTGGAATGATAAACATCCCTTAAGAATATTCAGAAAACTGATTCTTTAGATCTAACAATATAACAATTTGCTTAACACTTCAATGGGTAGAAAATAAAAAGAGGAATCAAATTCCCAGAGATTTGTTATGGAAAAATACACCTAGAAGTGATACATTTAGCTAAGAACTCTTTCGAAGTCATGCTACCAAAAGGCTCTCTCTGCCAGTAAAATTTTTACCTCAGCAACACATTCCCACATGTTCTGCTTACGTGCACTGGTGACTTCCAACTAAGGGAAACTCTTTACTAAGTGCATGCCTTAGTAACATGTAGAGAGCTGCCAGTGTTGATGGATCTAAACTCATACTATGGGGTCATCTTTCAAAAATAATAACCTTACTTTTCAAATACCAACTGCTCAGCCAGGTTAAAAGTTAAAAATAATCGGGAATTAAATAGTACTCCTTGAGCAAACAATGAATCATGGAACACTACATCAAAAACTAATGATGTAATGTATGGTGATTAACAGAACATAATAAAATAAAATTAAAAAAATAAATAAATAGTACTCCTTGGTGAAATATACCTTGATGAAAACTGTTATCTGATTTCCCTGTTACCGATTTCTCTGACTCTCTCAGGTACAAGATATTTTAAATGCAAATACACATCTAAATCTGTGCATTAAAATTCATCCAAAAAGTATTTTCTATCTTCAGGTTTAAGGTCAAGGAGACCATAGAAAAATTCACAATTCATATTAAGGTTAACATTAAACTACCATTGGTTTGCCTGGGTAGGCATACACAGCCCCACCAGGACAGGTTTCTTATAATCCACTCCAGTGAATAGCGCTGTGTTGTTTAGATCTAATAATCTACCATTACACTAATAAGCAGAGATTCAAGTTTATTAATCAGTCTCCTTTGAATTCAGTTCACATGATTTGTACCTCATTTTGGCAATACTTCTGACATTCAATGAGCAGTCAAAAACCTGGAATATAGAATCTTAAAACTGAACTATAAAATGGATGTTAAGAGGTTCAAACTCTCCTGTACAAAAAGATTTCTTTAACAGATTTTGCTTCTGGTTTGATTCTAAATTAAAGGTTGCATATATCTCTTGATTTTCATTACCAATTCCATTACTTTCATTTAAACCTACATCTGCTTACCAACAGTTGATGGGATAGCAGTGATATTCCTAGATCTTTGTCACCATCTCTGTGCCTCTGTTGCATGAGGTCCAACATCCAGGTTAACTTCTTGCTTCCTCTCTGCCTAGATAAATCTTCCAAAATTCAGTTTACATACAGATGTACCTGTGAAATCTTTATTATCCTTATCCACAACATTCTCCCTCCTCTGAATTGAATCCTGCTATAAAATAGCTTAAAATCCCCTGGTGATTCAAAGAATGCAAACTTCAAAAAGACTAATGACATGAGCCAGGGCCAAATGAGTGGCATAAACCATAAATGCATGTCTGAGGCAAGAGAGAGCACCAAGGACCAGTATAAAATTTGTGTTTAGTGAAAAATGGCAACCTGGCCACAAAGAGGAATGCTCCAGATTTTAGGGATAAGGTCAGGAAATAATAACTTTAAAAATAGATATAAATGTGAGGAAAAAAAAAAACACCTATTACTCTTCTATAGAAAATTTATGAAAAAATATACATGAGCACATAGTATATTAAATGAGGTTTATCAAACTTAAATATTTTCCTCAAATCACCAAGATTCCTAAGGTCTATTTCAAAATAACTTCAAAGATATACCACTCCATGATTTAGGAAAATTAGATGCAATTTAAAATCACTGTATCTTGCAAAAGGAAACTTTACAATGGCAAAAATTTTTGTTGCATTAAAAGAATGTTGCCAAACAGAGCTATAGAGTGAAAACTTACCTGGGTTTTCTTAGCATCATTCAAAAGAGAAATAATCTGATTCTGTATGATTTGTGCCTGGTGTTCAGACAGGAAATTCTCTAGAGGGGAGAAAGGAAATTCATTTCTTTACTACAACATGATAGAAATATTTCTTAAAAGAACATCAAATTCCCTTTGTTCCAATTCAATGCTTTCCAGCTAACGATCTGATCTCTCATTTGTTTTCCCAAGTACATATACTCAACCCCACTAGAACACAGTCTCTTATGATCCACTTCAGTTAATCACACAATATTGCCCACTGCCCATTATTAAACAAGCATTGTGCCTCATTAATCAGTCTCCAGTGAAACTGGTTCACTTGATTTGTACCTCATTTTACAATAATTTTAAGTAAGTTAATATCTGAAAATGGAACACCTAGAATAACTATACTCTCACAGAATTCTGAAAAACTATGAATTAACAATAACAAGTTTTATCTTAAATGAACTATTTGAAGTGCTTCAGAACCAAAATATATGTACCATCAAATAATCAGACTAAATTTAAAAGGAAAATTGTTTATTAATGATCTCAGTATTAACTTTTTGGTAACTGACATAAAATAGCACATTAATTATTAAGGATATAGATAAAATTTTAAAGTATGTTACAGGTTTTTTTTTTTTAAAAGTTAATTATAATGATGTGTTGACCCTCGTCCTCTATAATTAGTTATAGGATCATATGTATCAACGTTAAAGATGGAATGATTTGAAGGTTTTTTTATTTATTTATTTTTGAGAGAAAGAGAGAGAGAGCAGGGGGAGGGGCAGAAGGAGAAGCAGACTCCCCACTGAGCAGGGAGCCCGATGTGGGACTCAATCCCAGGATCCTGGGATCATGACCTGAGCTGAAGGCAGACACTCAACTGACCGAGCCACTCAGGCGCTCCGAAATGATTTGAAAATAGAGATTTTTTTAAAGCCGGTTTTTTACATATTTATAACTAGAAGGAACTAATTAACTGTAATTCATAAATTATTTCTATGAAATAAAAATAGAAATAAAAAAGTGAACAACAATTTTTAATAGACCTCGGGATCTATACCAATAATCTTCTAAACAAGGAACAAGCTTCACTATGGTTAAATGTTAAGATTTCAAAATAACTATCACCTAAATTAAATACCCCAAATCTTCCTTTCTCTAAAAGACTTGGTCTGATGAAACTACCCATTTGTCATCTCATCTCAGGAATTTCAAATATAAACATTGAAGTTCATATTTGGGTAATGAAAATGACTTTCAGTCATTTTGATGATGACTCTTAGTTTGCTTATTCCCACAAATTTTACTTTCAGATTTAGAGATAGACTTAAGAATGAAGAAAATGACTTATACAGATGGCAAATTAATATTGCTCATAATTTTCTTCATTTCTTTCCTTTATTTTTCATCACTTGGTTTATTTGCATGAAAACAGGGCTTCTGATTCTTAAGAATTCATTTGCATGAACTGTTTCAGCACATAAAATCACAAGTTCCTCATTAACAAGTACAACTATATGCTCATACAATAGAATGTAGAGGTGAATGGGACCCCAGAGATAATACAAGTTACTCTTTATACAAATGAAGATAGTAAACTCGAGAACATAAAAGATTTTGCCAAAATAACTCTGTGGTTTTAACAAAGGCAATATCTGGCTCAATTCTTCTGAATTCCAAATAATTATTTGTATTGCATTACAAAACAGTGTCACCAAGCATTTAGGTGACTTACTTTTAGATCTCAGACTAGAAAACCTTTTGGTCATGATGCTTATTGATGATATTTTGAATTTTATTCATTTTCTCGTGGCATTCTTATGACAAACTGCACAAAGGATAATAGCTTTAGATGGGGTGGGGGATGGTTAGCTTATGCTGGCCTCTTCCTATTTTAATAATTCCCTTTCATGCAAAATGGGAAACAGTAAAGAAATTTATAAGTAGCCTTGTGACTAGGTATAGAGTTTTGGAAAGTTTCTTAAGGAATATGAATAAAACAATAAATGCTTACTTGTAAATATTATAAATGGACTTTTATTTTTTATTAATAGACTTTGTGTTTTAGAGAAAGGTTTACAAAAAGGAAGAGTAGAAAATACAGAGAGGTTCCATATATCCCCTCTCCCCATTCCTACCCTTTCATCCCACTATCCCCACACAATTCCTCCTATTCTTAACATCTTTTCTTCCTGTGGTAGTTTTGTTACAACTGCTAAACCATTATTGATACTTTATTACTAAGTGAAGACCACGGTTTGTATTAGGGCCCATTATTTGTATTGTAAATTACCACAGATTTTTGACCAATGCTGATATCCCACTATTACAGTTCCACTGCTCTAAATATTCCCTGTGCTCAACCAGTGCGTTTCTTCCCCTGCCCTTCCTCTACCCTGAAGCTCTACACGATTGATTTTTTTTCTTTACTATCTGTATTGTTTTGTTTTTTCCATAATGTTATATAATTGAAATCATATGTAGCCATTTCATATTGACTTCTTTCACTTAGTAATAGCTTCCTCCTTTTTTCCCCCCTAACTTGATAGTCCATTTCTTTTTAAGCAAAGAATAATATTCCATTGTCGGGATATCCCAGTTTGTTTGTCCATTCACCTACTGAAGGATATCTTAGTTGTCCTTCAATCAAGCTTGGGCAATCATGAATAAAGCTTTTATAAACATCCATGTGCAGGCTTTTGTGTGGACATAAGTTTTCAACTCATTTGGGTAAATCCCCAGGAGCATGATTGCTGGATCATATAGTAAGATTACGTTTAGTTTTCTTTTTTTTTTTTTAAAGATTTTATTTATTTATCTGAGAGAGAATGGGAGACAGAAAGCATGAGAGGGGGAGGATCAGAGGGAGAAGCAGACTCCCCGCCAAGCAGGGAGCCCGATGTGGGACTCGATCCCGGGACTCCAGGATCATGACCTGAGCCGAAGGCAGTTGCTTAACCAACTGAGCCACCCAGGCGCCCCACTTTTAGTTTTCTAAGAAACTGACAAACTGTCTTCCAAAGTGGCTGAAAAAAACCAAAAAACTCTCAACAAACAAGGAATAGAAAGACATATAGGACCATATAAGAAAGCCCACAGCTAACATCATATTCAATCGTGAAAAACCAAAAGCTTTACCTCTAAATTGGGAACAAGACAAGAATGCTCATTCTTATCACCTCTATTCAAATAGTATTTTTTTTAAGATTTTATTTATTTATTTGACAGAGAGAGACACAGCGAGAGAGGGAACACAAGCAGGGGGAGTGGGAGAAGCAGGCTTCCCGTGGAGCAGGGAGCCCGATCCCAGGACCCTGGGATCATGACCTGAGCCAAAGGCAGATGCTTAACGACTGAGCCACCCAGGCACCCCTCAATATAGTATTTGAAGTCCTAATCAGAACAATGAGTCAAGAAGGGAAAAGAAATAAAAGTCGGAAAGGAAGAAATAAAACTTTTTCTGCTTGCATATAACGTAATCTTATATGCAGAAAACCCTAAAGACTCCATACACACACACACACACACACCACATTAGAATTAATAAATTTGGTAGTTGTACATATACATGCATACTCATATATGTGTATGTACATGTATAACCATAAAAATTGCTACTAATTCATATCTTCACCAAATTATCAAATTTCTTAATTTCTGCCAACTTGGTGAGTATAACGTGGTATTTTATTGAAAGCTATGATTTGTTAAAGATAGCTACTTAGTCTATGATATTCTTCATTTTGAGAGTTTGAGTCTCTTTCTCCTACCCTTGAATTTGGGCTGCCTTTATGACTGCTTTCACCAATAGAACATGGCAGAGGGGAAAGTTGTCCAGTTTTCCTTCCAGGCTTTAAGTGTTTAGGAGTGTCTACTTCCTTTGCTTCCTCGCAATTATTTTTGTCATTAACTACATATATACATACACACATAAACTATATATACACGCATATATACATTTTTAGACATATGTGCACATATATATATACACATACATATATACATATACATACATACACACATAAAATAAATAAATATGGGTACCTTTCTGCTTCTTTAGTGTTCTTTGCCAGGATGTGGACAGACATGTCATAGTGATAATGGGATTAAATGAGTATATCATCCAATCATTCCTTCACTTTCTGGTATGTTTGGTAGACCTTGAAAATAGCAGTTTCGGGGGCACCTGGGTGGCTCAGTTGGTTAAGCGTCTGCCTTCAGCTCATGTCATGATCTCAGGGTCTTGGGATTGAGCCCCACATGGGGCTCTCTGCTCTGCAGATGAGTCTGCTTCTCCCTCTCCCTCTGCCACTCCCCCTGCTTGTGCTCTCTCTCTCTCTCTCTTGCTCTCTCTCTCAAATAAATAAAATCTTTAAAAAATAGCAGTTTCTATCATACCTTAAAATGTTTAATAAAGTCATTGGCTTTAATAATCTCATTTTCCTTACCCTCAGCTCAAGTACTTTCTGTTATCCAAGTTTATTGATGAAGATTAAAGAGTTAGCCAAGATCATAATGATTGAAGGGCTTGTGATTCCAGGTCTGATTTGTTGAAGTTATTTCTTATCGAGCCCCCTTCACTCCCTGTCAACCTGTGGGTCTCACCACATTCTTCAGATAAGCACACATAGAAGGTTTAGTCATTCATTTTCCCTAGGCCTGGGCTGCTGTCTCACAAACAACCTGTTTGGCCCAAGGATTCATTCAGATATTTTTTAAGTGTTTTTTTTTTTTTTTTAATCAGAGAGGGCTTCTTCAAAATCCTTTATAAAATTGCTTTTTATACTTTACATCTTCACTTTTTATCACATTACCTCAGTTTACCTTCCTTTATGGTACTTCCCACCACCTGACACATTATGGAAATGCTTATTTCCTTCTCACCTTAGAAAGTTACTTCTGTGAGAGCAGAGACTTTATCTAATTTGTTTACTATTTTGTTTGCATCTATACCTAAAATAACGTTTAACACTAGTAGGCATTTGGTATATTTTTGTTTAGTGAAGTAAATAAAGGTAGTATATTGTACCTAGGCTGTTATGATCCAGGGAATAGATATCACAATACCTACTGAAATGGTTGTGCCATTTAATGAGATGATACATAAAATGTTCCCCACACTGTCTAGCATAAAATCAGTACTTATGACTGTTAGCCCTTTTAATACCTCTTGCAGCTGTGTTACGTAAAGGTAGGGAGGAAGGAAGAGCCTGTGCTTACCACCAAGACGCCTATTGCCTCCTTGCAAATTGGACTATGGCATAGAAATCCTACAGGAATGCATCCTTCTACTTCCTGGACACATTCCCTGCCACCTTAGCAAACAAAACCACAAGTATGTGTGCAGTTTCACCCATAAATAGCTAGGGCCCATGTATCACTGGAAGACTCAATTGACATTTTACCCACATTCACATTCACTTCAAGAAGGAGAGCCATTTACATAGAACAAATCTACCAACAGTCTGTTTCAGGTCTTTTCTCCTCTTTATTTCCGCTATTGTTTCTGATTGGAAAATGACTTTTTAGTCTCTCTCTCCTCTCTCTCCCCCACCTTGTATACATCTTATTTTTTTTAACCCATCTTAGATTTTAAGAAAAAATTCCTTCATGAAGCCTCCTTTTAGTAGCCTGACCAAAAAGTTAGATCATCTTCCCAACCACTTAGAGCTCTATCATAGTCCTTATACTCTTGGAAAAATGCTTCTCTCTCTCCCTGCCCTCCTGCCCCTCCCTCCTTCTCACTTCCTCTTCTGCATCCCTTTGTCTCTCCCTCTCTCACTTTCTCCCTCACTCTTTCTCTTTCCTTCTCTCCCTTCTCTCCCAGCTAGGTTGAGGGCTCCTAAAAGGAGAAACTATAATTCTTTCTTTTTGTCCCCAGCACTCAGCCCTGTGGCTGGGTTGAAGTGAAATAAAACAAATTAGCAAAAAACAGCTTCAGAGGAGCGCCTGGGTGGTTCAGTTGGTTAAGCATTTGCCTTCAGCTCAGGTTATGATCTCAGGGTCCTGGGATCCAGCACTGCGTTGGGCTCCCTGCTCACTGGGGAGCCTGGTTCTCCCTCTCCCTCTGCCTACCACTCCCACTGCTTGTGTTCTCTCTCTCACTCTGTCAAATAAATAAATAAAATCTTTAAAAAAAAAAAAAAGCTTCAGATATTTTATAATATGATTTTAAATTAGGTTTTACAATTTTTATGAAGTCTAAAGTAATTTGACCAAAAACATAACCTGCTAGGTAAATTCCCAGCCTCATCCTCTATCAGTTGCAGTATCTACAGAAAATACACTGCTAAGTATGAGGCAGAGTATTAACATAACATAATAAAATAAAATTAAAAAAAAAAAAAGCAGCAGTAGCTATTTAACTTTGGAATTACAGTCTATGTAACTGAGCCAAATGCTTCTTTTCTTAGGTGTTATTGGAAATTTCACCATCCCATAGTTCTCTTTGGGAAGTGTCCTGACATTCTAACGAATCACATTTTGGTGCACTTCATTCCTCCCATACACTACCACCTACTGTACTTCAGCCAAGAATACACTATAAATATTCCCCAAATAAAGGATAGTTGAACTTTCTCAACTCACTTTATTTATTTATTTATTTAAAGGTTTTATTCATTTATTTGATAGACAGAGACACAGCAAGAGAGGGAATACAAGCAGAGGGAGAGGGAGAAGCAGGCTTCCCACAGAGCAGGGAGCCTGATGCGGGGCTTGATCCCAGGACCCTGAGATCATGACCTGAGCCGAAGGCAGTTGCTTAATGACTGAGCCACCCAGGCGCCCCTCAACTCACTTTAAAAAAAAGCAAAATCTAATAAATTTTTTGGTTTCAAAATGGAGATATAAATATATAGGCATAAGCTGAAAAGAAATAAGCTTAACAAAAGCAAAAAGAGAGAGAAAGGAAGGAAGGAAGGAAGGAAGGTCACTCTTCTGTCACACACGGTATTTTCTATGTTCAATTTTTGGAAGCCGTTTTGCATCTTGAATGATCTTAGTAGCATCTAGAGGTGGTTATCTTTAATAGAACCTTGCAAAATGATGATACTGAAAGAACGAAGCAATATAATATTAATCAGACACATTAATTTGAATTTGATTCTGAAAATTGAGGTCTGACAATAAACTTTGTGTTTTAAATAAACTTTCACATCTTAAAAATGAGGCTTTGAATACTAATAAAAAATATACAAGGAACAAGGCAAAATAGAATATATAAATTAAATTATTAATACCATTACCTTTATAGGACTTACAATTTTTTATATGTATTACACACTCACTAGCTGTATAAATTTGGAAAAGTCACTTGATCTACCTGGGTTGACCTTCCTGCTTAATGAGAACATTGGTTAAGATAGAACATTTTTATAAATATCTAATTAAATAATATATGTAAGTCACTTAGAGCAGTTGCAAGGATGTACTAAGTGCTTGAAATTATTTTTGTAGTTAACAATATTCTTGTCTCTTTTATGCAAGTAACACACACAAATCCACAACCTAAGAAATTTGCTTATTTCCAATGAAGCAAAAAAAAACTAAGACTTGACCAGAGAAAACTACTATTAAACTTATAGTTTCTTTTCTTCTATACATTTTCACCATAAAAATATTTCTTTTCAGAGGTTAAAGATCTGTGCTCTGAAAGCTACAAAACATTAATGAAGGAATTGAAGATGACACAAACAAATGGAAAGACATTCCATGCCTATGGATTGGAAGAATTAATGCTGACAAAATATCCACATTACCCAAAGCAATCTACTGATTTAATGCAATCCCTATCAAACCAAAAGCATTTTTTACAGAACTAGAATAAGTAATCCTAAAATCTGTAGAGGAACTACAAAAGACCCCTGAATAGCCAAAGCAATCTTGAGAAAGAACAAAGATGGAGGTATCATAATTACAGATTGGAAGATATACCACAAAGCTCATAGTAATCAAAACAATCTAGAACTGACACAAAAATAGACACATAGATCAATGGAAAAGAATAGAGAACCCAGGAATAAACCCACAATTTTATGGTCAATTAATCTACAACAAAGGGGGCAAGAAATACAATGGGGAAAAAACAGTATTTTCCATAAATGGTGCTAGGAAAAATCAGACAGTCACATACAAAGGAATGAAATTGGACCCTTAACTTATACCGCACATAAAATAAACACAGGAATGGATTAAGCACCTGAATGTTTTGACTCCAAAGATTTCAATCTACTATTGGATTTTTTTCCTTGAATACCATTCTTATATCATCCAGTTTCTTATGTATTCCTGCTTCAGTTTTGATTAGTTTTGCTTTGTTTTCCACATTGTTGTGTTTATTCCTTATGGATTTCTCCTTCAGATTTCATAGAGGCAATGCATTGGTGTCAGTTTGTTTTCTAAAACTATATTCAAATTCCTATTAAAATTATTTCCAAAGTTATGCTTTTCTTCTGAATTATAAAATTTTATTCTTTCTGTTTTTCCTCTTTCAGGGCTTTTATTTTCTGAGGACTCGTATATTTCATGTATTAATTTGGCATCAGATGAGAAGAGATATCCAAGCCTGATATTTTCTAGTGGACCCATTGTATGTATCGGCCTGACTTCAGTTAACTTTTCATTCAGGGATCAATTACCTACAGCTGAGTGCATTCAGCTTTCAACCCAATTCCCAGTTTCCCAATGAAATATACAACTATCTTTAAGTGCCCCTGTCCCCTTACTTTTCTAGTTTGGTTTCTTACCAGTATTTGTCATTTCTCAGTGGATGTAGAAATGATACTGTTTTAGAAGAAAGACAAGATGGTGTTAGCAATCTAGTTGCCACACCCCTAAAATAGAATGGCGTGGTTAGGTCAGAACTTCTGATATATAGTTTTTTCAAAATATATAAAGGCAAAAGAAATCTCCTTGCACATCTCCTCTGCTCAGGACAGCTACCAACATATGAAATTTCAATGGTGTTTCTTAACTAAATCCAGTATAATTCGTATTTAGGTTAGTGGAAATTATTCCAAAATTTGGAAAATACATTGGCAGCATTTTTATTTTCCTGGTGGTCACAATTATATCAAATTAGTAAGAATTTTTATGAGGATTCATGAGCAAATTCAAGCAAGATATCTTTTTTTTTAAGTACCAAAATCACTTCCTTATTTAAGATTTTATTTATTTATTTGAGAGAGAGAGCGCACTCACAGGAGCAGGGGGGTGGGCAGAGGGAGAAGCAGACTCCCCACTGAGCAGGGAGCTCAACTAGGGGCTCCACTGGGGGCTCCACATGGACTGATCCCAGGACCCTGAGATCATGACCTGAGTCAAAGGCAGATGCCCAACCGACTGAGCCACCCAGGTGCCCTGTACCAAAATCATTTCTAATGCATCTTCAAATAGATGCTTTATCTTTTCTCCCTCTCAAATCCAGTAAGAATAAATCATTGTTCTTGCTGTTTTTGAACATCAGCATTGACAGAATAAAATCAAAATTTTTCGGAAGGACATTTAGATGTTTGACATTTAGATGGTTTAGCCTCAAAATAACTGACTAGCTTCCCTTCCTCTCCCTGCTCCTAAACTAAAAACACAAAGATCTATGAACCATTTGGCAATGTATCTACCTGCCTATTTCTGTACATCTTTGCTCATTCTTTACCTCTCCTTTATTCTCCATATTAAAAACCTGCTCTTCCCTAAGGCTTCCACAATTGCTATATATAGTGCTTAGTCTTTTTTGATTTGCTGATTAGGACAGATCTATTTCCCTGTTATACCACAGTGTGGTTCTTGTAACACTGTCTGCACTGTTCATAAATAAATACTGAATGCTCTGTATAACTTCCCCATTGACTATTACTCCTCCATCTCCACAGCAGTTCTTTTGAAACTCACACTTCTCAGATACCCCTTCCCACTACTCTCTCTTCAACTTTACAGAGAAAATGTCATCCATGGGAAAAGAACTGCATTAATTCTCAAAACCTTATTGGTCTTTATGCAAATGTATCCTTTTCTTTCATCACTATAAAGAAACCTCCCTTTTTATTGCCAAAGACTAATTCCTTGACTCCTGTTTTGAGTTCTACCTGCCCTTACTTGCCAAATAACAACGAGTTTATTTTAATAACAATCTTTCCTTTTTACTAGCTCTTCATCAGTATTTTAAAATGTTCAAAATCTCTTAAACATCATTCCTGTTATCTCACATATTGTTTTATGAAGAGAAAAACATATTGAGGGGTACCTAGGTGGCTCAGTCGGTTGGGCATCTGCCTTCGGCTCAGGTCACAATCCTGGGGACCTGGGATCGAGCCCCACGTTGGGCTCCCTGCTCAGCAGGGAGTCTGCTCCTCCCTCTCCTCCCCTCCACCCCTGCTCGCACTTGCTCAGTCTCAAATAAATAAAATCTTTAAAAAAAAGAAAAACATATTGAATAGCTATAATTTTCTCGGTGCAATGAGTATAATGAAAATAGATACTCTGAGTCTTATTTATTCTTTTATCATTATTAGGGTTAATAAAGTGATGCCTTCTAAGTCTTTCTTTCTCTCTTATGTCTCTCTTGAGCTATAAAACCACAAACCCAAAGACACACTGAGCATTTCCATTTATCCCTCAAAACACTCAAATTTTTTCCTATAATGTGCTTCTCTTGCAAAATCCTCTACCTTAGCAAATGCAATCCACCCCGTTGTGAAAATCAGAAACTTGCCTGTATTGACTTCTCATTCTGCCCCTGCACTAATGCCCAATCATCACGAGGCCCTGTTGTTTCCTTAATATCATCTTTTCAGTTTCTTACTTCTTTTCTTACCCATGTTCATGTTTATGGTTCAAAACACCATGATTTATCACCTGGTTTTTGACAACATTCCCTTAAAAGTTATCTTTGCTCAACTGAGATCTATAATTTACAGAGCAGCCAGAATGATATTTCTAAATCACACAACTGATAGTGCTGGCTAAAAATCTTAACACCCTTCAAAGGTTCATTGCCTTCAGGAAAAATCCAAATTTCTTAGAACAGAAGGCCTTTCCTAATCAGAAACTTCATTTCTTCTCCCATGGCTCCAACATTTCCATCTGGCCCCTAAAACCTATTTTGAGATTCTTCATATTCTCCCTCTTTTGCTATTGCCAAACAGATGCAGAGGGCCCAGTGGAGTCTGCAGGACTCTCAAGAATGGCTGAACCAAGCAATGGAAATAACCTGTGTCTGTGTGAAACCAGGAAACTTCATCTGTTGTACCGTAGAGAATGATGTGAGAAAGAAATAAGTTGTTTTTGTATTTAATGCAGAGATATGGTACTTGCTTGTTAAACAAGTAATCTAGCATAGCTAGTATATTTGGGAGTAGAAATATTGATTTACAAGAATAATATCGTCAATAGACGATGACTAGCAAAATGGGCTAACCAAATAGGGCGTTTTTTGGCAGAAAGATCAAATCCATGAGTGTTCCCAAAATGGAGTACAAAAGTGGAAATAGATGAAAACTACAAAATAAGTACTAGTAGTGATGGAAAATTCCAGACATAGTAATATGCATGTAAATTTGTTTCCAGGGAAACATAGAGAAAATGAAGAAGAAAACAATTGTTGAAGAAATTTTAAGAAAAATATTTCTCTAGCTTAAGAAAGAGATGGAATTTCAAACTTAAATTACTTATGGGGGTGCCTGGCTGGCTCAGTCAGTAGAGCATGTGACTCTTGATCTAAGAGTCATGAGTTTGAGTCCCACATTGTGGGGAGAGATTACTTAAAAACAATTGCTTATCAAATGTAAGGCAGGATAAATTAAAGAGACTATAAATAGACTTGCTCTTGGGAAAGATCAGAATTCCAAAGACAAACGGATGCTAAATGCTTACCAAAAAAATGAAAAAAAAATTGCTTCCAAGGATTAGTAACTGTACTTTCACCAGATTTCTTACTTTGAAGGCAACAGCGGTTGCCTTCAAAGGGATGAAGGAAAATAATGTTCACTTAACAAATTTTATATTCAGCCAAGTTGCTAGAAGAAAACATTTTCAAACATGTAAGAACACAGAAAGGTTATTTTTGTTCACATTTTTTTATGAAAGATACTATAGGATATATTTCAGGAAAGTCAAAGTGAAAAGAGGGAAAGAGAACTAGTTAAGATCAAGAAACTGGAATAAGGGACACCTGGGTGGCTAATTGGCTAAGCAGCTGCTTTGGGCTCAGGTCATGATCCCAGGGTTCTGGGTTCCAATTCCAAGTTGGGCTCCATGCTCAGCAGGGAGCCTGCTTCTCCCTCTCCCCTGCTTCTGCTCTCTCACACTCTCTCAAATAAATAAATAAAATTTAAAAAAAAAAAGAAGAAGCTAGAACAAACCAGGAGGTAGTGAAGGGAGTCACCCCTGGATAGTTCTGAAACATGCCAAGACGGTTATGGCTAGAGACTGGTATGAAAAAAGGAGACACTCCATGTAGTAGGCAGATTAATAAGTGAAGTCAAACTGAGGAAAAATAAGTTATTGCTTTAGAGATTAGAAGAAAAAGATGTAACTATAAACTCCATACCAATAAAATCCCAGAGTTGCCCGTTTCACACAATTTTCATAGACATATTGTTTGTCTAGAATGAGGAAAGATCAGAATTTGAGGAACAAGAAACTTAAGCTTCACCTTTGTCTCACCTTTGCCTCAATTAGCACTGGTTTTCATCTAAAAGGAAAGATAAATACTCTTTATAAAGTACAATCTGAGAAGTATCTCTACAGAGTGACAGAATTAGAGTTTGTCAGGTGTGCATTAAATTTAAAAACATTTTACTCCAGAACAAGAAGATTATAAGTTATGCAATCTTGCAAACTTGAAAGTGCTTTTTAAATATGTCCCCTTTTCTTGACATAGAATTTGTTTACAGGATGAATAGAAAATATGTGGTTTTTGCTATTGACATTATATTTCTGTATGTTTTAAAAATAAAGCCCCATACATCCAGGATTGAAACATAAGTTGAAAGGTAGCATTTAGAAGAGAAAATGACAGGATTTCTCATTAAGATATCATAGTTATCACTAAATTAGCATTCTCCTTACTAACTATAGAATGAATCATGGAACACTACATCAAAAACTAATGATGTAATGTATGGTGATTAACATAACATAAGAAAAAAAAAGAAAGCAGCCATGCCCATGCGTTTAAAAAAAAAGAAGTAGTAACTTCAGCTCTCTAGATTTAACTGGTGTCACTCATTTTGGCTCTGAAACAGATGGTTTTGCTCATTTATTAGCTTTATCTGAACTAAATATATAGAGAGAAGTAAGGACTATATTTTGTGTCCTTGGAACACTCAGGAAATGAATGAATTTATTTTTGTCGTGTCCAAATATGAAGAAGAGCAGCTTTTTTCCCCTTTATTTAAATTCTAGAATGACTGAGTTCAAATAATGGAAATAAGCTCTTTGTATGAACATATATGTTGGGGTCTCTATCATGGTGCCTTATCTTCCACAGTGCAAAAGACCATGGTAGGAATGAATAAAATGCTTTTTGATGAAGAAAAGGAGGAGGAGGATCTTGTTGCTAATTTAGTACCCTCCTACATTCTTTTAGTGGCAAGTCTTGAGAGAAGATAGGTTGCTAGAGTGTGCAGCCTAACGTGGTATTGATCAGCTGCAGGGAAAAGGGGGCAATGAAAACAAGAAGCTAATGCAGTAGCAAAGAGAAGAGAAATTCTGTCCTGACAAACAGATAAAGCCTAAAGCTAAGGTACAGGTACAATAGGATTTGTAATAGAAAAGTAGAAAATAAATATCACAGGCTTTAAAATCCAAAAAAGAATTGAGAAATTAATCATGTCAGTTCCAAAGCTCTCTCTTTTTATATGTAGTAAATACTAAATATTTAAAGGCAAAAAGTCCATCCTTAACGGGAACATCGATCTGAAGTACCATTCTTGTCCTGTGCGCTAGTATTGGAGGTGAGAATATATTGGTGGTTGGAAGAGAAATGCTGTTATAATTCCACCAGAGTCCCCTCAGTGAAACAGCTCAAATGTTGGTGGTCCTGTGCACACATGTTTTTTGTTTGCTTATTTAAGAACATATGATATGACTAATATGAATCATAACAATTCACAGTTGGTGAACACCTGATGTGTCAATGTTCACTGAAGCTGGCAATAATCCTATAAGGAAGATACAGTTACCTTGGTTTTAAAGAAGAAACTGAAACACAGAACAAACTAAATAGCAGATGACCACACATTTAGTAAGTGTAGAGTTTTGTATCAGAGCCTATATTCTTAGTTAGTATAATTGATTGCATCTCAAACTTAGTGAGCAGTGTTAGCTGTGTATAGGGCTTAAGTACTTTGGTCATAGTTTGTAGAGGTAGAATTATACTCAAAATAATGAAAGGGGAAAATTTTGAGGGCTTCTAAAAATTTTCTGGTTTAGTTTTCAAGGTCCCACTAACACTGGGACTAGGGCTTTTGAGTATTATTGAAGACACTATTTGCATTTGATCATATTACATGAATTCCTTTTCTTTCTTTTTTCCAATAAAACACTGCATTTGATCAGATACTATAAGAAAAATGGGTCTAGAAGAAGTACTTGGCCGGAGGGGTGGGGGGCTGGCTAACAGAATTGAGAGAAAATATGAAGAACTCAGACCCTGGGGGTTGAAAAGTAAAATCCTTTCTTATCTCTAATTATATTAGCTTTCTATTTTGTGTAACAAAATACCATAAAATAATTGATTTAGAACAACAGAAATTTATTGCATCACAGTTCTGGAGACTGGAAGTCTGAAATCCAACTGTCCAGGGACCCAAAAACCTGTAGGGGAAGGGTCCTTCCTTGCCTCTTGTATCTCCTCGCACCCCATTCACTGACTTGTGCTAGCATAGCTCCAATCTTCAGCAGACATTCTCTGTGTGTCTTTTCTCATAGTCTTTTCTCTGTGTATGTCTGCATCTGTGTCAAATGTCACCTTTTTATAAGGACTCCTGTCATACTGGATTAGGGTCCACCTTAATGATTTCATTTTAACTTAATTACCTCTGTAAGACCTATTTCCAAATAAGATCACATTCTGAAGTATGGGAGGCTAGAACTTCAACATATCTTTCCTGAGGACACAATTCAGTTCATAACACCAGTATTTCCAATACAGAAGGTTCTCAAATTAAGAGTAGCCTAGAGAAATATTAAGGGTATTAAGATACAGTAAGCAAGCATAGACCAAGCCAAGGGCAGGCCATTCTGCTTGTATTAAGATCTCTTAAAGAACTATGGTTATCCCTGTTAGAACTTCTTACCTACTAAAAATTACTTATAAAAAGATTAAGAACATCATCCCCCAAAGCCTAATCTACCAAAATACCCATAATTAAGTATGTATGGAGAGGCATATCTGTAAGTTATTGTGTGGCTTTTGCACTAATTAAATATGCCCTTTACATTTTAAAGTTTTTGAGAGAGCCTGGAATAAAAGAGAATGAGATTAAGATAAAAGACTTCTGGCACCTAAATTTCTACATAACAAAAAGTGGGTTGAGAAAATAGCCCCGTTGCCAATAGGGAAATATTATTTTAAAACCTTTCAGATATAAGCAGGCAGAATAAAGAAACTTCCAGAAAGCAGGGTAATGGACTGTAAAGAAGAAAAGACTAGGGAGTCACTACTACGCAGCCTAAGCAAGGTCTGTTTCCTAAAACTGGGTTAGAGAGACCTGACATTTCCTCCATGAGATTTTGAACTTGCCACAAAAAAAAAAAGTGACTATGTTTCCTTTCTCCAAAAAGAAGTCTTTATCACTTTTATCTTTTTTCTGTTTCAGCATTCTATGATAGGTGTTCAGCAGACAAACATAACTGTTTCTATATATCATAGGTCTTCATTTAAAAAGTAAATACTCGGGGCGCCTGGGTGGCTCAGTTGGTTAAGCGACTGCCTTCGGCTCAGGTCATGATCCTGGAGTCCCTGGATCGAGTTCCGCATCGGGCTCCCTGCTTGGCAGGGAGTCTGCTTCTCCCTCTGACCCTCCCCCCTCTCATGTACACACTCTCTCTCATTCTCTCTCTCTCAAATAAATAAATAAAATCTTAAAAAAAAAAAAAATACTCAAAAAAAAAAAAAAAAAGGTAAATACTCCAAGACACGTAGATCATGAAATCCTGGATTTCAACCTGATACTGGCATTGGATGAGACTACTGGTAATCATGGAATGGGGCCAGTGGGTTTTGCAGGTGACAAGGAAGTGAACATGGAAGAGAGGACTGAACACAGTAGGTATGATCATTGTGGGAAAAAAAACTCACTGCTTTCCCCCTTCAGACCTCCTGGTGGCAAAATGCTTTCCTCCCCGACTCCCACTCCGGTCACTCCTCAACTTTAGGCTAGCCCCTGTGATTTACCTTCCCAAACATGACACAGGAAAGGCTTCAAATATTTCCGTGAAGTTGTTCACTCTTACCTCTCGCATTGCCATGAAAAAGGCTTCCCCGAAGCTAGATGCTGCTCCTTTATACTTAATTTCCCAGCTGAACACACTAGAAGCCGACCCAAGACCAGCGAACAGCAGCGAGGAGCCAGGACCAGTTAGGCCTGCCCCTCGAAGCAGCAGACCCTCCCAGCCAAGATCAACCTCCATCAGCTGAGTCCAGCCCACTCTTCGCCTGCAAATGAGCCCACCTGAGATAAGAAAAGCTGCACTAGTCGACTGGATTTTATGGTCATTTGTTACCCAGCTTTATGTAGCAAGACCTAACCAATACTTTCTCAGCTAAAAAGAAATGATCATGGAATAGAGAGCCTACTCTCCTATATGAGGTACTGAAGAAGCATTTTCTCTTTTCTCTTTTATTCATGTAACTGCCTTGCAGGTATATTTGGAATTCTCAATTTTTTTTTAAGTAGCTCAATCCTATTTGAAGAGCTTTTCTATTTTTCAAACACACAATACTACAGAAAGTCAAGTCACAAAGACAGAATAACTCAGCCCTAGCTTAATTTTAAAAGGTCAAATGTTATTAATATAAATGGATTTTACTAGTTGTTTACTTGTTTTTGGATATGTAAAGCCGTACATATATTTGTACATAAATGTTGACACGGTGACCCCTAACAAATTGACTTATTTAAATACTTCATTTCTAGACTACAACACATTTTTTAAATTTTTATTGTTATGTTAATCACTATACATTACATCATTAGTTTTTGACGTAGTGTTCCATGATTCATTGTTTGCGTATAACACCCAGTGCTCCATGCAGAACGTGCCCTCTTTAACACTCATCACCAGGCTAACCCATCCCCCCACCCCCTCCCCTCTAGAACCCTCAGTTTGTTTTTCCACATTTTTCTATTATTGATGCTTGTAGCTCACCTTTTTTTTTTTTTTCTTCAGATCAAATTGAAAGGCCCTAGAGATTTGTCAATGCCTTCAGTCTAACACTTTCTTAAACTCAGGAGAGTTACCACTTGAGTCCTTAAAAAATGCAGATATTACATATGATAAAAAAATTCAACTTTTCTCTATTCTGATATTATCAGTGTTCTCATAAATTTGCTCAAGCATTAATGGTCGGTCTCCACTCATATTTATCAAAGCAGGGAAGTTTGATCTTCTGAGAGGAAATCTAGACTCTCAAATAAAAGTATATGAATTCTATCTTGGTTCATTTCCGTACAGAGATAGGTAAATTTCTGCCAATAAACTGTAATCTAATACCTTCAAAAATGAAATTGATGGGAAATTTTTAATTTTGATTGTTTACCTTGGGTACTACTTACTATTTACTATTTACTTTGGGTACTATAATTAGCATTTTGAATTCCAACAGTTATATATATTATCCTCAGTGGTGTATGATACTCAAGAATTTAAGAAGTTCGATTCTGTTTAGCCAAGTTGTAGTATACAGATGTGACTCCTTTTGAAAGCATAAGGTATCTACAAGATAGTCTGTAAATAATTTTAGCCTGTGGGGTAGAATGTACTGAGTCATAATCCCAATATAACGTAGTACAAAATTGTTAACCCAAAACTTCAAGTCTAGGTATCCAGTAGGCTGGCATGAGGCTTAATTTTAAGTGTTAACTTGGCTAGGCCATAGTGCCTAGTGTTTAGTCCAGGGGCAGTCTCGATGTTGTTGTAAAGTTATTTTTTCTATGTGAATAGAAATAGACTTTGAATAGATTAGATGACTCCCTGTAACGTGGATGGGACTCATTCAAACAGTTGAAGGCTTGAGAACAAAGACTGAAGTTTCCCTACAAGGAAGGAATTTGAATTTAAGACTGCAACATAGAAGGCTTCCCTAAATTTTCAACCTGCCTGGCTGCCCTGCAGAATTAGGAAGGAAAACTGCAACTTCGGCTCTTGAATTTCCAGCCTGCTGACTGATTTCAGACTCACCAGCGCCCCTCCACCTCCCCTGCCACCACCAATTCTGTGGGCTAATTCCTTAAAACAAATCGTTTTTCTCTCCCTCTTGTCTCTCTCTCTCTCTCCCCCTCTCCCTCTTCTCTCTCTCTGTTTATAAATATACCTATATGTCTATCTACCTATCTATTTATATCTCCTAGTAGTTCTGTTTCTCTTGAGAACCCTGACTAATATAGCCAGTAACTAGGACAGACTACATTTTCATAACATAACAGGAGAGTTTGGCTTGAACAATACTCACATATACAACTAAATTACAGTATTTCTAGGTAAACTCAGAGCAGTACAACAAGCTGTTTGGGTTCACTGTGCCCTTTCTGAGCTATATAAATATGGGCTCTTACCATTATATGCTGATTTAGTTAGAATATTCAGCATTTTAGCATTATTGTCCTCTGCATTTAACTTTTTGCATTAATCAACTGGGTTAACAAGTGATTTCAATTGATCTTACGAGAGCCTTCTAATGGCAGATTTACACAGCCAGGAGCAATGCAATCAGTAGCAATATAGCCATAAAAATTAGCCAGCAATACCACTGGATTGTGACAGTAGAAAACACCAACACCATCACTATACTCTTCTGTAGCTATGGGTCTAGGAAGTGGATGTTTGTAGAGGAACTCAGAGGAAATAGATCCTTAGCTAGGGGGGTAACGATTAATATACAGAAAAAAAAAATTCCTTAAAAGCCTGTATACTTGGGGCCATGTTAATAAAAACTTGTTCAGGGGCGCCTGGGTGGCTCAGTCGTTAAGCGTCTGCCTTTGGCTCAGATCATGATCCCAGAGTCCTGGGATCAGGCTCCCTGCTCAGCGGGAAGTCTGCTTCGCTTCTCCCTCTCCCACTCCCCTGTTTGTGTTCCCTCTCTCGCTGTGTCTCGCTCTCTGTCAAATAAATAAAAAAAAAATCTTTAAAAAAAATAAAAATTAAAAAAATAAAAACTTGTTCAAAATAATTGGAGATTTCCTCTCATGCCATTCTTGTATTATCATATTTATGTCATCTGCCACTAGATATGTATTTCCAGCTTTTCCTCCATTGTAGAGAAAGTTCCTTAGCTACATAGGAAACTTGCTCATGAGGGAAATTATTAGGAAGTGTGTTATAGCAGAATTGCATAGGTCAATATATAATATTGGCACTTCTCCCTCAATATGGTTCTACCTTCCTTTCATGACCCATTTCTTGGTCAACAATAATAACAACAACAATCTCTGGCATGCCTGGTCCCACCCCAAGTGATTGAGTAGTGTTCTTTAACTGTACTTTTGCTGAAGTTAGCCTTTCTTGTTCATAATGTTGTGGTAATAGCTGATCAATAAAAGTTCCAGTGCCCCTGGGATAGAGATAATGAACAACAGATTACATGGAATTCAGAACTGAATAGGGAGGTGAGATAATCCTTAAGCTATATAAGTAGTATCTCGTTCTAGATATTTTTATGGGGATCTAAAGTACGAGGGTTGTGGCTGGGTGACTTAATAAACTTCATGTCTCTCATTTCCATTGTAATCACCTCATCCTTTACAGTCCAAACAACCTAAAATGAAATTTACCTAAATCTCATAGCACTGTCATAGCTCTCAGAATCCATTTTCACTTTCCATCTTGTTTTTCACCCATTGCAGATAAGTATATGGTATACTTCCTTTACCTTCCAGACCGAAATATTGTGGCGAACATTTTATTTTGATGGAACACTCTGTTACATAAATGGGCCAGAGTTGGCCCCTGTGTATTGGTCTAAAATGGCCTCCATGCTGTTTATGTCTCCACAGTAGGCTACACTGTTAACCCGAAGCCTGATGGCACAAAACCCAAATTCTCACACATCCAAATGCTTCACATATAGTCAAACTGAACATATTTTTAGCTGTTTAGAGCCTATTTGTGTGGCACACCCCACAAAATCTCACCGAATGTTTACTAACCATAAGGCAAGACAAATGCTATAGTTATCAAAGACCCCAAACTGCTGCCATCCTTTGGAGCTCTCTGATCCAGAGATTCCCCACCTTGCTGCTGAGCTGCACCTAGACAGATGAGCCCCCTCTCCAACTTCCTCTTCTCCCCCGGGAGTTCCCTTACCCCCATTCCCCTTCTGGGTTGGTGGCCTCTAGTTGCTGTCTCAGAAAGATCTCTCATTGGAAGGAACATCTCCTCTCACATAACCCTGTCCAAGCACCACTTACTATAGCTTGTTGTGTATTATTTCCTCTTGTAGTCCTGTCTCTTCCCGAATTAACTCTGAAATCCTCTAATTTACCACACATTCTGAAAAGTTAGCAAATTTCCAACCAGTATATTATGATATATTTAAGATATGTATATTATACAATCAATATACTTAGCTTAATAAGCTTTTGAGGCCATTTTCTCCATTCTCAGCCTCTTCAAAAACTCACAGAAGAATGGACAGTTTCTAGCTACTGAGAGATAGTAGGAGAGGAATGAGAAGTCTCAAGTTGTGAACAACCAAAGGCTACAAGTGAACTCTCTGTCTTCTAGCAGCATGAAGAAAAGTCACTTAATATTTACAATATCAGAAATATTGGTGGTATGAGAAGAGAGAAACTGTATACAGAATTCAGGTAATAGTAATATTGGGTGGCCTTTAGTGCAGGAAGGGACAGCAAAGAGGTAACAACCAACAATACTGTGGAAATAATTGTGTCCTAAAGTGCTCCCTAGGTTGTTAATTATAAAACCTAATATAATTTCTCTTCAGTCTCTCTGTTTTCCAGAGTGGTTGGCTCTATGAGTCATGTCCTGAGATTCTCTGCTAGAACAGTGAAAAAAGAATTAACACAAACACTTTTGCTTCTTTTCTGTAAAGTACTGAAAAAATAGAGGGAAAAAAAAGGGAGATGAAATGTTGATTATATAGTAGTACAAGATGGAAGCAGGAAAAGGATGATTTTTATGAGCTCATGTTCTTGCAACCTAATTCATCAATTTGAAATTCAAACACTTGTCAAACAGGACAAGTTCTGCATGGTTATAACTTGGAAGCACTATAGCTATTGATTTTTAAATTTAGATTCTTTGTCTTTTTTTATTCCTAGGAATGCACTGGGTTTAGTAAAATTTACTGCAATTTCTGTGGGAAGAAAATGACACAGTAAATACAAGAAAATAACTCAAGAAAAATGCTCAGAAAGTATTTTTCAGAAAATTGTATATACACATAGGGCAAGCATAGGTGTCAGATTTTTCAGTACAGAGCTGATTATAATATTCTGATTTTTTTTTTGAGTCAATGCATTGGACCATATGTCCTCATTTTTGCCTCAGAAAATCAAATTGCTGCATGTATTCTTTCCACGAATGTTGAAATAGGAAACCAATTATAATTTATTTATGTATTTCATATTCAATGAGTGAATTTGTAGTAACATTTATTAGGCTATATAATCTCAAAAATTACATTTGTAATAGGTTTTATAAGACTAAAAATAAGCAACAACAAATCTTTTGCAGACCTAAAGGCTCAATTTGAAAATCAGTTAAGAAAATGAAAGGTAGGGGCACCTGAGTGGCTCAGCTGGTTAAGAGTCTGACTCTTGGTTTCAGTTCAGGTCATGATCTCATGGGTCATGAGATTGAGCCCTGTATCAGGCTCTGCACTCAGTGTGTAGTCTGATTGAGATTTTCTCCCTCTCCCTCTGCCCCTCTCCCTGCTCATGTGCTCTCCCTCTCTCTCTCTCACTCTCTCTTCTCTCTCTCAAATAAGTAAATCTTTAAAATAAATAAATAAATAAAAGATAATGATACAATACTTAGTTATTAGAATTTACCATTATAATTCAGGTAATAGTTTACAAATTAGCTACATAAAATAATGTAGGTGTGACTAATATTAATTATACAAGCAGGTAAATTAAGATACAGAATGTTAAAGAATTCCATCATTAAGGGCTTAACAGTCCTCCCCATTTATGTCACAGCCTAGTTTTTTCACCAAACAAGTTTAGGGAGATTTGGAGACCAATCATTAGATTATATATAAACATGTATATGTACATTTTGTTCTAATTTTTCTTCTGTGCATAGGCACTGCTATAAAATTTCCAAATAATATCTTAATTCTGTCCTTATACCATATTTGCAAATTATTCAATGTTTGCTAGTTATTTTATAGTCAATATAAGTAAACTGGCCTAGCAACTTACTTCTAATGAATAGTATATACACATGCAAAGTGGGAAGGTGTCACTTGCAAGGTTATCCTATAAAAATTCTCTGCCTTCTACTCTGCTCACTTCTCTTGATCTCTTACTTGCTCACTCATAGAAACCAGATGCCATGATATGAGCTGCCCTATAGAGAGACCAACACAATGACAAAAACAACAACAACAAAACTGAGGGAGGGTTCTGATGAACAGTCAGTGAAAAACTGAAGCCTGCAATTTAACAGTTCAACAGCGATGAGCATGATCTTGGAAGTGAATCATCTCTCAATCAAGCCCTCAGATGATTGCATGCCTTGGTTGCATCCTTATGAAAGATCTGGAGTCAGAAGAGCCAACTAAACCATATTTCAGTTTCTTGACCCAGAGAAACTGTGAGAAAAATAAGTATGTGTTAAGTCATTAAATTATGGGGCAATTTACTGCACAGCAGTAGATAATTATTATACACAATTTCAAAGAAAACCTCAAAGTAACAGATATTAGGGCTGTCCAGTCACACGCTTAGTGTGGGATGTGGGCCAGGAGCATGAAACTGTCCACCATAGCTATGCTGAAATCAGGAGTGTGAGGTAATGTGATATTGTTGGCAAATATCTGCTTAGTTGACTCCTTGTATCCTTAGGTCTATTTGTGCCTTATAATAAACTTATGCTACAATTACTCTTCGTGGTTATGGTTCTTCATAGGTATGTAGATGAGATAGATAGATAAATAGATGATAGATAGATGATAAATGAAAGAAAGTTAGTTAAATAAACCATAAACCCCATATTTGTAGCTACTCCCAAGGGTAATATTAATATGTACCACCCGTATTATCTATTACCCAACCTTCTCTCACCCCTTCCAGCTCTTCAGTTAGTTTACATTGATTTCCTGGTAAGATGATCCAAGTCTTCATCTTTGAGAGGGACTTACACTTTGAGAATACTTGTTTTCATAACTCCCCTTTTAAAGTTGTCACCATAAATGAAGACCAAAAGATGCCCCAATGAGTAGCTCAATTTCAGTATTTACTCTTGATCCCATTTTGTTTCAGCAATACTAGGTTCTGATTATAATTAGAATAAATTACCATTGTCAGTGTAGCAATTCCTTTTTTTTTTATCCTGCTTGTTCACCAGCATAAGAAGTCAAAATGATAAAGTATAAGAAACACATTGATAATAATGCAATAATAGTAGGGGACTTCAACATCCCACTCACAACAATGGACAGATCATCTAAGCAGAAGATCAACAAGGGAACAAGGGCTTTGAATGACACATTGAACCAGATGGACTTCACAGATATATTCAGAGCATTTTATCCTAAAGCAAAGGAATACACATTCTTCTTGAGTACACATGAAACTTCTCCAGAATAGATCACATACTGGGTCATAAATCAGATCTCAACCAGTACAAAAAGACTGAGATTGTTCCATGCATATTTTCAGACCACAATGCTTTAAAACTTGAACTCAATCACAAGAGAAAATTTGGAAGGAACACAAGTACATGGAGGTTAAAGAGCATCCTACTAAAGAATGAATGGTTCAACCAGGAAATTAAAGAAGAATTTAAAGTATTTATGGAAACAAATGAAAATGAAAACACAATAGTTCAGAACCTTTGGGATGCAGCAAAGGTGGTCCTAAGAGGAAAGCATATAGCAATACAGGCCTTTCTCAAGAAACAAGAAAAGTCTCAAATACACAAGTTGAAGAGAAGTAATAAAGATTAGAGAAGAAATCAATGATACAGAAATAATAAAAAAAAACAGTAGAACAGATCAACGGAAGTAGGATCTGGTTCTTTGAAAGAATTAATAAGATCGATAAACCCTTAGCCAGACTTATCAAAAAAAAAAAGAGAAAGGACCCAAATAAATAAAATCACGAATGAAAGGGGAGAGATCACAACCAACACTGAAGAAATACAATTATAAGAGAATATTATGAGCAATTATATGACAACAAATTAGGCAATCTGGAAGAAATGGATGCATTCCTAGAAACATATAAACTATGAAAACTGAAACAGGAAGAAAGAGAAAATTCAGAACCAGTGAAGAAATGGAATCAGTAATCATAAATCTCCTAACAAACAAGAGTCCAGGGCCAGATGGCCTCCCAGCAGAATTCTACAAATGTTTAAAGAAGAATTAATACCTATTCTTCTGAAGTTATTTCAAAAAATAGAAGTGGAAGGAAAACTTCCAAACTCATTGTATGAGGCCAGCATTACCTTGATCCCAAAACCAGACAAAGATCCCACTTAAAAGGAGAATTACAGACCGATATCCCTGATGAACATGGATGCAAAAATTCTCACCAAGATACTAGCTAACTGGATCCAACAGTACAGTAAAAGGATTACTCACTACAACCAAGTGGGATTTATTCCTGGGCTGCAAGGTTGTTCAACATCCGCAATTCAATCAGTGTGATACACCCTATTAATAAAAGAAAGGACAAGGACCATATGATCCTCTCAGATGAATGAAAAACATTTGACAAAATACAGCATCCTTTCTTGATAAAAAGTCTCTGCAGTGTAGTGATAGAAGGAACATACCTCAGTATCATAAAAGCCATATGTGAAAAACCCACAGTGCATATTATCCTCAATAGGGAAAAACTAAGAGCTTTTCCCCTAAGGTCAGGAACACGACAGGGATGTCCACTCTCACCACTGTTGTTCAACATAGTACTGGAAGTCCTAGCCTCGGCAGTCAGACAACAAAAAGAAATAAAAGGCATTCAAATCAGCAAACAAGTCAAATTCTCACTCTTTGCAGATGACATGACACTCTATGTAGAAAACCCAAAAGACTCCAGCAAAAAATTGCAGAACTGATACAGGAATTCAGCAAAGTCACAGGATATAATATTAATGCACAGAAGTCAGTTGCATTTATATTCACTAACAATGAGGCAGTAGAAACAGAAATCAAGGAATTGATCCCATTTACAATTACACCAAAAACCGTAAGATACCTAGGAATAAACCTAACCAAAGAGGTAAAGGATCTGTAATCTGAAAACTATAGAACATTTATGAATGAAAGAGAGGATGACACAAAGAAATAGAAAAATATCCCATGCTCATGGATTGGAAGAATAAATATTGTTAAAATGTCTATGCTACCCAAAGCAATCTATACATTCAATGCAATCCCTGTCAAAAATACCATCTACATTTTTCATAGAACTGGAACAAACAATTCTAAAATTTTTATGGAAACAGAAAAGACCCCAGATAGCCCAAGTAATGTTGAAAAAGAAAACCAATGCTGGAGGCATAACAATTTGGGACTTCACGCTGTATTACAAAGCTGTAATCATCAGGACAGTATGGTACTGGCACAAAAACAGACACATAGTGTGGGAAACAGAACGCCACAATGACCATTGGCGCATGTTCGCTCAGACTCCGAGATCTCTGAGAAAACTCAAGATTGCAGTGTTAAAAATAACCTGAAAGGATCAGAGTGAAATGCCCTTGGGACGTGTGTGGTCAGTTCTCAAGTATGCAGCAGATGTTTTGTAGATAGGAAGCCAGCTGTAAACAGCACACTGGGCACTCCCCTCTTTGTTCCCTTGTCCTGTAAACAGCACACTGGGCACTCCACTCTGTTCCTTTATTCTGTTTTAAAGATTCTTGCGTGCTTGACTAATCCTGTATACATGGAGGAATGTGCCTTACTACGCCCCTGCTGTAAACTATTATAGATCTATGTCACTGTAGAAGGTACGTAAGAGTATGGAAAATAAACCTCGGCACCTCAGGCCGCTCGCTCGGGGTCCCCTGTGCCTCGCTCTACTCTTTTTCTCAGTTCCTTCGCCGCCCCAGGTCCCCCACTCTCTGAGGTTGACAACATAGATCAATGGAACAAAATAGAAAACTCAGAAATTAACCCACAACTAGGTCAATTAATCTTCAACAAGGCAGGAAAGAATACCCAATGGAAAAAAGACAGTGTCTTCAACAAATGGTATTGAGAAAACTGGACAGCCACATGCAGAAGAATGAAACTGGACCACTTTCTCATACCATACACAAAAATAAATTCAAAACGGATGAAAGATCTAAATGTGAGACAGGAATCCATCAAAATCCTAGAGGAGAGCATAGGCAGCAACCTCTCTGACCTCGGCCACAGCAACTTCTTGCTAGATATGACTCCAAAGGCAAGAGAAACAAAAGCAAAATGAACTACTGGGACTTCATCAAGATAAAAAACTTTTGCACAGCAAAGGAAACAGTCAATAAAACTAAAAAGCAACCTGACACGATGGGAGAAGACATTTGCAAATATCTGATAAAGGCTAGTGTCCAAAATCTATAAAGAACTTATTAATCTCAACAACCAAAAACCTAAAAATCCAGTGAAGAAATGGGCAGAAGATATGAACAGGCATTTCTCCAAAGAGGACACACAAATGGCAAACAGACACATGAAAAAATGTTCCACATCACTTGGCATCATGAAAATTCAAATCAAAATCCCAATGAAATACCACCTTAACACCTGTCAGAATGGCTAAAATTAACAACTCAGGAAATGACAGCTATTGGCAAGGATGTGGAGAAAGGGGCACATTTTTATAGTATTGGTGGCAATGCAAACTAGTGCAGCCACTCTGGAAAAGAGTATGGAGGTTCCTCAAAAAATTAAAAATAGAGCTACCCTATGATCCAGCAATTGCACTACTAGTTATTTATCCAAAGGATAGAAAAATACTGATTCGAAGGGGCACATGCACCCCAATGTTTATAGCAGCAATGTCCACAATTGCCAAAATATGGAAAGAGCCCAGATGTCCATCGACAGTTGAATGGATAAAGAAGATGTGGTATGTGTGTATATAGATATATACACACATATACATATTTATAATATATAGTATATGTATATATATTTATAATATTTATATATAATTATATGTATAATGGAATATTACGTAGTCATCAAAAAGAATGAAATCTTGCCATTTGCAATGGCATGGTGGAACTGAGGATATTATGCTAGGCAAAATGAGTCACTCAAAGAAAGACAAATACTATATGATTTCACTCATGTGTGGAATTTAAGAAACAAAACAGATGAACATAGGGGAAGGGAAGGAAAAGTAAAATGAGATGAAAATTGAGAGGACGGCAAACCATAAGAGAATCTGAGCTCTAGGAAACAAACCGGGAGTTTCTGGAGGGGAGGTGGGTGAGGGGAAGGGATAATTGAGTGATGGGCATTAAGGAGGGCACTTGATGTAATGAGCACTGGGTGTTATATGCAACTGATGAATCACTAAATTCTACCTCTGAAACTAATTTAAAAATGATAAGATAATAGACATGTAGATTGGGTATCAATTCTGGCAAGAAAAATTGTTTTCCCATTCAGGATGGGAAGGAACAATATAGTTGACTTGACATCAAGTGACTGGCCAGGATCTTAAATGGGCAGTGCACTATCAAGACACCACTTCAGTTTCTGTTGTTGACTAGCTGGTGTTTAGCATTGTCAGTAGCTAGCTTAGCCCTAAGGAGATAAATCCCTCCCCAGTGGGACCATACATAGCCTCCATCCCTACCATTTTGCCTGCCACGTTCTTATACTTGTGCAAACACTGGGTTGGTAGAAAGCAGAAGTTAGTTAATTCTCATGGGACAAATAATCCTAACTGATTGAGGCACCTAGTTGATCAGTGCCTCCTCTCTGTCAGATGCTATTTAGTGGCAACTGACATAAAACAAATATCCATCAATTTCATAACTATTTCTATAATTTACTCCAAATGCCACATCCCTAGCTTTGAAATTTTGTTTCTGAATTTCTAAACTTTCTTCCTCAGATCCTGAACAATTAGCAAAGTTATCCTCATTACCCAGTGGTCTGTTTATATAATGACACCAAGTTGCTTATTCCTGTATATTAAATTGATGACCTAGCAGAGTTCTCAGCTCTGCCTAATAAAGGATATCTCCTCACCACTACCTTTTGAGGCCACTCTGGATTGGAGCTGTAGGACTTGCACATACATATCAGGCAGACCCATCTGTGACCCAGGACAACATTCTTCCTCTTCCATTATATAATTGTAGGAATTAATTCATTTGTTTACTCAGAGAAAGAAGTGTCAGTATAATGGAAATTCCATGGAAGTCTGAACCACCCATGCATTCAGATCATGTTTGTCCCTGGATCGGTCCAGGAAAAATTTCTAATATACTTTTTTCATCATAAATAATTACTGCTTCATCTGCCCATCTTTATAACTGGACTAACCAAATAGTATCCAAGTCATGGGGAGCAGTTCTGATTGCACTTTGAGTTCCCCCGGTCAGGTACTGAGGCTCCACTGGACATAGTAGCCCCCAGGAGCTGTATTTTGAATGATGAGCCATTATTTGCTGATATACTGTAGAACTGAAGTGTGCATACTGCATCTCTCTTCATGGGGCTTGCCACAGGTTCCACACTATATCCTTATCTCTGATGAACCCCTCTAGCATCATGGATCTGCTGGGTCATAAAACCCAGTTGACATGAAGTTTGCACCATATTCTGCACCATATTCTGTGCAAAACCCTCTTTGACTACGGTCTTCACTCAAATCTGCAGCTTGATAAATTGGTCAGAGCAGTACCTCAAAAGGAAATACAAAATGTGGCCATATAGGCCCAAATAATTACCATCTTTTTCTTAGTGATAGATAATTCAAGGTGAAATAAAGTATCTTGAGTATTAGATGAAATGTCATGCCATTACCCCAGATTACCATAAAATATCACTCTCGTAAGACAAAACCCTGAAACTCTGTGGAGTTGTTTTTTCCCCAGTCTTTGGCACACATTTGTCCTGCCAGTGAATCCAGAGTTTCTGCATTTCCTAATATTAATAGCATGTCGTCATCAATACCGGACACCAAATCAAGGTTCTGAGGCATGTCAATCTAGTCCATGAAAACTATACAGTGACAAAAAT
Organism: Leptonychotes weddellii; assembly: GCF_054177405.1. Lineage (NCBI taxonomy): Eukaryota > Metazoa > Chordata > Mammalia > Carnivora > Phocidae > Leptonychotes > Leptonychotes weddellii. The sequence goes on along the minus strand of NC_138369.1, from coordinate 162,982,857 downwards.
AAAATATTTAAGAACCTATGGAATGAGAATGTGTATCCTCACTATTATTATGTAAGAGCAAGCAGCTTTTGATCCTTTTCAAAAAGAAGACATATTGCAGATCAATAGCTACACAGGTGTGTCCATCAGTCCCTACAAAAGTACCATATTCACCACAGCATCTATTACTGATGCTGCAAATTGACTAAATTTAGTATAATTTCTACTCTCTGACAAAGATCAGAGAAATGAGATTTATAATGACCTGCCGGTGATGCCTGGAGTGGATCTGGTTATGAATGATTACTTGGCATAACTGGTTAGACAACCTTTCTTGACTGCATGGCCAGGATTATCATATAGTTCTTGTTGGTACCATCTGGAGACAAAGCTCATCGATGTGCCCAAGAACACTGTACAGCCTGGGCCTGGATGTTACTCAGATCCCCAGTGCTTGCCTGCATTCCTCAAGCAGTATACCATTTGCCTTTAAATATAAACCTTCATGACTACACTTTGTAGAGGCAGTTGAGTTCTTTCCAGTATCTGCCCTTGAGAAGAGGAATGTAATTAATTATTTTCACTTGTGGAGAACTGTGGCTTAAACTTGCTTGGAGTTCTAAGAAAACAGGTAAAAAGTGGTTGACAATTTTAACACTGACAGACAGCTGGTTCTTTTCCAGTGACTTTATTCCTCATTTACTGAGTCTGCCCAGACAAATTAATGCCTCTATTTTTCCAGGTTGTGCTTGTAGGTGGCCTGAGGTGTTTTTCTGTCTCTAGCAAAGCTTCCAGGTATAAAGCAGGAAGATGTCTTAATCTGAAGCATTATGTACCGAGTACTGGTAACATGGCATAAAATTGTTCACTACAGTTCTTATGAAATCATGTGGACCTACAGACTGTAATAAAATGTACCACAAGTTTCTGCCACATTGTTTTAAAGATAATGTGTATGTCCATGCGAGTATATGAAGAGTTTAAGTGGTCAGTGACTGCATGACAGGCATTAAACATTTAAGAATTTTTGGAAAATAAAAAAAAAATTGCTGTTCTTACAGAATTTTCTTGATTTATCTGCCCTTTTTTCACTACCAGCCTAAAATAACTCCAGTATCAAAAGTAACAAGCTATTCAGAATTATTTTGAAATCATAAAGAATTAACTATAGATGTAATGGCATCAGAGAAATAAAAATTGCTTTTAGTTTATCTACAGTTCCTAGCAATGGTAAACATGCCACCATGTTTTACTATTTTACTATTATCCCATACATGCCCTTGCAGGTCCACGGTTGAAAATTTTACTCATGTCTAACCAATAATTAGATGCTGTTGCATTGGAAGAATGAGCAGGAAGAGGATTAGCACATGATTTAAGTAAGGACAATTTGATTCTTTCCTTAAAACTGATGTTTGGCAGTATGGAGATTCCTCAAAAAGTTGAAAATAGAGCTACCCTACGACCCAGCAATTGCACTACTGGGTATTTACCCCAAAGATACAAATGTAGTGATCTGAAGGGGCACATGCACCCCAATGTTTATAGTAGCAATGTTCACAATAGCCAAACTATGGAAAGGGCCTAGATGTCCATCAACAGATGAATGGATAAAGAAGATGTGGTATATATATATATATATGTATATAATATATATATATGTATATATACATATATATATAATGGAATATTATGAGCCATCAAAAAATGAAATCTTGCCATTTTCAATGACGTGGATGGAACTAGAGGGTATTATGCTAAGCGAAATAAGTCAATCAGAGAAAGACAAGTGTCATGATCTCACTGATATGAGGAATTTGAGAAACAAGACAGAGGATCATAGGGGAAGGGAGGGAAAAATGAAAGAAGACAAAACCAGAGAGGGAGACAAACCACAAGAGACTCTTAATCTCAGGAAACAAACTGAGGGTTGCTGGAGTGGAGGGGGGTGGGAGGGATGGGGTGGCTGGGTGATGGACACTGGGGAGGGTATGTGCTATGGTGAGTGCTGTGAATTGTGTAAGATTGATGAATCACAGACCTGTACCCCTGAAACAAATAATACATGTTAATAAAAAAATTTAAAAAAAAACCCAAAAACCTGATGTTTGGATATTGGAAGAAAGAAGCTATCTTTTTCCTGGGTTCTCTAAAGCTATGAGGATGTCAATCATGAGCGTTGGGCAGCCATCTTTCTTGTGTTGTGGATAAAGCCAGTCAACTTTAGTTTTGGTTAAGATGGAGGAAATAGCGGGACATTTAAAGATTAGGAAATACAGGATTAGAAATTAGATAAATGGTCATAATTGAATAGACATATTAAGAATCAGAAGTTTAGGGGTACCTGGGTAGCTCAGTCAGTTAAGTGTCCAACTCTTTGATTTCTGATGGGGTCATGACCTCAGGGTTGCAGGATCGAGCCCCACATCAGGTTCCCTGCTCAGCGGGGTGTCTGCTTGAGATTCTCTCTCTCCCTTTCCCTTTGCTCCTCTCCCATGTGTTCTCTCTCTCTCTCTCTAAAATAAATAAGTAAAATCTTAAAAAAAATTAGAAGTTTAGATATTTAGAAGTATAAAGTAGTTTAAAAGTGTTCTCATTCAAAATATGACAAAAAAAGATGCCCAGAAAGTTATTTGCAATGAAAAATATCACCCCATTATTTAAAGACCTAAAATTGGAACTCCTAACCTGATTCAGACCACAGTTCATGCTTTTTTTCCCATTCCGTTTCTAATTGACATCTTAGAGATGATGGGCTCTTTGAGGGACACGATGTTGAGAAAGTAGAAACAATATAATAATATTTAATATTGTTTAAGTGTTTATTATCATCAGTCATGTGCTAAACACTTTATTTGCATTTCTTCACTGAGTCTGAAAAGTAGCACCTGAAATGGTATATTGCATTATTACATTTATTTCACAAAGAAGAAAAATAACATGTCAGAAGTGTTTGTAAATATCCTAAGAGCAAAAGCATATTCAGGTTGGACTGGGGATATCAGGAGCTTGAAGTTGAGCTTATCAGATTTGAGTAGTGTTGCACTAATTATGAAAAAATAAAGATGAGTATGACAAATCATATATAACTATACCTGCCTTTTAAAGACTAGTTTTGCAAAGCCTATATGCCAGACTCAAACTAACACAAATTTTGTCCTCAGCCCTAAAAAAATAGATTTGAATTTCATGTTACTCATTTTTAACACTACCATTTCCAGCCACAAACACTGATCTCTAAAGTAGTCTTGTTACTTATTCTAGTCAAATGTAGGATATAGTTGAAAAATATTAAAAATATTCTCTTAAAATATTAAAGTGAAGAAAGCTACGAAAATAACACTTAAAAAATCTAAGAGTTACTTTTTAACACATTCTCTGAGAGCAAAAGAAACTACTGCTTTATCAGTTGAAGGGAAATGGTGTTAGTCCCAATTAATATGCATGTCTTCATATAAAAATACTTCTCTATTAAAAAAATTATAGTTTTAGATATGTTTTGCTAGGATATTTTGGAAAAATTTATTGTGAAGGCATGAATCCAACAAAATACTCATTTTTATAAGTACTTTAAAAACTGGAATTTTTTTTCTGTCATCTCTGCATATCATATTCTTAATATTGACTAATCAACAAGGACATACAGTATTTTACCAAAAATTGTACACTGCTTGTAATATTGTAATAGTTATTTGTTATTAAAAGACCTCAAATCAATGTATTTAAACAATAAAATAAATCTGTATTTCTAACTCTCTATTTTGAAGGTGTTCTAAAGTTACTTTTTGTTCATTTATAAATTCTAAGTTTCCTCCTTAGGCTGGTAACCATTTGTGCTTCTTAAAGGACTGAGGAGAGAGTGTAAATAGCCTTTCTTCACAAATTGCAATTCACTTTTATTTAAGTAAATTAGGTATACAAAATATACACTGACATGTGTATATTCATATTTCAATATCTTTATTAACATTTGGGTCTTTAGTTCATGTGTACTTTCTAAATCAAGGATTTAAAGGTATTTGGTAATATATTTATTAGTAATATATATACATATATTAGGTCATACTAGATTATTTAAATATATATATAATATATATATAAATGTAATCCCTTGTAATTATTGCATTTTTAAAAATCCTTTGCTTCAAATTATAGAATTAAAGAAAATGTACTTCATTCAGAATAATTTAAGTAGTCAGTAGATAGAGGCCAACTTATCGACTGTAGCAAATTTTACATTTACAAAAAAAAACTTGCATTTGTATTTGAGCAGTATAACCTCCTTTTTTTTTTTTAAAGATTTTATTTATTCATTTATTTGAGAGAGAGAGAGAGAGAGAGAGAGAGCACATGAGAGGGGGGAGGGTCAGAGGGAGAAGCAGACTCCCTGCCGAGCAGGGAGCCCGATGCAGGACTCGATCCCGGGACTCCAGGATCATGACCCGAGCCGAAGGCAGTCACTTAACCAACTGAGCCACCCAGGCGCCCAGTATAACCTCCTTTAAGAACAAAAACCAACATTCTCCATTTGTGTCTAGCTTTATTATCCTGGATTTATTAAGGCAGAGAAAAAGAAAAGGATGAATGATTATGGACCCAATGAAATTGTGTGCATATATAATCTAGATAATTTTGTAAAAGACAACAATTAATTTTTGTCATCATCTGCTTTATCAAAATGTGTAAATAAGGATTTTAAAGAGCCATTAGATTTGGCTAATAATGGAAGACTTGTATATTTAGTTCTCCAAACATCTTTATTTATCCTTGGTTGTAATAATGAGCTGAATATAATTAATACATTTCTGAACTTGTGTTTTGTTCAAGTTTTTGATGAGAGTAGAATTTGTTCATCCGGGGGCGCCTGGGTGGCTCAGTCAGTGAAGCATCTGCCTTCGGCTCAGGTGATGATCCCAGCGTTCTGGGATTGAGTCCCGCATCGGGCTCCCTGCTCAGCAGGGAGTCTGCTTCTCCCTCTGTCCCTCCCCCTGCTCATGCTTTCTCTCTTTGTCTCTCTCTCCTCTCAAATAAATAAAATCTTTAAAAAAGAAAGTAAATAAAATAATTTGTTCATCTAATACTATTCTTGTATTAATACCCACTTGTTGATCTAATTTTATTGTGTTATATATATTATATATAAGATATATTTTATATATATAGATACATAATTATAGATATATAGATATATAGATAATATATAAGATATAATAAAGATATATAATTATATATAAGATATATATATATCTTTTGCTTTTTGCCATTTATTTTAGCCAAATAGAGTATAATTGGTTAGAAAAACAACTTCAGCGTTATGAATTAAATAAACACATTCAGCAATTTATTGTCTGTGGGATTTATTCAGTAATTTTTAAAAGAAATATTAGTTGAGCATTTACTAATTTAAAGTATTTTTCTAGACATTAAGTATATCAGAAGAAATAAGACAAATGCCTTGCATTTAAATCCTGGAAATATGAATTCTATTTTTATCTCAAGAGCTATTAATTGGGCATTTAGTCCAATAGGTTATTTTCTAAATAAATAATTACATTTTAAATAAATTTCCTCAAAGAGAACTTTTGTGAATATACAAGATGAAATGAAAAACATAAAGTTAACTGAAGTGAGTCTTAATTCAGTTAAAAATTTGGGAGCTATGAAAGATGAGTGAATGAATCACTCAGCACATTTATATTTAATCTCAGTCTTAAAATGGATTCACTCAAACATATTGAGGTTCTGGAGAGATTGTGATTTATTTTATAATAGTAACTTGCAAAAATACAATTCCTTCTCCATATGGAACTTTGTGCAGCAAAGTTATGTCTGAAAAGCTGATTATTTATTCATTGCCAAACAACAATTTATCTTAGCCCCAAAACATGGGAGGTTGTGAATTAAAGACAGTTCCTTTCTTCTGTCTTGTTGTTGGTGTGTAGGAATGCCACTGATTTCTGGGCATTGATTTTATATACTGCCACTTTAGTGGGTTCCTGTACGAGTTCTAGCAGTTTTGGGGTGGAGTCTTTTGGGTTTTCCACATAAAATATCATATCATCTGCAAAGAATGAGAGTTTGACTTCTTCTTTGCCGATTCGGATGCCTTTTATTTATTTTCGTTGTCTGATTGCTGTGGCTAGGACTTCTAGTACTATGTTGAACAGCAGTGGTGATAGTGGACATCCCTGCCGCGTTCCTGACCTTAGGGGGAAAGCTCTCAGTTTTTCCCCCATTGAGAATGATATTTGCTGTGGGTTTTTCATAGATGGCTTTTATGATATTGAGGTATGTACCCTCTATCCCTATACTATGAAGAGTTTTGATCAAGAAAGGATGCTGTAC
>NC_138369.1:162955882-162976033 GCF_054177405.1 Leptonychotes weddellii | reverse complement strand
TTAATCTCAGGAAACAAACTGAGGGTTGCTGCAGTGGGGGGTGGGGTGGGAGGGATGGGGTGGCTGGGTGATAGACATTGGGGAGGGTATGTGCTATGGTGAGCACTGTGAATTGTGTAAAACTGTTGAATCACAGACCTGTACCTCTGAAAAAAATAATACATTATATGTTAAAAGAAAAAAGAAGATAGTAGGAAGGGAAAAATGAAGGGGGGGAAATCGGAGGGGGAGATGAACCATGAGAGACTATGGACTCTGAGAAACAAACTGAGTGTTCTGGAGGGGAGGGGGGTGGAGGGAATGGGTTAGCCTGGTGATGGGTATTAAAGAGGGCACGTATTGAATGGAGCACTGGGTGTTATATGCAAACAATGAATCATGTAACACTACATCAAAAACTAATGATGTAATGTATGGTGATTAGCATAACATAATAAAATTTAAAAAAATGTAAAATAAACAAAAAGCCTTCAACTGAAAAAAAAAAGGCAGTTCCTTAATTATACTCACAATTCTGAACTTGTATTTTGTTTTGTTTTGTTTTCATTGTCATCTATTTTCTTAAATGCCAAATCAGTTAGATAATAAGATTATACTTCCTTAATTAAAATGAACTTTTAAAATTTTAAATAAATTTCTAAAATTTTTATTTATTTGTTTGTTTGTTTAAGTTTTGTAGCTGGAGAGAACCACAGAGGCTTTTTGCCTCAATTAGGGTTCATCACTGGGAGCTTCGTTGAACCTCTAGTCAATGAATGATAAAGGGATGAGTACTGGAGAAGCAGTAATAAACCCCTGAGGTGTCCACCTAGACACACCTTACCCATAACCCTGGCACTGCTCTGCCCCAGACATACCTGAAAAATAAACGTTCTTTTAGACAAGAAATAACAAGTGTTGGTGAGGACGTGAAGAAAAAGGTACCCTTGTACACTGTTGTTGGGAATATGAAGTGGTATAGCTGCCATGGAAAACAGTATGAATGCTCCTCAAAAAATTAAAAATAGAACTACCATATGATCCTCAATTCCACTTCTGGGTATTTATCTGAAGGTAATAAAATTAACTCAAGAAGTTATCTGCACTCCCCCATGTTCATTGCAGCAGTATTTACAATAGTCAAAACATGAAAACAACCTAATTATATGTGTAAAATTCAGCCATATAAAAGAAAAACATCCCATCATTTGCAACAACTTGGATGGGTCTTGAAGACGTTACACTAAGTGAAAAAGTGAGATAAAGGAAGACAAATATCATATGATCTCCTTATAAGTAGAATCTAAAAAAACAAAAAAAACAAAAAACATACACACAAGGAAAGACTGGTGGTTGCCAGACACGGGGGGTGAAATGCGTGAAGGTGGTCAAAAGATACAGAATTTCACTTATGAAATAAAAAGTCTTAGGGATGTAATATACAGCATGATGACTATAGTTAGTAATGTTGTACATTTAAAAAACTAGATTGGAAAGTTCCCATCACAAGACAAAAAAGGAACTATGTGGTAATGAAAGTTAATTAGACTTATTGTGGTGATCATTTTGCAATATATATTCATATTTGGAATCACTATGTTGTATACCTAAAATGAACATGTTATTTATCAATTTTATCTTGATTTTAAAAAGGAGAATAAAAGAATTAGAAGATCAAGTTGTCTATTTTCATATCTGTGTTTTTGTAATTAAAAGATAGAATAAAAATGGAGATTTATTGAGTACCAAAGTTCACTTTTAAAGGGTTAGCCAAAGTTTTAATTATTTGCTCCAAGTATTTTTTTAAACAACTGTTCAACCATCCAGAAAGACTACAAGAAGAAAGAGAGAGAGAGAAAGAGACATAGAGAATAGAGGGAAATATAATTATACATTGGTAAATAATAAAACATTTATGGTAATATGTAGAATTTTTATTAAAATTCTACTAGACTGTTGAAAAGTTGAAAACACTATAGGGAATGATTTCCATGTTACCTAATCTCTTAAAGAAATTATTTTACCTCAAAATTGCATTGATAATATTTGCTTTCCACCTTTATAAATGTAAGCAATAGAAAATAAAGATACTGGTATTATAAATTTACATCTTTGATATACCAATATTTTAAGAAGGTTTTCATATTATTGCCCTCTCTAATGTGTAATCTGTATGTTAAGTAAGCGAGTTCTGATTTCTTCTTTTTTTTTTTTAAGATTTTTATTTATTTATTTATTTGACAGAGAGAGACACAGCGAGAGAGGGAACACAAGCAGGGGGAGTGGGAGAAGGAGAAGCAGGGTCCCCGCAGAGCAGGACCCTGGGATCATGACCTGAGCTGAAGGCAGTCGCTTAACCAACTCAGCCACCCAGGCGCCCGCGAGTTCTGATTTCTTATACAAGCAATACTTAATTTTCCAAATTTGGGAGAAAGTAAATATTTTTATAAGTGAAAAATACAATTTCAAAGTCCTTTAAAAGAATGGAAACCAGAATTTCCTAGATCCGTTTTCTATATTTTATAATGTTCTTTTTATATCTGACTTGTGAACACACTTGGTCTTCAAAATACTGTGAACTGGTACATGTATTTCCAGTCACTAAATCATTCAGATTATAATCATCTTACTTGTCAGAAAGTATTTACATTATAAATACATTTAACATAGTTTCACATTATTATGGCATTAAAAGTGATGTTTTCCCTTTACATACTTCAAATGTGTAATTCTGATTCTGGTTTCTTGTGGGCACAATGTGAATTCGTATGTCCACATGGACTATGATAAAAAAAATTAGTGCATTGCACAACTTATTCTGATTCAGAAAGAATTTAAGTATCTACACTCTTATCTTTTCTGTGATAATTTCATTTCAGAAGTGCCTGGAATTTCAAATGTTCATATTTCTAAGTAAATTATCTTTTATTTATTTCTGCAATGTCCCATACATATGAAGATTGTAAATATGTAATTATTTAATATTCAAAACATAATTGACAAAGATCTTATTTTATGTCTCTTTATTGAATGCCTGGCATGAACTTATTATTGAATCCGGTTTATAACTTTTAACTGAATTAGGTGTAATAAAGGTTTAAGACTCTTTATTAAAATACAGTGTTTATGGAAAGGTAATAAACATCACTAACAGAGCACTCTGTCAATAAATTGTTATTAACTTGTCCCAAGCTATCTACATTGAGAAAAAAATGGCAGAAAGTAATAATTGGTTGTAAATATATTTGTTTTAAACACCAAAACTTGCAACTGTTTCAAATATCCAATTTCCATTGGATATCAGAGCCCTTTACTTTGAATGGAATTTTCAATCTTTAGAGTTCTGTAGTTTCAAAACAAAAACAAAAACACAGTCAACTAAAAATCTTTAAATTTCACTTGTTAATTGATATCCGCCTAAATCTGAATAGATAATGTAAATTTACTTTTCATTGTTCAAGTCAACATCATTAAAATACCAGTTTACCTTGTCTCAATTGTATCATATATCGACTATATTACTGATTCAAATTTAATAATATCCTACACAACTATGAAAGTTATAATAGCATTTATTAGGAAATGAAGAACAAGCTTTGTGCCTTTTATTGTAATTGTGTTCTTGAGTGCAAACCAAACTTTTACATTGTTAAGACAGATTTTTCAGCCATGACTCAAAGTTATGGTGTGTAATGCCAATTTGCTTTTTATATAATTCTTACTTTTATTTTACTCCCGTTTATTCAATATAGTCTAAATCAATACCAAAACTCTCAAAAATTTTTGAAATAAAGTTTCAACTTTTAAAAATTGTGTCACAGGAGACCTAAACCACAATCCCACACTAAACCAAATATTTCACACAAATGACAATTGATATCTTATTGCAACATTCAGTGTTATCTTAAAGACACCTTTTAAATTCTAGGCATATTATTTCATCAGTGGCCTAGCACAGGGCATTGCATATAGTAAGCACAAAATAAACGCCTACTCAATGGGCAAAACCCAGAAAAGCCACATGAAAACAGTGTTGCAGGAGCAAGGTCATCCTAACTTAGAAGCTATTGTCCCATTTCAGCAGAAAAGAGCTCCCAGATAAGAAATCAGACATTCAGAATGGCTACAGTCAATAAGACAAGAAACAAAAACTGTTGGTGAGCATGTGGAGAAAGGGGAATCCGGGGTGCCTGGGTGGCTCAGTCGTTAAGCGTCTGCCTTCGGCTCAGGTCATGATCCCAGGGTCCTGGGATCGAGCCCCGCATCGGGCTCTCTGCTAGGTGGGAAGCCTGCTTCTCCCTCTCCCACTCCCCCTGCTTGTGTTCTCTCTTTCGCTGTGTTTCTCTCTGTCAGATAAATAAAATCTTTAAAAAAAAAAAAAAAAGAAAGAAAGGGGTATCCTCTTGCACTGTTGGTGGGAATTCAAACTGGTGCAGCCACTCTTGAAAAGAGTATGGGGGTTCCTCAAACAGTTAAAAATAGAACTACCTTATGATGCAGTAATTGTACCACTGGATATTTACCCCCAAAATAAAAAAACACTAATTCAAAGGGATACATGCATGCCTATGTTTATGGCAGCATTATTTACAATAGCCAGATTACAGAAGCAGTCCAAGCGTCTATCAATGAATGAATGGAAAAGGAAGAGGTAATAATATGTACACACACACACACACACACACACACAGGAGTATCATTCAGCCATAAAAAAGAATGAAATATTACCATTTCCAACAACGTGGATGGAGCTAGGGAGTAATGAGAAGTGAAATAAGTCAGTCAGGGAAAAACAAATACCATATGATTTCACTCATATGTGGAATTTAAGAAACAAAATAAATGGGCAAAGAAAAAAAAAAACAGAGTGAGGCAAACCAAGAAACAGACTCTTAACTATAGAAAACAAACTGATACTTACTAGAGGGGAGGTGGTGGGGGATGGGGAAATAGGTGATGGGGATTAAGGAGTGCACTTTTTGTGATGAGCAACAGGTAATGTATGGAACTGTTGAATTACTATTTTGTACACCTAAAACTAATACAATACTGTAGGTTAACTATACCAGAATTAAAATAAAAGCTTGATGAGAACAAAAAGAATCAGAAGATCTTGATTCTGTTGCTTCTGCCACTTCCAGGATGAATCACTTAACCATTTAAGGCTTCAGTGTCCTTATATAAATAAAGAAGTAACTCTTAGAGGTGACATACAGAGAATTATTCCACTCTAAAAATTCTATGACTTCTGAAATTTCTGAGGCTTTTAATCTGTATAATGTTATTTCCAATGGACAATACATATTTAATTGAGCAGATTAAGCAATATAGCTTTTAAATGGTCAAAATTTCATGCTTAATTCAATGTTAATGACCACAAAGCTCATAATTCAGTAAATCAGTAGTTAGTTGTATTGTATATCCCAATATGAACTTACCTACATTATGCAAGAACAAAAAAGCTAGCTTTCATTTTATTATTTCTTAAGTATATGAAACCTTTCCATGTTAATTATTTTAAGTATATGAGTATTAAAATTTATTGCGGTTGATGTCATAAATATGGAAATATTTAAAAGTCACCTAAGTTACATCTCTATAACTTTTGGTACAACTAAAAATGTCATAATAATAACTTTATAAGAAGAAATCCTGCTAATTCAAGTCAGGCACAATATTAGAAAAGAGTTTCAGCCTAAAGAGAAGATTGACAGTAGTTATGTTGGAAGGAAAATGGAGCTGCCAAGAATAACTCAGTTAACACTGACATTCTAAGCAAAAGTATTTAAAGTATTTCAAATTCTTGTTCATATATGATAGGGTAGTTAAAAATAAAGAGATGCCCAAATAAGGCTCAGAATTGTGATTTACATATAAAAATGTAATGGGTTTAAAATTTAATACCAACCATATAATTAATTCAGAAACCAAATATAGCTGTATAAATTAAATGAAGCTTTTGTAAGCAATAAAACTTGCTTGTGATTTTAATTGCTGAGTAGAAAGTGGCATTTGAAAATGCCTCAGAGAAATCTTAGGATTTATTTTCAGAATGATACTAAATGGACATATTTGATTTATTTTATTCAAATCTATACTTTGACAAAGTTTTTATGAAGTCTGAGAAAAGTGAATTAAAATAGCTGTATTAAATCAGGAAACAGGCAACAGCCATGTGAGTTGCCTGGTAAGGAACATGGGGTTCTGGCAACATACAAAGAGAATGTAACAAAACCAAGTACAGAAGAGCACAGAAATGCCAAGAATAAAAACAGCGATTAATACAACCTCCAGGCAATGCCATACTGAACTCTGTATAAATGGGGGTATTCTGATCCCCTAACACTTCTAATATAGAAAGGACTTAGAGTCCATCCTCATTTTATAAATGAACTAACTCAGGAGATCAGGTAAATTCCCTAAGTTCATTAAATAAGTAATGCAAAATCCAAAGTATCTCAAGGCTTCAAATTCCCCTTTGCTATGTATCATTTTTGTAAAGATACAACATAGCTTTTTTTACAAATTGCTAAAACCTTTAATACATGTTTCCTTGTGGTAATCTAAAGATGACACCAGTGATTTCATCTCAAGCTATTAATTACTCCTTTTAATAAAAATATAAAAATTATCATTAATTTCATAATTCATCAAGAAATATTTTTAAATATTCTATTTATAAAAAGCAATTTAAAATAGCTGCAAGTATATCATTATATAACTGGTATTTAGAATAAATATGGGAGCTCAAATATGCCTAAAAATCATTTTTAATGAAACAGGAAAGGTTTGAATCTTTGAATTGGTAAGACATTAGTTTTCATGACCTGTGTTTTAGAACATCAGGGACTAATGATGTACTATATGTTAGCTAATTGAATTTAAATAAAACAATAACATGAATAAAAATCACAAAAAATAAATAAAATAAAACACCAGGGACCAAAGAATATCTTTTAAACTGTACTTAAGCACAAAGATGTCTCTTAAGTAAGTGAAGACAGAAAAAGTTATCAAAATACCATCTTGTCTTTCATGTTACCCTAGGAAACTGGATGTATCACAGAACTAACCCTTTGGTTAAAATTCCATTAGCCTCATCTATTCCATTGTTTTTCAAACTTTAGTTTCATCAGATTATCTGGTTAAAAAAAAAACTGCTGATCTCACACCTCTAGTTTCAGATTCAGTAAATATGAGATGCAGACTGAGATTCAATATTTCTAGCAAGTTTCTTGGTGTTGCTAGTGCTGCTGGTCTGGTGAACACACTTTAAGAAATCAAGGAATTTATCCTATTTATGATTGCACCAAAAGCCATACCTAGGAATAAACCTAACCAAAGAAGTAAAAGATCTATACTCTGAAAACTATTGAACACTTATGAAAGAAATCAAAGATGACACAAAGAAATGGAAAAACATTTCATGCTCATGTATTGAAAAAAAAGTATTGCTAAAATGTCTATGCTACCCAAAGCAATCTACACATTCAATGCAATCCCCATCAAAAATACCATCTACATTTTCCATAGAGCTGGAACAAACAATTCTAAAATTTGTATAGAACCAGAAAAGGCCCTGGATAGCCAAAGTGATGTTGAAAAAGAAAACCAAAGCTGGAGGCACCACAATTCGGGACTTCAAGCTGTATTACAAAACTATAATCATCAAAACGGTATGGTACTTGCACAAAAAACAGACACATAGATCTATGGACTAGAATAGAGAACCCAGAAATGGATCCTCTACTCTATGGTCAACTAATCTTTGACAAAGTAGAAAAGATCCAATGAAAAAAAAGACAGTCAAAAACTAATAATGTACTCTATGTTGACTAACTGAACATAAAAAAAAAGGAACAAAGAAAAATAAAGTAAGATAAAAACAGAGAGGGAGGCAAATGATAAGAGACTCAAATACAGAGAACAAACTGAGGGTTGCTGGAGGGGAGGTGGGTGGGGGATGGGCTAAATGGGTGGTGGAGATTAAGGAGGGCACTTGTTGTGATGAGCATTGGGCATTGTATATAAGTGATGAATCACTAAATTCTACTCCTAAAACTAAAAGAAATAAAAGTTAAAAAAAAAAAAAAGGAATTACAGCTTTGCTCTACCTAGCCCACTCGTATTTTAATTCATACAATTCTACATAATTATGTAAAATTAATTATTAATGTAATTGTCAACATGTTTCCTTTAGGCTTTTTTTTTTTCTTCTAATGGGACAAAAACTTGACCTGGAATAATTTTCATATTTATATTTTCCCACTGTTTAAAATCACAATATGCTTCAAATAATAATGCAAATTCAAATAATAATTACCTCCCAAGTCCATGTGATTTTAGTCTGTACTTCTCACTTTAGTATGAGGTCATCTCTTTTCTTAAATACATCTTTTTTAAAATACAATTCGAGTCTCTCCTCAAAAATTCTCTCATGAACAAACACAGATTGTAGGTCTTGATGGAAGAGTACAAAATTGGTGAGTTGTAACATACAGCCTGCCAGGGTACTGTGGGAACTATTAAATCACCATAGTGGGCTGTTTTTGTTCTTGTTTTTGTTTTTTCCTACAGCCTGAATTACCAGCTCATTTATTTGTTCTTCCTTCAACTTCTCAGATTTCACCTTTTAAATTGCTCTCCCCTTGACCTGCCTTGCTTTTCACAATCTGAAATGAGGAACCAAAAAATGGATTCATAAAGAGTGAAATATGTTTTGAGTTTGTCCATTCACTAAAACATATATAGTTAAAAGCATTTGCACAAATATGTGTGTATCTAGCTTCTGTACAACTCTTATGAAAAAATTATTTTCTCTCTGCTTTAGCTCTTCCTCAACAAGTAGTCCTGATTCACTATTGGACCAAATCATTAAGCATTTAATATTACTCAATGGTCTACCAAAGATGAAATCGTTGTAAAACAGAATTAAATATTTATTGTAAACATGGCAAAATCCTTACCAAACTTTCATAGTAACTGAAAAACTGGCAGTAAATTTCATGATAATTAATAGAAAGGGGATTTCTGAGTTCCTGAGTCTTTGAAAGCAAAAACAAAACCCAAAACAAACAAACAAAACAAGACAAAACTAGTATTTGTTGGACAGTGTTAAACTCACTAGAGAATTCCTAAAGTTAATTGTGCTTATTATAAATATGTAAGAGTGTTTGGATTTTACTCAAAATGTATCATTCTTAATGAACTACTTTTATCTTTTTTTTTTTAAAGATTTTATTTATTTATTTGACAGAGAGAGACACAGCGAGAGAGGGAACACGAGCAGGGGGAGTGGGAGAGGGAGAAGCAGGCTTTCCACCGAGCGGAGAGCCCGACGCGGGGCTCGATCCCAGGACCCTGGGATCATGACCTGAGACGAAGGCAGACGTTTAAGAACTGAGCCACCCAGGCTCCCCTTTTATCTTATTTTTTATTGAAGTATAATTGACACATAATGTTACATTAGTTTCAGGTGGACAACATGGTGATTGGACAAGTCTGTACATTATACTTTGCGCACCACAAGTGTAGCTATCATCTGTCACCATACAGCACTATTACCACATCATATTCCCTATGTTGTACCTTTTATCCCTGTTACTTACTTTTTCCATCACTGGTCTGTATTTCCCACTTTGCTTATTCACCCATTTTGCCTATACCCACATCTCCTCCCCCCTGGCAACCATCAATTTTTTCTCTGTATTTATGGGTCTGTTTCTGCTTTTTGTTGATTTGGGGTTTTTGTTTGTTTGTTTTGTTTCTATTTGTTCACTTAGATTCCACATATAAATGAAATCATATGGTATTTGTCTTTCTCTGACTTATTTCACGTAGCATAATATCTTCTAGGTCCATCCATGTCATTGCAAATGGCAAGACCACATTCTTTTTTATGGATGAGTAATATTTAAACTACTTTTAAAACTCAGTATGATCTTGTGTTCTGTAAAATGCTGAAATACAAAGCTTCTATATTAAAGCACAGAAGATCATAATTGGAACTGGAATTTTTCGCAAACTCGCCATGGGATTATATGCATTAAGGCTCTTATTCTTGAGATCAAAAAGATGAAAACAAAGTGTTTCTTCTGCAAGTTCCCTAGAAACTACAGTTTAGGTGTTGCTGGGAACATCAGAATCTACTGTGCAACATGTGTAAAGGTGTACTCTAGGTCATGAATATCTCAAGAAACATCAGTGTATACTCATATGTTCTACCCTAATGCACACAGGCTTGCTTTGCTGCTAGAATTCTAAGAACTTTGTTATTGTAACTTTTTTTAACTTTTTGAATTTTGCATGAATTCCCAAAAAATGTGCTAAATTTTCCAATGTCTCATTTGGGAATAAAAATCAGTGCAACCTAGCTTGCCTGGGTGGATAAGTCAGTTAAGAATCTGTCTTAGATTCAGCTCAGGTCATAATCTCACAGTCATGGGATCGAGCCCCAGGGCGGGCTCCACGCTCAGCACAGAGTCTGCTTCAGATTCTTTCTCTCTCCCCCTCCTCCTCTGTTCTCCCAGCTCACACTCACTCTCTCTCTCTCTAAAATGAATAAAATCTTTTTTAAAAATGACTGTAACCTTGTTATATGGTTAAACATTATTTATCCTAAATTTATTTTACCAATTAATTTAATAATTTATAAAGACAAAATAAAATGAGTATTTGCCGTACACTACATAGCAAAAATAAAAGACCATACTGAGGTTTATAGAAAAGTTATAGACTAGGAAAATAATCCATGAACTCTAAGACAAGCTCCCACATACACATTACCAATCACTTCCCTAGCTCTCCTTTCTTAAGTGTAGTTTGTATTATCCAACTGAAAACTTCTGAGGGTGAGGGGAAAAAAAAAAAAGTAAAACCTTCCTTATATTCTTGCATACAAAAGAAGTAGAAAGAATTACCAAATATGCTGTTTTTAACTCTTTCTTAAATATCATATGTCTTATTTTGCCTCTCTGCCCTTAAAGTTTGCATTTCCACTATAGATGAGGAACACTTCTTTGCACACAGGCCAAAACTTATAGTGTACATTTCAGATTGGATTCACAGAAACATACAATATTTATTTATGAGTGATGTGTGATCTTTACATTTAAAAATATTTTTTTTAATTTTACTATAAAATCTTACTATACTGAAAATGAATAACTTTAACGGAACTAAAATTTATTTTAATGCTCCTAGTCTTAGCAGTTTCAGAGATTTGAACACAAAGATTTAAAATAAATATTAAAAAAAATACGTAGATTTCCTTCATTAAGAAAGAGTATTATATTGCAATAATATAAAGTCTTTTTTTTTTAAGATTTTATTTATTTATTTGACAGAGAGAGACACAGGGAGAGAGGAAACACAAGCAGGGGGAGTGGGAGAGGGAGAAGCAGGCTGCCCGCTGAGCAGGGGGCCCGATGTGGGACTCGATCCCAGGACCCTGGGATCATGACCTCAGCTGAAGGTAGCCGCTTAAGCGACTGAGCCACCCAGGCGTCCCAGCAATAATATAAAGTCTTATATAATTGCTCTCTCTGTACTAGTTACAGATTTTTACAAATTTACTTTGTTTTATAATTTTTGGTTAAAATTATATTGCTTATTTTGAGGAAGGTAATAGTGTGTATTTCAAAAGATAAAAAGGGGTGTATAAATCTAAGTCTCCCCCTCCTCCCTCAGACCCAGTTTTCACGTTTCCTCCTCAGCAGTAACTATAGCTTCCAATTTCTTGTGTATCCATTGAGAGAGATTTTATGCAAATACAAGAAGTATTAAAAAGATTTAAAGTGGAAATTCTGTCATACCAAGGAAAGGAAATATATTTTAATAGCACATGTATTTCCATAATTACTTTTTCTCTTCCAAACATGGGTTTTAAATGTTTTCTTTATTTGAAATGTACCGCATGATATATTTTTTAATCTTAGTTTTCTTAGATATTATCGAAGCTATAAAGATATTTATTGTAACAAATAAATATATTCTAAGATATTTCACTGAGTTTTATATTTTACTTCTTTGTGACTCTCCATTATTTTATTAAGTGGTTACAGCTTAGATTTTTTTTATGTGAAGGTATAGTAAGAACTCTAACTGTACTAGACATTTTTTTGGTATATATCATAACATTTACTTATCATTGATTGATTCTCAGAATGATGGTAAGCTGTTACATACTCTGTTTGTAGAAAAGAGTTAATTTAACCTATATTGTACCTATATAAATTTTTTTTTCCTATTTTTTAAACATTCAGAGAATTAGAATTTGAAGAAGGGGCTGAGAATGAAAATCCGTTGTCACTTTCTTTCAAAATCTTTAAAAATCAGTGTTAGTTGGATTCTAGTCCACAAAATTGTAAACAATTCTGTCATTTAAAAGCCGTGAATTAAACATACTATCTATAGAATTTTCAAAGCTAATATACATTACATGTTTAATATTTTTCTTTAAACATACAAAAAAATAAGTTCTGAAGTTTTCAGTCTGTTCCAAATACTAAAAATTATGATTCCATGCTTTTGCTAATACAGAAATAATTTTATTTCTGAGAGCTTTTGCACAAATATTCTAAAAATATAAATTGCTTTTAAAGTATCATTTAAATTATTGCAACTCTGGCTTTATTCCTGATATTAGCACTGATATCCACATATTGTATTTAGATATAAATTATTTTAGGAGATTGTTTCATTTTAACTCAGAAATCATTGCCTCTATTTTGAAAGTAGGATAGATCTGTAGAGCTCTCTCTAAGTCCATGAAGAAGTTTTAGTTGTTCTGCTTTAATTTAGAAAGTTTGGAAACAATGAATTGTTCTAAGTAGTACATTTCTTCTCTATATAGTTTCATCTAATTCTAAATCAACTTACTATTTCAGGAAGAAATAAACAATCTGTAGTAGAAATGTACGTTGCTAAGGATGAAGATAGATAAATGGGTGAAAAATAGATGTTAGATCCATAAATAGAGGCAGATAGAGATATTGAGATACTAATACATAGGCTAAGAGCAGCTATCTATCCAGATCTAATCCCACAGCCACCTATTAATCTACCTACCTACCTATCTACATACCATTTATCTATCTGGAGAAATCTGAAGTGCAGGGATTTCAGATGGATAGAATTAAGTTGTTTATACTCCATTCATTGAACATTATCATCATCATCTTGTTCATTGTTGTTCTAATGTTTTCGTTTTAATCTCTTCCTCCAACTGTATTCTTATTTCTGACATTGACACTCACTTCCATAGATTTATTGAATTCATGTTTCAGTGATATATGTGCTTACATAAATATATGTTACTATTTGGAGGTTATTTATATAAATTTTGATGGTTTCTGCTATTTCTGGTTCAATATTTTTTAGGCTAAGTTTCCCAAATATAGTTTGTTATTTCTTCAGAATTGCTGAAAAAAATAATTGTATTTAGATAACATATTTTACTTTGATATTAGACTAGTGATGGAAAACCAAGATACATTCAATATGTTACTATTATAAGCAACGTGTAGCCAAAGCTTTTTGTGCTACGTGATACATTCATTCATTGGCCTACCTGTAGTCTCAGCTACAGATGTCATTGAAAGTTACCATGTATACACAAAGCCCACTTCAAGAAAAAGACAAGTTCTTCTTGTTTTTGTTTCAGAATAAGCAAAAGAAGCTTACTCAGTCAGTAACTGTGGGGAGCTAACACCCAGAATTACCCTCAACAAGTGGAAGACTGAACATGTGACCTGAGCCTAGCCAGCAGAGGACAGCTCTGAAGTATAGTCTCCATGTTTCCTCAGTTGGGCACCAACAGAATTCAGCTCTAGTAATCCACAGAGGTTACTAGCTCCATATAACATACCTCACTGCTTTTTCTTCCTTCCCTGTTAAACTCTCCCCACTTACTTTCTCCAGATTCCTTGGATCACTTCCCAAATGAATCAACTTCACTCAAGTCCTCGTCACAGACTTTGAAAGAAATCAAATGAAGATACATGCTGTGACAGACATCCCTACATATGATTCCTTGTGAATTTATGCCAGATTGAGGGTGGTTGGGTACGTATACAGTGAATGGAAATATTGGATTATTTTACCCAATTCTTTATTCCTCTGTGCTATAAATTTATTTACTCATGCTCAGGGTCATGCAATCTTGCAGTGACTTCCACTATAATAGAATATATTATTTTATGTCATTGATGTTATAATTGGTCATATAACTAGCAAGCCTAATGGGATTTTAGTGGCCAAGATGAAAATAGCAGCTTAAATGTGCTTACATGATTTTTCTTGATCTCTTGTGCTCCTAAGATATACCCAAAGAGGAGAATGCCTCAGAAAGCAGCTGTTTGTTCAGTCCAATCCCCAGAATGATAACATGTGGAGTTGGCATGACCCCAACTAAAGGTCAGAAATTAGTTGGGCCCAACCAAATCCAGCCTAGATCAATCAAACTACAGCAAATTGGACAAAAAACATAAATATCTCATATGTCTGTGAGATTTTTGAGGTTAATTTTTACCCAGCAAAAACATAATACCATAAGTAGTTTTACGAATAATATTCTGTTGTTCTGCAAAATAGCTGCCTGATTATACCACAATTGTTATTTAATGATCTAATATTTGCCAATTTGTTAGGTATAAGGTTGTATCTTACTAAGACTTAAATTTATTATTTCTTTGCCTACTGGTGAGGTTGTATACCTTTCCATATTTTTTGAACTATATGGGTTTCCATTTATAAAAAATGATTTTTTTTGCAGTTTTTAATTTGGTCTCCTTTGAAGGAATTGATTTATATTCTTTATCGTCTTTTGTGCTATTGTCGTTTTGCAATATTGCAATGAATTGCCCCAAACTATTCCCTTTTTATTAATTTTATCAATATATTTCACTGATGAGAAATCATTTTGATTATATATATATGTAACTTTGGGTTTTGAGAATCTTGTGTAAGAATCTTCCTTGACCTTGTGATCAAAATATTTCTTTTTCTGTTGATGTTATTGTTCTACTTTCACAGCCAAAGTAATAAGACCTCTGTCCCATGTGGCTGGAGTTAGACTGCTAATTTTATTTTTCTTCATCACTTCTTTTCCATAAATATGTGATATCATAGATATACCTATACCAAGATTGTGAAATACATTATCTTTTTCTGAACTCTTTATTATGTTCCAGAAGACTCCCTGCCACTGCATCAACACTACCCAGTTTAATTGCTACAGCTTTGTAGTTTCTCAGATGGCTGGTGGAGCAAGCTTCCCTTTCCTGTTTCTGGACCGTGACAGATCTTTCACAAAATAGTTTCAGTAATTCACGGATTTTGTTGTTGCATATTAACTTTAGCATCAGATTTTCAGCATCCTTTTAAAGTTCTGCTTATTTATTGAGTGAAATTGCACTGAGTTTTATACATGGAAACTCAAAATTTGGGGGAAATATGCATCCCTACAATATTAGTCTCCCTCACAATAAAATAACATCTTCAGTGTAATTAGATTTTCTAAAATATTTTTTATGGAGGTTTGTTTTAAGTTTTTATTTAAATTCCAGTTAGTTAACATAGAGTATAATATTTTCAGGTGTACAGTGATTCAACACTTCCATAAATCACCCAGTGATCATTACAACACGTGCCCTCCATAATGTCCATCACCCAGTTACCCTTTCCCCCCACATCCCTTCCTTCTAGCAACCCTCAGTTTTTTTCCTACTAAAATCACTGTTTTATAAAAAAAATTGAAGAAAAGGGAGATTAAGTAAGTTGCTAGGATCACACAGCTAAAAAAGTGGTGAAGATAATATTTAAATCCAGCAGTGTGGTTTGGAACCCATTCTTTTAAACACTGTGCAATTACGTCCTTCACTATAAGTTCCATGTTATATGATGTTCACAATAACCTAACACAGTAAATTATATTCAATTCATTATCTAAATGAGATATTTGAGAAGTCAAGAAGCTCAATAACTTTCAAGGGACACATAAATATAAAGTTCTGAAGCAGATACTTAGAGCTGTATAACTTTATATTCTATATGCTTAATAGTTACTGGATAAATCAAAGGAACTCCATATTATTTCTTATAGAAAATGGTCTCATTTATGGTAGTAAGACATGACAATTCCATTAATCTTTATATATTTCCAAATGCAATATTCAATCATTGATCACACTAATATAGGTATTTTTCTTTTTGAAAACCAGGATCAAAAGTGGTGTTTTCAAGGGATTCTCCATTATGGAACAATTCGGATGATCTTAAACAGACTGCTGCTTAATAAAGAAAGCAGATGAAATTTCAGAACCTCTTTCTAGCAACCTTTATTAATTTACGTTAACTCTCAAAATACTGTAGGGTTACAAAGTAAGTAGGAAAGGGGGCACTTTAATTTAGTAATTGAATATCATATTTCCTAGATGTGGTCTAGATATTAAAGATAATAAAAGATTACATAAAATATAAAATTATTTTAAGTGCACCCAGTACAAAGCTAACTTTCTTAATCACTCAGAGAAAGCTGTCTAAAGCCAGTCTTTTACTCATGTCTACTCTGAAGTCTGGAAATTTGGGGAAAATAATAGCATTAAAAATTACATTAAAATTTAATAAAGTGTTAGGCCTTTTCAGCAAGGATTTGCTTTAAAGTAAAGATATTTCAGGTCTTACATATTGCCACAAAATCATTATTAAACCATTCTTTGAAGTTTCAGATGTTTGTAATTCCCGAAACTATACTTTGACACAATATAAGACAACTTAAGTCATTTTAAGAATTTACTGTAAATTCTAAAATCTCAAAGGATTCTCAAATTCGAATATATTTTTCATTTAGAGACCAAAAAAGTACAACTTTCCATCTATCTTTTATATTCATTCTATCCCTTAAGGCAAAAAACCCACACAAGATACTAATGGCAGAAAAATGCATAATTAACAGCATAACCTTAGTTTACTATATGATGTCAGAAGATACAGCATCAGCTAAGACAAAAACATTATATTCATACTGAAAACTAAAAGGAGTAAACAACCTCTTTTTTTTTAAAAAAAAAGCATTTCCTGTGTATGTGAGCTATACCGAGTTTTCATGTTTTTGACTATTTATATTTCAACAGAAATTTATTTTATTAACTTTTACATTTTTCCCAAATGTTTTACTATGAAAACTCTCAAACATAGAGCAAAGATAAAAGAAACAGTGACTATACCATATACCTATGACTTCATCTACAACTGTTAAATTTTAATATGTTTATATCATATCTGTCTGTTCATCGTTCAGTCATCATATTTTATGTATTTTATATACTCTATTCCCAAATACTCCAGAATGCATACATTAATGGAGTTTAATGTTTTGGGGAGTAAAATTTACATGCAGTAATATGCATAAATCTTTAGTGCACTTAAATATAATTTTAAGGCACCTTGGTCTTTCTTGTTTCTGCTGTAAGTTTTGCACCAGATGTCCTTATTCTACACCAGATGTCCCTGTTTCACTATAATTCATATACTCTAAATGGCAGAAATCACAAAGAATCCTGTTGTTCCCCAGCCCTTAGGCAATATGCCGCTTATTCTCATCGGGATACTAATATGTCATTTAGCTTTGTACTAGGCTGTTCTCTGTCACATTCTTACAAGAATATTGAACCAAAGTAGGCAGCCATCAGCATTTAGTAGTAACAGAGGAAAATAGAAACAAACACAAAAATGCCAAAGCATAAGATAATTAATCACTAAATGAAAGGTCATTTATAATTTGGGTATATAAAAGTGATATCACTAAAATTAATAATCAGGACTTCATACACAGGATCTATTTTGCCTGACAAAAGGTAGCCTACATCTACCTTGCTTGTATTAATATATGCTATTAAAGGCAATGTTGTTAGCCTAAAGGCATGGTACATTGCTAATGTGAAATGTTGCCTGAACTTTACAAATGATAACACTTGATTGTTAACAGGTGACCCTATGAAATCAATTACCTCTGCTTTGAATATATCTTTAGTGGTTTTATAAATAATTTAAACTAAGGGCTATAGAGTACCAGATATTTCCATCGACCTCAAGAATAATTTTGTCATTGTAGTCTTATGTCTTCATTAGAGGACATTTTTCATAGAGTTAAAATAGTGGTAAAATACAGTGCATAAAATTTTAACATCTACAAATAATGTAGCTTCTTTAATTCTGTAGACAGTCCTATATTCAGATTATGTTAACATAACTCAAGAGCTGAACCACCCCACCCCAATTCTTTCAATGGATTTAAGGGAGTTCACAATAAATACGAAAAATATCGCTATCACAGTAATGTAAAAAAATATGTTCCAAGATTCAGAGTAAATCAAACACTTAGTGAATATGAAACACTTTTAGAGGAAACTGTAGTTGCTTGTATACACAATACTAGTTGAATAACAATACAAGTATGATGATCCATCCTTACATATTGTCAATAGTCTAATGACGTCAAAGGGGTTGGACAAGTGTCACTTATAAATAAAGTACCAAACACAGCAGTTTATTAGTTAATCTCAAAAGGGAATATACCCAGGATTTAGTAGTTTAATGCTTGTTATTTTATGAATTCTACTTCTTCACAACCATTTTTCTTTGTGATCTTTCAATTTTCACCACAGTACAAAAATGACTGCAAATCCTAAAAGTGTATCAGGTAGTCCAGACCATGAGGCAGAGCTCCAGTGTCCAGTTACAGGTGAGATTATGGCAGTCAGCCCAATGTATGAATTATGCAATCTCTTCCCTTGTTACAATAAACAAAGTATAATAAAATCTAAAAGTCATAATTTCACTCCTGCTAAGAAACTCCCACATTTCAAAATGACTAAAATAAAACAATCTGCATTTTGTTAAATAACACCATGATTTGTGGGACAAAGTGCTATCAGGTAAAGACAAAGAGAGAAGGACATTGAAAGTGAAGAGTCAAAACAGATTTTAAAAAAAGAAGAAATGTTCATACATCAATAGTTCTATTCCAATTTGCAATAACAGAGTAGTAGTTTCACTTAAAAGTGTGTTAGGAAGATAAAACTTCATTATCAATTATTACCATTTCTTTCTAAAATAATAAAAATGGAATATTCACTAATAAGTAATTGAAAAGAAATGTGTTCTTTCAGAAAATGTCCCAGCAAAACATTTTAAATTAACTATTATCTAAAACTATGGAATGGCTTTTTTTTTTCCCTTTTAACTTTGCTATGTTTATTCAGCAATGGTCTTCTATGCAATGCGGCATTTCATTTTTAGGGAACAGCAGGAAGAATTGTAGGGGGTGAAGCTGTATATGTTAATAGAAACTTTGAAATAGACCAGAAATAAAAATGCTGCTCATTCATCCATTCACTCTTTTATCCTGAAAATGGTCTGTCGATCTAGTTTGTAAATGGATTTTGTAGTAAAGGCCAAGGCAAACTAACCTGCCCAAGAAGTTGATTTATTCATGAACCAGACCTGGAGATAAGGATTTGCCCAATTCAGCCTGGGAAGGAGAGAGCACATGGGGGTGGAAGTGGCATTTGCCCAGGAGCCCGGCACTCAGACAGCGGTCTGCCCCTTAACAGCATCTCTCCTCTATTTTCTCTCTTCTGACAAAACTTCTTATGATTTTAACTTTTGGGGGCTTAACATTTATAGTTGATAAATAATTGTTACAGTACTTGGGGATATTCATAAACCAAAACATCCATTATTAGACTGTTTTGATTTGCAAATACCAGGGAAAGGGGAAGTATAACTTACTAATTAAGCAAATTGTCCTAGGCCCAACTGAATGGTTCCAAATCCCAACTCTACCACTTGTTAATCAGGTGGGTTTAAAGAACCTTTCTGTTTTCCCAACTGTACAACATTTAGAATGGTAGCACCTATTTCAGAGAGCCACTGTAAGAAATATACAAAATATTGTATCCTAGATACTTAAGATTGAGCCAGGTCTTTAGTACACACTAACCTTCTGATACTTTACTGATGTAGGATATTCTAAAAAGAAAAAACTTAAGAGGTAGCTGAGAATAGACAACCAAGTGTACAACTCTGTATAAGGCAAAAATGGCTTATGAGCATTGTCTTTAGATCTTAATATAGTAGGCATAAACTCATGCAATTTTGTATCTTTCTTAT
>NC_138369.1:162784656-162955382 GCF_054177405.1 Leptonychotes weddellii | reverse complement strand
GGAGAAAGGGGAACCCTCCTACACTGTTGGTGGGAATGCAAGCTGGTGCTGCCACTCTGGAAAACAGTATGGAGTTTCCTCAAAAAGTTGAAAATAGAGCTACCCTACGACCCAGGATTTGCACTACTGGGTATTTACCCCAAAGATACAAATGTCATGATCTGAAGGGGTACATACACCCCAATGTTTATAGCAGCAATGTCCACAATAGTTAAACTATGGAAAGAGCCAAGATGTCCATCGACAGATGAATGGATAAAGAAGATGGTGTATATATATATACAATGGAATATTATGTAGCCATCAAAAAACCGAAATATGCCATTGGCAACGACGTGGACAGAACTACAGGGTATTATGCTAAGTGAAATAAGTCAATCAGAGAAAGATAAGTATCATATGATCTCACTGGTATGAGGAATTCTTAATCTCAGGAAACAAACTGAGGGTTGCTGGAGTGGGGGGTGGGGTGGGAGGGATGGGGTGGCTGGGTGATAGACATTGGGGAGGGTATGTGCTATGGTGAGCGCTGTGAACTGTGTAAGACTGTTGAATCACAGACCTGTACCTCTGAAACAAATAATACATTATATGTTAAAAAAAAAAAGAAGAAGAGAGTAGGAAGGCAAAAATGAAGGGGGGGAATCGGAGGGGAGATGAACCATGAGAGACTATGGACTCTGAGAAACAAACTGAGGGTTTTAGAGGGGAGGGGGTGGGGGGATGGGTTAGCCTGGTGGTGGGTATTAAAGAGGGCATGTACTGAATGGAGCACTGGGTGTTATATGCAAACAATGAATCATGGAACACTACATCAAGAACTAATGATGTACTATATGGTGATTAACATAACACAATAAAATAAAATTATAAAAAAAAGAAACATAAAAAAATATGATGGGACTACACACACACAGAGAGACACACACACACAAACACACACACACACACCCAAAGTAACTGTGAGGTGATAAATGTTGAAATAACTTGATTGTGGTAATCATTTCACAATATATATGTATATCAATCCATCACATTGTACATTTTAATTATATGCCATTTTAATTTGTCAGTTATACCTCAATCAAGGTGGAGAAAAAATATGATAGGACCAAACTATGAAAGGTGTGTAGTGCTGTGAGAGTCCTGGGGGGAAGGGCGGGAGTGTAGTATGTGCTCACAGGACTCAAGGAAGTACCTTTTATGACATTTTAGAAATAATTACATCTATACCGTGTGTACCCAGTTCCACGGCACCTATGTCTGTACCCTCCTCCCTGGATGGAAAGGAAAGAGGGTATAAAGCATTCAGGGACTCATCACTGTACTAGCATGCCCAGAAAATGTCTGCTCTGCTCTACAGTATGCCCCATTGTACTGGTGGGAATGTCTTCATGCCTTTTAGTCTTTTAAAGTAAAGACTGCTGTCCTGTCATCCTCTCCTATCCACACAGAGATCTCTTAGGGCTTAGGCCTAGTGTTCACTCTCTCTTCCCTTCATCCAAGCTTCAGAACCTAATCTCAAGCTAGGTTGGCCTATCTAGAGGGGAGATCATACAGGTATATCTCAAGAGAATTTCTCTCCCTCCCTCCCTACCTCCCTCTCTCACTGTCTCTCTCTCTCTCTCTCTCACACACACACACCTTAGAAAAAAATAAATTGGTTTTAAGTATTAAGGGTAGTATCTGACTTTGGAAAAATGTAATCTAAATAATCCAAAATAGTAATAGCCATTAGACTGAAAGTTGTTTGTTTAAACTGAGAATATAAGTGGTACAATTAGCTGACACATTGCATGAAGGTGGTTACATACAAACCTATACAGTCCCAATATTGGCTTCAGGAGGATGAAATAATGTATTTAAGCTAAGGATCTAAATAATCCAAAAGATGATTGCTCAGCACCTGAAAATGGAAAGTGAACTAGTAGAAGAAAGAAGTAAATGGCTTCTTATGTGGCCTTTCCTAACCTTAAAGAAGTCTGAAACTTTCATCCTTGATTAAATATCTCCTAATATTAAACTAAAGCATTTCTAGGAAATTAATCATACTAGTTCCATGAGAGTTCATCTGAGTACTATGTAGTAGATTAAATTCCTTCATCTATTGTTGAAAGTGTTTATAGAGCAATGTGTGACCAATATTGGTGAGCTGCAGAGGACAAAGGAATGGATATCATCATGTCCATCTTTGGGTGGTGACACAGATTACTGCATACCATGGAGCCGGCTCTCCTAAGCTGAGGTTTATATACATACTAAGCACTCCTTGCATGACTGTAAATATCTGGAGTGAGACATTCAAGGATGTGCCGGGAGGTTATAAGACCTTCATTATGCTTTAGATGAAAATGCTTTATAGTATTTGATACATAGTCCCTTCTAAAAGCTAGGCATAACCAAGAAACAGACAACTGTAGAGGACAAACTCATGGTTACCAGAGGGTTGGGGGGAATGCATGAAATAGGTCATGGGGATTAAGGAGGGCACTTGTGATGAGCACTGGCTGTTGTAGGGAGTGTTGAATCACTATTGTACACCGGAAACCAATATTATAATCTATGTTAATTAACTGGAATTTAAATAAAGACTTAAAAAAATAAAAGCTAGGCATATTTATGCAACTTGCAGTCTGTTTGTCTCTTGAGTTGATTGTAAATCTGAAATCAATATCCCTGCTCCTAATAGAATAAAGGAGCTATAGGTACCAAGAGAATTAAAAAAGCATTTGCTGGGGCGCCTGGGTGGCTCAGTTGGTTAAGCGACTGCCTTCGGCTCAGGTCATGATCACAGTGTCCTGGGATGGAGTCCCACATCGGGCTCCTGGCTCGGCAGGAAGCCTGCTTCTCCCTCTCCCACTCCCCCTGCTTGTGTTCCTGCTCTCGCTGTCTCTGTCTCTGTCAAATAAATAAATAAAATCTTTAAAAAAAAAAAAAAAAGCATTTGCTAAATATTCTACCATGACTGGCCAAAGTGGGTCACTTCTTTGATGCTGCCCTTTCAGTAATAATTCCTTGGTGTTTAGTCATTCTCTACTTCATACCTCTGAGACATTTTGATTTATGACTCTCTAATCCCTCCATATTGAAACAGTCATCAAATCATGGTCCTCTATTTCTTTTCCAAGTGACACTCACACCTGTTTCCCCTTGGTCATCCCTGCAAGCAATCTGATATGAGCCTTTATCCTGCCAAAACTTTGCGCTACTGATACAGTTGCCTAATTGTTTTTCCTTTAGGCACTTATTTTTTTCTCCACTTTTAAAAAGGAATATTTATTTAACAAACCTCTTAGCACAGTGAGCCTAAAAGAGATTCATAATTTAATGAAAGGCTTAAATCAAAAACTTCAACATTTCACTGAAACACCAAGACCAACATTGGGTGTCAATTTTTCTAATCAACTTTAAACAAAGTCTACTTGGATGTGCCCTACAGGATACTAAATGAAATAAGTGAGATATAAGAAGTCTGCCAAATCTTTTACTTTGAATCGCAGGCACAGCTCCTCTACTTGTCTTATGTTTAAAAAAAAAAAGCTACTAACAGTGTGCAATGCAATGTGGTTCAAAACACAATTGAAACTGATTTAGTAAATATCCTTACTACCTTAAGTAAGCTTGTTTTTCTGTTGAAAAATACTGAAGCTAAAAATTGCAAAAACAAATCCTGATTTCTACATGTAATGAATTTTGTTAATAATCATAATTATATAAGCTAGCATTTACTGAGTACTTATGTACAAGGCACCAATCTGTACTTTTTCCACAATTTTTTTTCAATTTTTGCAGAAACTCTGGTAGTTACAATTATTCTTTTTTTTTTAAAGACTTTTTTTTATTTATTTGACAGAGAGAGACACAGCGAGAGAGGGAACACAAGCAGGGGGAGTGGGAGAGGGAGAAGCAGGCTTCCCGCGGAGCAGGGAGCCTGATGTGGGGCTGGATCCCAGGACCCTGGGATCATGACCTGAGCTGAAGGCAGACACTTAACGACTGAGCCACCCAGGTGCCCCTACAATTATTCTCATGTTGATGTAGTCATGAGGAAATAGAAGACTAATTCATTTGCCCAAGTTCATAAATCTAGGAAGTGGTATGGTTAGATCTGAAAACCATGAACACATGGCAATTTCTTTCTTTCTTTTTTTTTTTTTTAAAGATTTTATTTATTTATTTGACAGAGAGAGATAGTGAGAGAGCAGCAACACAAGCAGGGGGAGTGGGAGAGGGAGAAGCAGGCTTCCTGCTGAGCAGGGAGCCCGATGTGGGGCTCGATCCCAGGACCCTGGGACCATGACCTGAGCCTAAGGCAGACGCTTAACGACTGAGCCACCCAGGCGTCCCCACATGGCAATTTCTAAGATCGCTAAAATATATCCTGTTCCTTTCTTAAGATTGTTCTTTATTGAGCTAATAATCAAGATTAATTCCATTGCTTCAACACATTTTACTTGAAATATCAGTACCTTCCTTTTGCTCTTTCCATTCCTTCAGATATGTAGCTTTCACTGCCAAAAAAAAAACTCTTAGGCCTCGGTGACCTACGCAACATATCCTTGAAAGCCACTGGTATTTTTTTTATAAAATATTTACCTCTTCTCTGGTCCTACAGGACAAACTTGATGGCATTAACTGGCTTAGTTAAGCAAGGCCCTACCTGACCTCACAGGAAGTCTATTCAACCTTACATTCAAGGTCTGTCCTCAACATCACACAGTTAACCTTATTGCATGCTAGCTGGGAGAGAGAAGCCTTTGCTAGTTCAAACCAACCTATGCACTACCCTCAAATCATCTTTATTTGCTAGTGCACTTCTGCTTTCTATAATAATTTCCTCATTACTCACTGTTTATTGTAATGATCCCATTTTCTCAGATCTCACAATTCTATGATGTCTTCAAAACTCACTAGAGTAACTTCTGATCTTTTTCAGCAATTCAGTACCATTCATATTTTTGATCTCTTACTTTTTCTCCCGGAGGTTATGTCTATACATTGCACTCGATTAATATTTGATTACTTCTGTTTTGCCATTTTGATTTGTGTGTGTGTGTGTGTTCCACCATTTGAGATTGAGATATCCTCCACAGATCTAATCCAAATGTTATTTTTAATATCATAATCTCTTGATGAATGCTTGTTGTTCGAATATGAAAGAAAATACTTTTTTATCTTTAACATCATTGTTGTTTTCAACTCTGTCCCTTCTTAATCTTGGTAAATAACTTTCTTAAGCACTTTGAAAGAAATTCATCCAAGATACAATAGGTCAATTAGGTAGCTGTAAGCATGGAGCAAATTCTTAGAACAACTGGTTGCAACCTGAACTGCAACTTTATGCTTCATGTGATGGCCCCAGAGTGGGGAAATGGCACAAAAGAGAGAGGCAAGGTAGGATAATTTTTATATTCTCCAGTATATTTAATACCCTTTTGACTTTTCTGTACACAAATTGAGGACTGGGTTCTCTCTTTTTCAATTCCTTAATAAGTGTTATATTTTCCACAAGAATGGCTCATAATAACATCTCTATTTTGCCTAGATATAGCTCAATTCTGAGAATCAGTCAATAATCAGAAAATTGTAGTGCCAAATATTATTGGTGATCAGAGAGAGAGATCAGTGAAGAGAGTATTTTTTTTAGAAAAAGAAAGTAAAAGGAATCAAAACTAGTAACAGTTGACTTTCCTGTAATAATGAATTTTCCCATCTTTGTGTAATTCCCTATGTTCTCTGATGTCCTTGGCTACTGTCAAAACAAGAAACTTTAGTCAGATAATTGTCAATGCTGCCAAACACTTGCTCCTTTATCTCAAACTCTCATTTTCGTCTTTGTTTTATAAGCATGATGGAAGACATAATCAGATTTTGTATCAAAGGGGCGCCTGGGTGGCTCAGTCGTTAAGCGTCTGCCTTCAGCTCAGGTCATGATCCCAGGGTCCTGGGATCGAGCCCTACATCAGGCTCTCTGCTCAGTGGGAGCCTGCTTCTCTCTCTCCCTGCTGCTCCCCCTGCCTGTACTCTCTCTCTGTCAAATAAATAAATAAAATCTTAAAAAAAAAAAAAGATTTTGTATCAGACATAATCAGACATTGTATACCCAAGAGACTGTCTTTATATTTCTTTTGATTTTCTTTTTTATTTGAGAGAGAGAGAGGGAGAGAGCACAGTGGGGGGGGAGGCAGAGGGAAAGAATCTCAAGCAGACTCCCCGCTGAGCAGGGAGTCCGTTGTGGTGCTCTATCCCAGGACCCCAAGTTCATGACCCAAGGTCAGATGCTTAACTGACTGGGCTGCCCAGGCACCCCTGAGAGACTGTTTTTAAAAATCAATTATTGGGCTTTCCTAAAAGCATTTTTGCTAAATTAATGCTTTAAAAGAATTGTTCAAAACTGTCTGAAGTTAGTAACGATACTACCTTATGGCATTACTATAAGGTCACTTTCTGTCCCACCTGAATGATTTTAGAAATACTCAGGTACATTCTCACCTGTGTTTTCTAATGTTTTTCACAAGTGGACCATAAACAAACTTGAATGATTTTTTTTTTTTTTTTGGCTTAATAGTTGCTTCTTTCCTGCATCCCCAGGTGCAGTCCCCAGATTTTATTTTTTTCCTTCATGGGGAAGGTTTGGTTGTCTGCACTAGGTTTCAGATAACAGTAAACATTCATAGTAACATGAATGTATTCTTACTACAGGATTTATCAAATGATGAGATTCCCCAAAACATGGGAAATCCCATGGAAATTTGTAGATATAAAATTTTTATTAGACTAAATAAAAGTCAATTATGAGTCTCTCAGTAGGAAAATAACAGTTTAATTAGACTGCTATCTATATAGGAATGAAAGGGCTCAGGCCTAAAACAGATCATCTTAAATTGTAGAGAATTTAATCTTGCAGGAAGTATTAATTTAAGATTTAATTAGATTGCTATCTATATAGGAGTGAAAGGCTCAGGCCTAAAACACCAGATCATCTTAAGTTGTAGAGAATCCATTCAAAATCAACATTTGCTGAATACTAGCTATGTGAAAAATAAAATCTTAATTATTATGGGACAGCAATAGACATGTGAGCCTTTGTTCT
Source organism: Leptonychotes weddellii (assembly GCF_054177405.1). NCBI lineage: Eukaryota > Metazoa > Chordata > Mammalia > Carnivora > Phocidae > Leptonychotes > Leptonychotes weddellii. Next base: position 162,948,289 of record NC_138369.1, on the reverse strand, counting down.
TGTACTTTGAGAACTGAAAATATAGCTGGATAGGTAACATTGTACATGAAGATTTATGAAATATTGTTAGAATTAAACAAAGAAATAATAACCAGCACTCCATGAAGAATTGGTCCATCTGAAATTTTAGGTTATAGACTATATTTATTTCTAATGTGGAAATTATCCATAAATCCAGTAAAGCATAAAAATCTATCCTAAATTCTAGTCACAGCTCCATTAGAAGACAGCCAAGTCACCTGAACAAAATATCTGATGCATTCAGTAGCAATACAGAACCTCATTTAATTCAGTTTAATAAATACTTCCTGCAAAATTTGCACAACACTAAAGAAGGTGTCAAAATATATATATAAATTTCTCTCCTTTATGTAGATTATAATTATTTGGGGAAAAAAGATTAATACACATAAAACTAGTTAAATATTAGGTATTAGGAAAAATAATTGGCCACTATCAAGGGCCTTACCAAGCCCTAAACCTAGCGTAGAATGGTTTTCAATAAAATGTATTAAATGATTGAATAGATGAATGGACATGAACCTGAAACTTCAAACCCCATTAATGACATACAACTAATTAGCTGTAGATAAAGTAAAATGATTATTTGTTTCGTTTGATTTAAATCAACTGTAAGTGTGTACAGGCCTGTCGTCTACAAATTCAGTCATCTAAGAGAGCACCAGATATTTTCCACAGAGTATGCAAAAGGCAGAGGTCTTAAGATATATACATTTTTAAACTGTGCTACATTTCCAGTAGACCAAAAAATAGTGTAATTAGTCTAAAAAAATAGTCTACTTAAAAACAAAACATTTTACCTTTTCTAAATTAAAAAAAAATTTCTTATTGATGTATAACTAAAATACACAGTTATATTAATTTCAGGTGTACAACATAATGATTCAACAGTTCTATACATTACTCAGTGCTCACCACTATAAGTGTAGTTACCATTTTTCACTAAACAGCATAATTACAATCCTTTTTTTCTTAAAGATTTATTTATTTTAGAGAGAGAGAGAGAGTCTGGGGAAGGGCAGAGGGAGAGACAGCACTTAGCCTGTCACCGGGCTCGATCTCACCACCCTGAGATCACAAACAGCCAAAATCAAGAGTTGGATGCTCAATTGACTGAGCCACCCAGATACCCCACATTATTACAATCTTATTGAGTGTATTCCCTATGCTGTACTTTTATCTCCATAATTTACTTATTTTCTAACTGGAAGTCTGTGCCTCCTAATCTCCTTTATTTATTTCACTCATCCTCCCACTCACCTCCCCTATGGCAACCACCAGTTTGTTCTCTGTATTTAAGAGTCTGGTTTTTGTTTGTCTCTTTTTTTCTTCTTCTTTGTTTTATCTCTTACATTCTATATATGAGTGAAATTATATGGTGTTTTTCTTTTTCTGTCTGACTTATTTCACTTAGCAGTATATCCTCTAGGTCTATCCATGTTGTTGCAAATGGCAAGATCTCATTGTTTTGTTTTGTTTTTAAAGATTTTATTTATTTATTCCTGAGAGAGAGAGAGAGAAAGAGAGCAGGGGGGAGGAGCAGAGGGTGAGGAACAAGCAGACTCTGCACTGAGCTTGGAGCCTACGGGGCTCCATCTCAGAACCCTGAGATCATGACCTGAGCTGAAACCAAAAGTCAGAAGCTTAACTGACTGAGCCACCCAGGCGCCCCAGTTTTGTTTTGTTTTAATGGCTGAGTAATATTCCCTTGTGCGTGTGTGTGTGTGTGTGTGTGTGTGTGTGTATACCACTTCTTCATTTATTTATCTACTGATGGACACTTTGGTTGCTTCCACATCTTGGCTATGGTAAGTAATGCTACAATAAACATAAGGTTGCATATATCTTTTTGAATTAGTGCAAAACATTTTACCTTTAAAGCCCTAGATACATCATTATTTATAAAACATCTCAAAATACAGTTTAATCTTCTTGAGACATTAAAAAAAAAATCCTCCACCTTTTCATGTCCTTATTAAAGGTTCATAATTGCTGACATGATTTTGTAAAATAATTACTCTACAAGTTATATTTAACACATATATTATGATTTAGCATCATAAGCTCTTATGAAATGTATTTTAATGCTAACATTAACCTTTGTTTTTATTAGAATTTTGTATGACTATTGAGTGACTTGATATAATTATATTCTTCTAGAAAATGCCTTCCTCTTAGTCATGTAATATAGTCCACACAATTCAGAATCACCTGGAATGTTTTTGTTGATGTTGTTTACCTGGGCACACTGCTTGCATTGACAACACTAAAAAAGGCAAAAAAAAAAAAAAAAAATCAACAAAAGCAGGGTGCTTGGGTGGCTCAGCAGGATAAGTGTCCAACTCTTGATCTCAGCTCAGGTCTTGATCTCAGGGTTGTGAGTTCAAGCCCCACATTGGGCTCCAAGCTGGGTGTGGAGCCTACTTAAAATAAATAAGTAAATAAATAAATTAATGAGATAAACAAAACCATTTCTTTTATATATGAAATTAAACTTATTTATTTATTGATTGATTGATTGGTATAAACTCTATTCAACTGAAACGTTTCTCAAGCTTTAGCACTGAGGGATGCAATTCTTTTCTCTGGTGATAATCTTAAGGATCCAGGGTGATTGTATTCATCAAAATCTCTTGGAACGTGCTGCAGGGAAAGAGGTGGCTTATTCCTCTCAGTGCTCCTTTCTATTCCTGGCTTTAAGAAGTGCGCTATGCTGCCCTTTTATCGGTAGAGCTAGAATACTCTCTTCTAATGGAGCTACGCCTGCGTGTATACTAATTTTTCTCACTTCCTTCTCTTCTCCAGCATGACATATTTTCTCTCTCATTAACCATGTTTCATGACTGCATTAAATTGTGATGGGAGTCTGTAGCTTCAGGCAAGTTATTATAATTAGCCCCCATCCCGTTTTCAAAAACTACCTGGTCAGTCCTCAGTATCCCATTTTATAGCTTGCTTTAAATTCTAGAGGCTTGTGACCTCTGACTGAAGAAATGTTTTCAAGATTACACAGTCCCAATGTATTCTATCCCACACCCTACAGTGGCTATATTCTATGTAACCTATTTCATTTTAAATTCATGTGCTGCTTATGTTTACCTTCCGCCCACCTCATCCTCTATTCTTGCTCTTCTGAAGAACACTTTGTGTGTGTGATTCCAGATCACTTTTTTCTTTGACTTACTAACCTAGACATAATAAGTTTGGAATTTAATTCATCTACTTTCCATGGGATCCTTCAACTTCCTGTACTCTTTGAAGTCTGTAGTTATTTTTCTAAAAATTTAACACTTCCATATAAAATGTTAATCTAACTTCCAGGAAGCTCATCAATAGTGCTTTAGAAGAAAAGCACATGAATCCAATCTGTCAATACCCTTTTTAGATTTTTTTTTTTTGGTTAAAATATCAACTTATTTGATTTGATTTGAAAAAGAAAGAAAAGAAAAAAAAATATCCGTTGGGCTTAAACAAGTCAGAATTGATTTCTGTGCTCTGCAACCAGAAGATATCCACTCATTTTCCTGTAATAGATCTAATTTTCACCACACACCAATATAATAACTTCTATAATTTCAATCATTTTCTTACTCTTGAGAATTAAAGGAGCCACCAAGTAATATGAAATTGAGCCTGAGAAACATCTCATTGCCTTTAGATAATGGCCAATTGTAACATCTCCTCAAAACATACTGACTGATGCTCATTTGCTTAAGCTCTAAAACAGCAAAAGTTATACATCTTCATCAGGTGATTATATATATATATTCCAAATATATATATATACTTTTTGGTGCTTAATGTTGTCGATAGAAATCACAAATTGCTTGCAAAGTAATCTCAGCCCAGATGCTCTGTCCCTGATGTGGGAAATGGGACCTTCAAAGCTCTCCCTGACTATTCTCCTTATTTTCTCTGCACTAGTCACAATTCAGAAAGTGGCAGCTGCTTCCACTTACGGCCTCACCGGTTCAGAATTATACTGCACATAGAAGATAATGCCCTTCCTATTGCCTCTTTATGGACCATGCAACTGAGTCTGAAAGGAAGCAAGAAAAATAGCTAGGAAAGCATCTTTCTGATAATTAGATAATGCGAAAGATCTAGTAGTGTCCAGGACTGGTTGGAGTTCATCGTAACTGAGTGTTATTCCCTCTGTGATACAGAAAGAGAAAGAGTGAAGAGATGTGAATTACTCTAATTAAAAAAAAAAAAAATGTGTAGGCATGCTGTCAGGCCAGAAGGGGTTTTAATATACAAACAGTGACTGCATGTGTCTGACACACACAGTGACAGTTTGAAAGGTTTTTTACATTCACCACATTTTCATTAAAATTGAGCATGTGAAACTAGACATTCTATTACCAGATCATAAAACCAATATATCCCTAGTTGTTTCTTGAAACAAGATTTTCACAAATTTGCAACTGTAAGAATGTAACCTTGGGAAAGGTTCTGAGGGGCCAATCAAAAGTTAATACAAAAATGTGTTCAAGGAAAAGATTTTTAACTTTAAAAAAAGGTTGTGTAATTTCCCAAACAACATTATCCACAGAAGTAAAATGCCTAAGTTTTCATAACACTAAGCAATAATCATATTTGTTCTGAATATCTATAATATTTTAATATATTAAATAATATATTGGTATTATAATACATTAAAATGCTAGTTGATAATAATGTCAGTATATAGAAGGAAACTATTTTTAAATCTGCTTCTAACAGAAAGATAAATCAATCCAAAAATAAAAATAAATTGCAGAATAATTTAGATTCTGAGTTTACATCTGTGATTTTGATCCCATCTTTCATTTTGTATGACCTCTTTCACATCTACATTCAATCCGTCCTGCTTTATTGCTTCTTTTCTTTCATTCGATCAACACCATAGTGGTCTCCTAGTTAACTAGGTATTTCTGTAGATTTCATTAACAAAAGTTAATTTTGAAACTGTTTTAGATTAACCAATTATCTTCACAATAAATATTCTTCCCTGGTTATGCACTTTTACTTAAAAATGAAATGAAGGCCATATGAAGGATGAAAAGCTAATGTAATGACACCATGTATTCATATCTAAGATTGTGCCTATGACATTTGCTTTGATGCCAAAGGAAGTTACTTCCATAGTAACTATAGAAACAGATTGTACTCTGGATTAGAGCCATTTCTATTAGTGATTGCTGATAAGGAATATACTTGATGTGTTATAATAAGCACTAATTATAACAACTATGTAGCAATAGATTTCAAATGGTATGATCCTGTTTGGGCAGTCAGATTTGCACAGACATTTGAATTCCCCTGTTCTCCTGAAAGTATTAACTTTTATTGGTTTCATACCAAAAGTTGAATAGATACCCATATTGGTCCAGAGACTGAGCTAGTTACTATCTACATTAATAGGAATAATAGTCAGTAGAATAATAGAAGCCGGAGAATATCTATAAAAGCTAAAATGTAGGTCAGTAAGGAATTAAGAGAATTGAAAGTAACCAAGTCAGAAATTAGAGAACTTGAATACCAAAATAAGTCCAAGGAGACAGAGACAGGCTTATTTTAAAAATTGGTGGGCATGGGGCGCCTGGATGGCTCAGTCGATTAAGCGTCTGCCTTTGCCTCAGGTCATGATCCCAGGGTGCTGGGATCGAGTCCAGCATCTGGGCTTTCTGCTCAGCTGGGAGTCTGCTTCTCCTTCTCCCTCTGTCTGCTGTGCCCTCTCTCTCTCTCTGTCAAATAAGTAAATAAAATCTTTTAAAAAAATGGTGGGCACCACCAGGCGACAGGAGAGAGTCATGAAGAGATCACTACACCAAACACCACTGTAGATATTTTTAAATCCCCAACTCATAAAACGTTTAAAGTTGTTTCTATAATTATAGGTCTCTATTATAAGGCAAACATTCTCTGAGATGTGGTACCCTCATGTTTTAAACTTTTGAGATCTTAAGAATTACTTAACAGTTTGCTACACTATTGGATATAGAGGAGAATAGGTTAGCAGAGTAGAGGCATCTAAATAGGAGAAGGCAAAATGATGAATTCTACCTACATATCATTTAAATCAGGAATATGGAACACAAGAAACACTGCAATCCCAACCTTCCAACTATGGCAGGCACTGTTAGTTGACCAAAGGCTTCATTTTTATCAAACTACATTGCATTTCAACACAGAATTCTTGAGCCACTTTTGTGGTTGAACATAGTTCAACATTATTTGGAACCTATTTAATTGACTTAACATTCCCCAGATAGCGAGAAACTAAAAGAAAAAAAAATGGCTTAAATCAATAGTACAGCCTTATAAAAGATTATCAGACCAGAAATAGTACTGAATATAGGACAGAGCTAGGAAAACAATAGAGTTTTGTTAATATCAAGTCTGTATGTGGCAACAATGAATGCCAGATATGCCCCAAATACCCCGGAATGTAAATTACAGAGGCTCAGATATATCTACTTTCATGTATAAAGTATGCTAGAGGTTCCCCCTTGTCCTGGATCCTAGAGCCTTAGAGTCTAAAAAGAATGATGTACGTATATATCCAGTAACATGAGCAGTGTCTAGCTCATGCTATACCATCAATAAAGTAATTGTTGGTTAAATGAATAAATTAACCAATGCATCACTATATCTCTAAGTACCTATACATCTCTTTCTCTCTTTCTCTCTCTCACATACACACTAAACTAAATGTATGTAATAAGGCTGAATAAATGAGGAAATGACCTAAATCCAATTTGAAAAGTGTAAAAAAATCCAGCCAGCAAGGTTAGAGAACAGCAACAAAATGCCACAATTTCAGCTTTAGCAGATGCATAGTAAGTCTTCCCTTGGTCACCAATACTAAGAGAATGCAGTATTAGAGTATGGCATCGACTTCCAGCCACCTTCCCCTTCTAGTCCACCCATGATTGAAACATTACTCCATTATACATCATTTTCTTCAGTTCTTTCTTATATGTAAATAATTCATTTATGAAAGTTATTATTCTCATTTTTTCATTGTTAAGGTACTCATATATTTAGTGACATAAAGAATCCCCTGGCATCCTTTCCATTTCCCTACTTTACCCTATGAAAGTGGGTGAGGTCTCACCTAAGCCTCTAGCTATTGACTGTATCAGACTGGTCTTCCAAAGTGGACTCCACAGGCTTCTTGAACCCGAAACAGAAAGTAGGAGGAAGTCGAGGAAGGTGGTGAGAATTTAGGATAGCTCTTTAGGATAGCTGCAGGATTGGAAAGGAGCTTTATGAGATTGTGTTCAGGTAGTAAGAAATGAATAAGTATCCAAAGCATAGCTGGGAAGGAAGGAAACAGACTCATTTAGCTTGTAAAATATATCACCTCTTTAGATCCAGAGTGCGGCTATCTACTCAAATAGATTATAGAAGCAGAAAAAAGTTTCTACTCAGTCTCAACACTGATATCTGCACAATATGAGATTAGTAGATTTACACTTCTGTGTGTGTGTGTGTGTTCCTTCTTATTTTCTATTTAAGAACTTCATTTAGAAAACATCCAGACTCAACAGTGCTTAGAATGAAAAAAAAAAAAAGATTGCTTTAGTCCTTTCTCAGGCCAGAGTAGACCATCCTCAAAGAACAAGCAATATGGTAACAGTGGCTATTTTTATGAATGAACCTCAAGTGGAAGATGAAAGTCAGCAAAACAAATACTATAAAACACTGCAGTTAAGAACACAAACTTCGGAATCAAGAAGGGTAGCATTCAAATTCTGCTTCTTTCATTTATTTTAGGATATGGAGAAATGATTTAACTTAATATCCTCAGTTTCTGCAAGTGTAAAATAACTCTAAACACAACCCACCTTATTAGGTTATTGTAGGGTAAATAATGTATGCAGAATGCTTAGCACAGAACTTAGCACATGGTAAGAGTTATTGTTATAGTAAGCCACTTGACGTAAGTATCTACCATATCCTCCTAAATTAAGCAGTTCAAAAGACTGTGTATTATGTTTTCTGAAATGAATGTTTCACTTACTTACACCAATAAAACCATGTCTTAACACCATGTTAATTCTTATTTCCATATAGAAATTTATCAGAAGCATGTACTCAGAGATGCTCATAACACACATTAGATTACAAGATAAAATACCTATAAAAGAATGGCTAAAAAAATCAGAAGCATTTTTTAAAATTCATTTTTCTTGGCCATCTCAACTTTCTTGAGAGATTTTAGAAGAAAAGAGCAAAGTTAAAAGAAGTGAGTTGTAGGGCGCCTGGGTGGCTCAGTCGTTAAGCTTAAGCATCTGCCTTTGGCTCAGGTCATGATCCCAGAGTCCTGGGATTGAGCCCTGCATCAGGCTCCCTGCTCAGCGGGAAGCCTGCTTCTCCCTCTCCCACTCCCCCTGCTTGTGCTCCCTCTCTCACTGTCTCGGTCTCTGTCAAATAAATAAATAAAATCTTAAAAAAAAAAAAAAAAGAAGTGAGTTGTTACTGTTGTTTCCTATAGACAAGGTACAAGAAAAGAAAGAAATCCAAACAAGGCTCTGACTGCCATCTAAGCATTCAATTAAAACTGTGCAGGATGGTATAAAGCTAGCAACAAAGTGGCTGATGAGGATAAATGCTTAGCCTCAACTGTCTGCTGCCTTGTGGAGAAAGGGGGATCTTCTCAATCAATAAGTTGTTTGCTTTGATCCATGGGCTATTTTCTTGAGTTACGGAAGGAACCAGGCTTCAACCTCATCTCACTCCCCGTTTAAGTTCCTGATATTTACATACATTTCAACTCATGTATGCTGGGTAACTTAGGGGGTGAATATAACCTCCAGTATTACCAAGTCATGTATTGATAATATTCTAATAAATACAAATGTAATAATCAGTAACCCTCTTTTAACTTTAATTGTACTCAAATTTTTTACTCTTATCCCCTATTTTTAAAATTCTCGACTTCTCACACAGTTAGATTGAAATATAGCATTTTCACATAAATTTAAATAACTTCAAAGCTTAATCCCAATGTATTGTATTTCATTGAATATATATTCATTAAACCTTGAAGCTGGATATTTAGTTCGTTTTCATTTCTGGAAAGTATCTGCCGTATAAGTTAAGTTGACAAAGCTCATTCACATCATCAAACAATGAATCAAATCAGAAGTAGTTTCTTTCAGAACAATCTAGCTTTATTTTTTTAAATTCTAATAAACAAGTTAAGTATCTTGTGGAAACTTTGCCCTTATACATTTCTAATTTTAAGACAAAAAGAAAGGAAGGGAAGGAGGGAGGGAAGAAGGAAGGAAGGAAGGACGGAAAGAAAAAAACACAGGCCAACCCGTCTGAATGTCTTAGCAAATCTCTCTTGTTTTACTTCTGTGGGTATCAGCTTTAGGAGCAGTGCACCTTTGTTTGTTCCCCTGGAGGGTTCATACTTAGGAAATGCTATAATAAGATACGAATGAGAAGCATGTCTTTCTTCTGCAGAACAGGAGAAAGATAGCTCTGAAAGGAGAGCTGGAAATTAACAGTTAGGAAATAGAGTCTTAGTCTTATCAATTTTGGAAAAGTCTACCTATGGAATTGAGAATCTGGAAATTACTATCCATGCCCCAGCTAACATCTGGAAACTCTTCCTTTTCTTTAAATTTGAAGATTATGATTTAAATCTTCTACCTTGTTTTTTCTATAATCTCTGTCAAACTTTTATTGTGATTGTGTAAAATCACTGACTTGCAAAATGTTTGGAGAGAGAATGTGTTGTCTAGGGAATTTTTTATTAATTAAGAGGTGGAAGTGAATTCTGAAAGCTACATTTATAGGTCTGAATTCGCTAAGTGACAAACATTTGGACCAAATTGTTAGGTAGCTGATTTATGAGGCCCAAGGTAATAGCAAGAATGATTGCTTCAAGCACATCAACCTGACCTTATCTCTGATTCTATTCAGGGCTTGGGTAAATGGTGTATCATGCAGACTTCCAACACTAAGATTCACTTTAAGCTGACAGGGCCTCGCTGCATGTACATGCCACCATTTCATTTTTAGCTCTAGGACTTTACCATGTAGTAGGCACTTATAGCAGCAGGAGTGACACAGAAACATGGGGAAGTTATCATTCAGGGGCAATCCTCAATGGAAGTTAAGAGCTGATGGAAAAGCAAATAGCATTTGGAGGCATTCTGCATGCTTCTCCAAAGGCCCCAGCTGAAACAAGCTTCTCATGGTGATGACCTGAATAAATCTCCCATGTATGGGTTTTTTTCCTTCCTCATCTTACTCTCTATGTTACCCAAGTGCTATTCCCTGGAATAATAGAATGAATTAATTTCATGCAAGACCTTGTTTCAAGGTATGCATTCAGAGGAATGCAACCTAAGGTATTATTAACAGTAGTAACCCTAGCAAGCAGACTCTCAGGAAGAATATCCTTAGATTATGTACTTAAAAATTGTTGTATATGCCTTGCTTAGTTAACTGTTTTTGATAACTTTATTAATTGCTTTTTAACTATTAACTGCTTTGTTAACTCCTTTTTAGAAGTCACGAATAAAGAGAAGTGACAAGTTCAGTTCAATCGTCAACTTAGGGAATGCTGTGAAAGCTAGAAGTTCTACATGACTGTTTTAAAAAGATCCTTATCTTAATGGACTGCGGTACACTGGAACATACCAGCTCACTGATGGGTCTGAAAATGGATTGCTCTACAACCCTACTCAGGGATGTTATGAGTTATGAGTGGTATGTCTGGTTATTTTATTTTATATAGAAGGAGGATTAGCCATATATATAAACATAAATGCCTTGGCAGTGACAAATGACTTGAATGGTTGGTCAGGGGCCTTGGAAGATCTGATAAAAGGAAACCAGAAAACAGGAATATAAATGGGCCTTCAGAAGTAGGCAAAAGACATGTGTATTTCTGTGTCTCCTGTTAATGCCTTTGTACAAAGAGATCATTCACTACACAAGAAGCAGTTAACCGGCAAGGTGGACTAGAAGATCTTTACTTTAAAGAAAGGATCATTAATTCTCATCCTTCCCATTGCTTATGTGATGAGCCCTTTGAAAGTGAATCAATTGTAGAAGAGACAAAATCCAGGCATTGGTTTAACAGGTTGGGCTCCTTCTAACCAAAGCTTATCGCACTACTGATGCTGCTGAATATCCAATCTGTCATCAGTGGATATCAACTGATACAACACTTGCCATTGTTGTTAAACAGATAAATAACAAATATATAATATGATAGATGGGGATAGGTATTACAAAGGGAAATAAGGCAGGGTATGAGGATAGGTTCTTGGCGAAATGGGTGTCTTTTTATACAGACACATAAGAATTGTTTTTCAGATAAGGTGAGATTAGAGGAGATCTGAAAGAAAAGAGGAAAAAATTGCATATGGCTATCTGGGGAAAGACCATTTCAGGAAGTGGGCAATTCAAGTTCAAAATTCCCGGGGCTGAAGCAGGCTCAGTGTGATGGAATAATAACCAGGAAGCCATTATGGCTGGAGTATCTGAAAGAAGAGAATATTAAGATATGAGGTCTAAAACAAAGTGGGAGGGGTGATTGTAAGACCATTGATAAAATTCTAAGCTCATGAGTATTATTATGAGTGAAATGAGAAGTCATCCGAGAATTCAAGAAGCATCATATGACCTGACGATTTATAACATTCTCTCTGTGAAGAGTATCTTCTCCATGAGCTATCGTTAATATCAGGGATGTTATATAGGATGCTACTGTTAATAGTCTCCTAGAGAGATAATCTCAGGTCAGATCAGGCTTGTATTGGAAAGTGTGGTGAGGAGAAGTGGTCCAACTTTGGATACATATGTGTACACGCACATGCACACATATGTAAAGGGACTAACTAAATTAGGAGAGAGATTAAGGATGGACTCAAGTCTCAACTGTCATATTTTTTGCTCACATGTCAAAGACATTAATCAGAGAAATATATTTTGTTTCTCTGTGTATATATTTAATAAATAACCCTCTTACTTGGATTGAGTACACATATATACATAAATATACATAAATATATGAATGTGTAAAAAAAGTACATTCCCTGATTAGATTCATGATTCAGTTTTCTCCCATCTTTGGACTATATGTAAAAAATTTGGATAAATGTGATTTGTGACTTGGATTTTTTTTCACATGTCTCAGAGATTCCTTAAAATCTCATTAATGGTTTTAAATTAAGACTATTTGCTCTTTTAATGTGTAATGCCTTTTTATATCTTACCAGTCTTCTTATATTTCTTCAAAAGGAAATATGGGAAAGAAGGAGACCTTTTAAACTTTACAAGTTACTGTTTTATTTTTTTTTAAAGACTTTATTTATTTATTTGAGACAGAGAGAATGAGAGAGAGAGAGCACATGAGAGGGGGGAGGGTCAGAGGGAGAAGCAAGCTCCTTGCTGAGCAGGGAGCCCAATGCGGGACTCGATCCAGGGACTCCAGGATCATGACCTGAGCCGAAGGCAGTCGCTTAACCAACTGAGCCACCCAGGCGCCCTACAAGTTACTGTTTTAAAAACAGAGGCAATCTTACCGTGACTTTTGGGAGAAATCGCTTTTATGTCATGATTTCAACTGATGTGCTTTCAGAAAGCCTGCAACCTGGATACATCATCATGATGTGTGAGGTGCCACAGTTGAGATGTGATTCATTTCCACATGGACACATTGTCTTCAACTTTTACAATAAAGTTTATTGAAAAATGCATTGGTTAAAAAGATCAACTTCCCTTCCTTAATAATTTTTTTTTCCTTTGATGTTAACATTATGGCACTTTGCCCTAGCTTTCTATTAGGATTTTAAATTAACATTTGAAATGACTTCCTACAGACAAGAGCCCAGGCTCAAGGGCTACTAACCTTCATTTGCCTTAGGGAGTTCAAGGTGAGCTCCTCATGGCAGGTTTAGCTTTCTTCTCCTGAGAGTACAAACTCCTGGTCTCTAAAGCCGCTTAGAGACTTCCACCATCCCAAGCTTTCCCTGGTGTTTTATTTTAGCTCTCCCCTGCAGTTCCCACTTATATATTTTCTAACACTTCATAGTTTAGCAGATGGAGAAATTAAAAAATAATGAATTTGTAGAGTTGAACTCATCACAGTAAAGAAGTTTCCCATAAATGCTCCTTCCACCAAAATACAATATGCTTAGTTGGCACGATGGTTGTGCAATTACAACACAACAGCTGTCAATCTTCAATTCTTTAAGCCTCACCTCAGTGTATAGAAATACATTTTGCAAGTCACTTAACCTATTTTCTCTCTATATATATGTATTCATATGTATGTATGAGGAAGGTGGGTATAGTTTTATACAAAATGCATAGGATTTTGTTTTTTTTGATAGGTGAGATCAGAACTGAGACCACAAAAGAGAGAGAGAACAAGAAATATGGATATCTGGGAAAAGAACATTTCAGGAAGTGGGAAATTCAAGATCAAAATTCCTGAGGCTGAAGCAGGTTCAGTATCATGGAATAATAGGAGGCCAGTGTGGCTGGAACTCCTAAATGAAGAAGAGCTCATTAAGGTAGGATGTCCAAAACATAGTGGAAGAGATGATTGTAGGACCATTTATAAAATTCTAAGCTGTTATGTTTGTATTAGTATATGTATGAATTATTATATATTTGTTCATAATTATGTAGGTAATGCCTTAGATCACTGCTCATACCACTCACATAGACACACAAAGGATGTGTGTAGGATTGTATTCAGCAATGAGAGAAAAGACAACTTCTATTAGTGAATCCATTGTTCTGGTTACCTATTTTGTCACCAAAAGGAAAAAGATATTTTAGATGGGAAGAAACAATAGGTAACATCCAAACTTAATGCTCAATTTATAGATGAGAAAAACAAAGTCTAGGGAGGTGAAATGACCTATCAAAGGCCAACTGAGCATCTTTCATCTACAATAGCAAAACTACTAATTGATTAGGATGTTCAAAGACTAGCAAAATCATGGTTTTATTCTGAACAAAATGTAAAATTCACAGGACTAATTAATAGAGGAAAGCATCTACAATTCACTCTAAGGAAAATTATGCAGCATGCAATATACTTGTAAACTCTTGAATTATCAACAAAACTGATCCTCTTAATAGAATCCTCAAATCAAAACTATAAAGCATAGATCATTAAAGTTCTGTTGTTTAAATAGGATTACTTGAGAGGGAGAGCCTCAGTTGTACCTAGGATGTTTAAAGTCAATATAATCCCTCAGGCTAACATTGCATATGCTGGGCAAACTTCAAGACTCTTCTCAAACTTCAGAGATGAGAAATGTGAATCATTACCCAGATGGATAATGATTATTCACTACAATCCTTCACTCCTCCAAACAAGGTGTCTCTCTGGATAAGACATAAATATTAATAAAATCTTTTGTTCAGGAATCAGTGCTGAGATCAGACGAGTATGAAGAATCTGGACCCCTGTAGTAGAGTTAGCCTAAGGGGGAGTGGAAATATCTAGCTGTGCTGGATCACCCCAGCAATCATAAAGAGAGAGAATCAAGTAAGGACCATTTACAAAAGACAGCAATTCTACTGAAGACAATGAGAAATGAACATTTGCCTTGGAGTGCCACAGAAATAAGGCATAAAATTAAAGGAATACTCCAAACACACATTTTGCATAAGATTAAAAAAAAGGGAAAGCAAAAAATACCTTTATTGAAAAGTATTCAGAATACACACAGAACAAAGTATCTCTGTAAGCCATATGCTTTCCATATATCTGACTCCCTTCATTTTCAGTTTAAAGGGGCTCTTACTTCAGAACTTCAGTATGATTGAAAGATAGTACAAAGAGTCCAGAAATAAGGATCTTTGAGCTTTATGTGGACACATTTTTTTCTTCCAAACTTCTAAAGTATTGCTCATGTGTTGCCTTGGGAAACATGTTAATCTGTACTGCACTCCTGTAAATGTGCTGTTTAATTTCTGTATAACTTGTATTAGTTGACTTTGAAATATCAGAACCCCTTTAAAATTCTAAGCTACTCTATTACCTTCCTTTAAACCTCGGGTGTTGGAAAGAGATGTTAAAGTTGTGTTCCAGATGCATGTGTCATAAAATAGTTGGATGATCCACACTTGAGTGAAAGTACATTTGCATGTACTCCTTTTCTTTGTTAAATGGCCAATCTGAAAATTATGATATACTAAATCATTGAGGGGCACCTGAGTCAGTTTTAAGCATTTAGCTTTGACTCACGTCATGATCCCAGGGTCCTGGGATCAAGCCCCGCATTGGGCTTCCTGCTCAGTGGAGAGCCTGCTTCTCCCTCTTCCTCTGCTGCTCCCCCTGCTTGTGCTCTTTCTCTCTCTGTCAGATAAATAAAAAATTTTAAAAAAAAAGTTAATCATCGGTATCATTAAAATATGTCTTAAAGATCCTTAAACTATTTAACAAACATGTCTAATATGTGCATACTGGTCTAAATGAAAAACACTGCCCATAAATACAACATAGCTGCATATGAATAAACATGATGCACTGGCTTAGGATCATCTTAGGTTGTTCTAACCTTGCCTCCATACCCTGGTTTTGCTTATATATGAGACATAAATCCTCAGTGAAAGGTCACCCAGATTCTGATTTGGTATGAATCATTTTTCTACCTATTATATAATGATAGTAAAAATTTCTGAGTTTTCTTTTTAAATATTTTAGATAGTCTTTTTTTGAAGTTTTGCCACAGCTGAAAAATACACTTAAAAGAACAGCATATGAGTTGTTAGAATTGTGTATGTTGACAATCCTAGACCTATAGTAAGTGCACATTAGGTGATATTGAAAAAGAACAAAAATTCAGGGCAACACTTATTTCTTGGAAAAGGATTTTTTTTTAACCATAAGCCATTAATTATCAAGCAGGTATTTTACTGGTGGTAAAAAGACAGCTATTCCAGGATGACGGGGTAATTATGTCCTTGGGACTAGCAAGAAGATTCAGTGGCTATAATCACTGGATAGAGGACTGGAATAAGTCATAGTTTCTGAGCCACAACATCAATGGAGTAAAAACACATTAAGCATTAAGAGAGTAAAAACAGATTTCAATAATATTGTCAAGAAATATTCCTCTAGTTCAAGCCTTCTTGTTAAATTGTATCTTTAGCCTGGTCTCAAATGCCTTCCAGTGAATTCTAGAACTTTTCAGGAGGCAGTTCAACTGTCTTCATTGGAGGACTCCTATTGAATCCAGTAGCATGCTAACTGCTTCCAGTCCCACACCACATATCCCTAATACACTCCGTTAATCCCTTCTCCTGGGCATTCTGCGAGAACCTGACAAACTCAGCCTGCTGATGTTTAATGTGGACAGTGCTGATGTCTGCCTTGAGGCATTATTTTATGTTGCTGCCAAAGCAGCTGGTAATGCCTTCTATTGCTAAAGAAGCCCCTGGACCAATACCATGGCTGCCTTGTGCTCTCAATGTCCCAAGGAGATGTTTGAGCCTTTACTCAATTGTTAATTACAGGCCTTAAAGACTCAGCATAAATCTATGGGGGGTCAGGGGAAGGAAGCCCTGAATAACTAACTCAATTCTGATTTAGAATCATTCTTCCTTTCTCATGCTGGTCTTTGAACCAAATTTTTGCAACCATTTTTTCTAAATTAGAATAATATAATCCCCAGAAGTAATGCATTTTTCTCCTTAGAAATGTCTGAGTGCATGAGAATGCTTAGACCCAAGCAGGAATTTCAGCTCTAGAGGAGAGAAAAGCTAAGAGCACCACTGAGGAGTAGAAAAAGAAATCTCAGCCTCTAGTGATTGGAAGTAGTTATGCAAAGAAAAAAAATAGATCAAGAAAGCTATTTGCAGACAAGGAATTTTTTTCTCAATAGCCTTTAAAACAAAGGAAGCTATGAGAATTTTGTATAAATTATTACAGATACCTTACCTAAAAGAATCATGTAAATTACTAAAACATCTGAATCCAAGTTTGGATTAAAATTAAAAATTATTTAATACCACATTGAAAATACTTGTTAGTTAAAATATTAAATTTTATTTTTTCAACAAAGCATTTGTTGTCAACTAAGACTTACTATATAACGCTAGATATGTTTTTTTAATCAAAATATTTTCTGTGTGAGGAAATCAAAAATCCTGATGTACATAAACTTTCACTCTGAAAAATGTTGTTATTTGAAGCTATGTTCTAAGGCTAGTATTTGCAGGACTCATCAGACACAACATATAATAATCAACTTTGAGTTCCTCATTGTCTCATTCAACCTGCTCATGAAGTATTTACTTACCCTGTACTCTAGATGAGAACTTGGGAAAATTCCTGACATCTTTACTAGTATTTTTCAGTAACTCAAAATTCTAGTGTGAACTTAAATCATGAGCACAGTCTTAATAATTAAAAGACCAGCTCTAGAAATGAGTTAATTCATGAATTTAAAGTGAAGATTCTTCCCTCAGTGCAAGAGCTAGACAATCTGCCCTAGAAAAAGGGGTCATTGTGAACAGCTTCTAATTTTCTTGCTCTGGCCTTTCTCTCTTCTTAATCAGTCTTATTACAGATTGATCAATTTCATTACTCTTTCAAAGAACCAAAATTTGGCTTTATGATTTTTGTATATTTGCACAGTTCATTGGTTTCCACTCATATTTTATTATTTCCTTTCTCGTAACTTATTTTGAGTTTAACTTGCTCTTTTTCTAGCATCTTTTTTTTTTAAGATTTTTATTCATTTATTAGAGAGAGAGAGAGCACAAGCAGGGGAAGCAGCAGAGGGAGGAGGAGAAGCAGGTTCCCCGCTGAGCAGGGAGCCTGATGCGGGGCTCAATCCCGGGACCCTGGGACCATGAGCTGAGTTGAAGGCAGACGCTTAACCGACTGAGCCACCCAGGCGCCACTCTTTTTCTAGCATCTTAAGTGGAATTTTAGATCCTTATTTTCTTGCATAAGCATTTTAACTTATAAGATTAAATCTAAAATAGAAATTTTTTTCTAAACACTGTTTTAGATGAATAGATACATAGGTAGTTATCTTATAATTTTTGCTATGTTGTGTTTTCATTATCATTCCATTTTGATTATTTTTAAATTTACCTTGTTTATTATTGGATCTATGGGTTATTTGTTATCTGTCAAACAATATTCCTATATATTTGGGATATTCTAGATACCTTTTGTACTGATTTCTAATTTAATTCAGTTATAGTCCTAGAATACATTCTGTATGACTTAATTCCTTTGAGATGTATTTAGACTTGTTACAGTCTTCCACAAATCTATATCTATTTAGATTTCCATGTGTATTAATAAAACAAAGTATCTTTTGAACAAGCTGAGTATAGTGCTTTAAAGTTGTATATAGTACTGTCAGATCAACGGTTGATAATGTTGTCAGAACTTTTATATTATTGAACTTTATTGTCTCACTCTAATTACTGTGAATAGAATGTTTAAATTTTAAATTTACATGTGTTTTTGTTTTATCAGTTCTGTCAAACTTTTTTTATGTTCATTGAAGCTTTGTTACTGGTGGATAAACATTAAGGAACATTACCTTTTCTTGATAAATTGACCCTTTATCATTGTGAAATGTCATTCCTTTTTCCCTGGTAATACTCTTTCTTAGAATCTACTTTATCTGATATTTACATAGAAATATTCTTATGAACTGTTTGCATGAGATATTTTGTCTAATTTTCATTTTATATACTAAAGTCTTTCTCTTGTAATAAGCACACAGATGAGCCTTGTTTTTTTACCCAAATATACAATCTTAGTTTTCATTTGAAATGTTTAGTCAATCTACATTTTTATATTATATTAAGATAGTTAGGTTTAAGCCAGCCATCTTGCCATTTGTTATTATTTGTCCCATCTGTTTTTGTTCTCTTGTTCCATCTTTCCTGCATCATTCCAGATTAATTAAGCATTTTTTTTTAAGATTTATTTCTTTTAGAAAAGATGGGGGGAGAGGCAAAAGGAGAGAGAGAGAGAAACGCAAGCAGACTCTCTGCTGAGCACAAAGCTCCACACAGGGCTAGATCTCACAACCCTGAGATCATGACCTGAGCCGAAATCAAGAATCGGACGCCCAACCAGAACACCCACGCACCCCTAATTAGGCATTTTTTAGTATTTCATTTTGTTTCACCTATAAGACTTTTTTTTTTTTTGCTATAACCCTTTGTTTATTTAGCGCTTTATGGATTATGGCTTGCAGTTTTAACTTTTCCAGCATGACTTCCAACAATATTATAAAACTTTACTTTTGAGGAAGCCCACAATAGTATATATCTATTTAACTCCTTCCACTCCTTAGAACTATTGTTGTCATATATTTTACTTTTATGTATATTATAAACAACAGAGTATTATTTAATCATCAGATAAGCAAGTGTTCTTAATAGAGGAAAAAAACTCACATTTTTTGCATATTTTTACCATTTCTGAAACTCTTAATTCCTTCCTGTAGATCTGATTTCCAAACTACTACTATTTCCCTTCAGTATGAAGAAATCCTTTTTTCATATCTTGGAATGTGCATGCACTGGTGACAAATTATGTCAGTTTTATTTCAGATAAAACTGTCTTGATTTCACCTGTATTTATAAAAAAGAATTCTTGAAAGAAACAGAATTCTCCGTTGGGCATTTTGCCCTTAGCTCTTTAAAGATTTCATTCCATTATCTTCTGATATGCAAGATTTCTGTGAAAATACACTTCTCTTGTACATATTATTTATATTCATTCTTGATTCTTTTAAAATTTGTGCTTTAATTTTTTTCTTGCATTTTTACTATGATGAGCTAGCTTATCCTTGGGTTTCCAGGTATTTCTCATGCTTGAAGTTTACTGAACTTCTTGGATATCTATAGGTTCATTTTACCTCAAATCTGAGAATTTTTTGACTTATTTCTACACACACACACACACACACACACATACACACACACTCTAACCAATCCTTTTGGAATTCGAACTCCACACTAATGAAACACTTGATACTATTGACATTATCACACAGGTCACTAATGCTTTAAGGTTTTTTTTTTTTTCTTTAATCTTTCTTTTCTTTCTGTTCAGTAGTTATATTTGTATGTAGTATCCACTATATTAATTTTTAACACAACGAATATTATATCTTCTGCTGTTCCAAATTCTATTCGGTTCTTTTATTTAATGTCCTTGTCTGTTAATTCCATTACTAAATGACCTAAATATCTGCTTTTAGTGACTATGTTTTCTCTTGATTATGCTTCCAATTTCCTGCTCCTTTGAATCTCTTTATTATTATTATTATTATATTATATATACTCTATATAAGGGTAATAGTAAGTAATTCACTATTTTTCTGTTCTTTTATTTTCCAGAAAACAAAAGTTCTTTCTTCTATTTGTAGTTCAAAAGATAAGGAGGAATATTTCCAAGTATAGTTTCTATTTGTCTATGTTAATGGACCTATTTATAGTGCAGCCATCTACCAATATTTGAATTTCACCTAATTTTTAAATTTTAGAGATTTGGCAACTAATTAGCATTATCTTAGATAGAAATCCCAAACTTAACAGTCCTCCTCTATGTTCTCTTTAAGCACTGGTACTAAGCAACCAGTACACAAAATGTATTCTATTGGGCGCCTGGGTGGCTCAGTTGGTTAAGCGACTGCCTTCGGCTCAGGTCATGATCCTGGAGTCCCGGGATCGAGTCCCACATCAGGCTCCCTGCTCAGCGGGGAGTCTGCTTCTCCCTCTGACCTTCCTCCCTCTCATGCTCTCTCTCTATCTCATTCTCTCTCAAATAAATTAAATAAAATCTTAAAAAAAAATGTATTCTATTTAGGGAAGATGATCACTTTACCTCTTTACTTATTCTTCCATTCCCTGAGCTTGAGGATGTTTTAAAAATCTTAGAATAAAATCTGTATGGAGCTGTAAAATGATATTAATACTAGACTCTAGAGTCTCTACTATTTGGAAATATTTCTGCCTTGTTTCTTTGTTGACTTACATGGAACATAGAAGGAAGAATTTCAAGTTATGGGATTAATAACAAACTATGGAAAAATTTTCTTGCCAATAGCAATAACTGACTATGTATTCTAAAAAAACTCTACAGACAAAAAACAACTAAATAAGCTGCATAGAAATAAAATACATATATCTACAATCCAGAGAAAAGTTGGAAATATTTGGAGATCAAACACATTTATTAGATATTCCAAATTTTTTACCTTGAAACTTGGTTAAGCAGAAAAAACAAAACAAAACAAACAAGAAACACCCTCCACTGAAAATTTATAAACATAAATTCACACTGTCTAGGTGTTCTTTAAAAACCCAAGCTATAAATAAATGAATACTTTCTTCTACCATGGCCTTAGTACATTTCCACTAAAATTATTTCAAGAATCATAAGTTCATAGTTGAAAATCAAAAACACATACAATAATACTTGTCAAGATGGCTAAAATATTGGGCGCCTGGGTGGCTCAGTCGTTAAGCGTCTGCCTTCGGCTCAGGTCATGATCCCAGGGTCCTGGGATCGAGTCCCGCATCGGGCTCCCTGCTCTGCGGGGAGCCTCCTTCTCCCTCTCCCATTCCCCCTGCTTGTGTTCCCTCTCTCGCTGTATCTCTCTCTGTCAAATAAATAAATAAAATCTTTAAAAAAAAAAAAAAGATGGCTAAAATAAAAAAACACAAGAAACAACAAGTATTGGCAAGGATGTGGGGGAAAGGAACCCTCATGCGCTATTGGTGGGAATGCAAACTGGTGCAGCAACTGTGAAAAACAGTATTTAAGCTCCTCAAACAACTAAAACTAAAACTACCACATGACCCAGTAATTACACCACTGGGTATTTACCCAAAGAATATGAAAACATTAATTTGAAGAGATATATGCACCCCTATGTTTATTGTAACATTTATAATAGCCAAATTATGGAAACAACCCAAGTATTCACTGATAGATGAATGGATAAAGAAGATGTGGTACACACACACACACACACACACAAACACACAATGGAATACTACTCAAGCATAAAAAGGGATGAAATATTGCCATTTGCAACAACATGAATGTAGAGGGCATAATGCTAAGTGAAATAAGTCAGAAAAAGACAAATATCATATGATTTCATTCATACGTGGAATTTAACAAACAAAGAAAAAAGAGAGAAACAAAAAAATAACAAACTCTTAAAGATAGAGAACAGACAAGTGGTTTGGTGAGGTGAGTCGGGGGAGGGGTGAAATAGGTGAAGGAGATTAAGAGCACACATATTATGATGAGCACTGAATAATGTATGGAATTGTGAATTGTACACCTGAAACTAATATAACACTACATTAATTATACTGGAAATAAATAAAATAAAATAGATACTTTACCATACAACTAATCAAATAAATGGAAAATAGTATAATATTTTTTTTTAAGATTTTATTTATTTGACAGAGAGAGACACAGTGAGAGAGGGAACACAAGCAGGGGGAGTGAGAGAGGGAGAAGCAGGCTTCCTGCTGAGCAGGGAGCCCGATGCGGGGCTGGATCCCAGGACTCCGGGATCATGACCTGAGCCGAAGGCAGACGCTTAACGACTGAGCCACCCAGGCGCCCCAATAGTATAATATTTTTTTTAAGATTTTATTTATTTATTTGAGAGAGAGAGAATGAGAGAGAGCACATGAGAGGGGGGAGGGTCAGAGGGAGAAGCAGACTCCCTGCCGAGCAGGGAGCCCGATGCGGGACTCCATCCAGGGACTCCAGGATCATGACCTGAGCCGAAGACAGTCGCTTAACCAACTGAGCCACCCAGGTGCCCAGTATAATATTTTTTAAAAGCACATACAATATGCCATTGTGAGGACCCAGAAAAATTGAATGAAAGCAGAGTCAGACATACAAACATTTTAGATATCTGAATTACTAAACTCAGACTATATAATAACTATGTGTAAAAGACTTAAAAATAAAATAAAAGTAAAACATTAGTAAAGGCAAGAAACTTTAAAAATAGACAAAATTTTAGATAAACCCAAATGAGATCTACTGAAATGAAAGACATTTCTGAATAAGTTATCCAGAATTTTATATTGAAAGATAAAAAAATGGGAAATGCAGAACAGTTAATGTAAGTTTCCAGAAGTAGGGGAGAAAGAAGAAAAATGAAGAATTCAATATTAAAGGCACCTGAGAGCAACCAAAAGCAGTAAGAAACTGGGGAAACCTCAACCCATAAACAAATAAACAAAATACCTTGGATGGTGTTAATACATTTATTTGGTTTTTACCTCATGGAAACTATTTAGCTTGAGGCATATGGACTCTGAAAAACAAACAGGGTTCTAGAGGGGAGGGGGGTGGGAGGATGGGTTAGCCTGGTGATGGGTATTGAGGAGGGCACATTCTGCATGGAGCACTGGGTGTTATGCACAAACAATGAATCATGGAACACTTCATCTAAAACTAATGATGTAATGTATGGGGATAAACATAAGAATAAAAAAAAAAAAGAAAAGAAAATTTAATAGAGAGAAGCAGTCTTATTCATGTGGGGAATCAGAAGTCAGAATTTCAGGCTACCAGAACAGTTAGAAAAGAAAAAGGAAGGAGTATTCTACCAGAGAGGGAACCAAAGAGCTGCTCTTCCAAATCTGTGTGCACACGCCCCTCAGTTTGAACTGCATAGAAATACTATGAGAATTCCCCCTGAGGGGAAAGGAACGCAGGGATAGTTTATAACCTGATTTAAGCTGCTTAACATTGGAAACCCAGATTTAGAGTTCAGTTCCTGAGAAGTTAGAGGTAAATGTCTGCCTTAATCATTCCTAAATGTGCCACATCTTATCCTAAGACTAAGGTTTTCATCCTATCCTAAGACTAAGGTTTTCATCCTAGAAATATGGGCAAAATCAAAATCTACTCTCCCTAAAACTTAAAACCAAGCTTCTATGAGATCAAGGTTTTCTGCAAGTAATTTATTGTGACACAACATTCTATAGAGAAAGTTAGTAGAATCCAGATTCTCCACATATATCAACCACAAAGCCAATATACAATAAAAAGTTACTAGAATTTTATTTTATATATATATATGAAAAAATAGCCTATAGTAAGTGGAAGGGAAAAGCCAGTAGAAACAGTCTAATGGATAATCCAAATGGTAGAATTAGCAGACACAAACTTTCAAGTATTATAACAAATATATTAAAGAATCTATAGGAAACAGTGTAAAAAATATTTAGGAAGGAATTAGGAAAATTTGAGAGATATAAAATATCTCAAAATAAACCAAGTGAAATATCTTAAAACTAAAAATTACAATTTGAAATTAAACATTAATTGAATGGGATTAACAGTATCAGTAACAACAAGAGAAAAGATTAGTGAACTTGGAAATAAGTCAATGTAAATTATCCAAACCAAAAAGACTGAAAAAATGGACGAAACATCAGTAATCCGTGGATATCAATAAGCCAACATATATATAATCGGAATCCCAGAAGGAAGGGAGAAATAAAATAAGGCTGAAAAAAATCAGAGATATTAGCTGAAAAATCTTCCAAATTATATTAAAAATATCAAACAGATCCATGAACCTCAGCAAACTCTAAGCAGAGTGAATATAGAGAAAACCAGACCAAGGTATGCTAAAAATCAATAATAAAGAGGAAATCCTAAAAATGCCAAATAACAAGATACACTGCATACCAGGAAATAATAAGAATGACAGTTAATTTCCCATTGAGGCCAGAAGAAAATGAAACTGTTATCCTATAATTCTATATCTAGCAAAAATATCTTCCCAAAATGATTTTTAAAATTTTCACTTAAAATTTGAGAGAAAATTTTGCCAGAGAAAAAAGAATACACTAAAAAAACACTAAAAGCAGGTGTTTTTAGGCTAAGTGAAATTTTGTTGGACAGAAATCTACAAAATCTATATCTACAGAAATTATTATAAAGAATGCCAACAATGGTAAAAATGTATAAATATAATAGACTTTTCCTTTTCTTATGTATTTAAAGTTTACTGTAAATTATTCTATAAAAGCAAACTAACAAAACAAAGATTGTGAAATTATTATGTGACTTGAAATTTTGCTCATATAGAGTGGTAATACATACATAATAAAATAATTTGAAGTTTGATATTTGTATCATAAGAAAGGAAGATGGCAGCCTTCATTTATGGTCTCAGAGTCTGTAGTTAAATTCTGTCTCCCTCAGCAGTTCTGAAGCTGTGAATTTCATTAATTTTCTTCATGATCAAGGTGTTAGGGAACACTCTGGAGTCATTTAGGTGGGGCTCTATTTGCCAATCCTGTGGCAAATTGAAAGTGGCTTCAAGCTACATTCACTAAGGCAATCCTCATCGTCTAATAATTGAACAAATAACTCTGCTGAGCTGCAAAAAAACCTGATGACAAATCTAATCTTTTCTAACAGCCTGTGTCCATGTGATTATTCAAAGGCATTACTCAACAATTTAGCTGCTAGTGTACAAATTAGAAGATACAAAGGTATAGTCTGCCATATTTAGGTCTGTTCAAATGTCAAGCAAATGAGTGTACAGATCATGCCTTTAGAAAATATGCAACAGATCTTTTACATTCTTAAGCTTGTTGCATCATTGCATTATCATCCTGTCATTTCTTTGAAAGCGGAGACCACATTTGTCTTTTTGGCCACTACACTTGAGCAATACAATAAATTTCTTCTCATTTAAAGAATGAATAAATTAATGTTCACTTGTCCCAGGGGATTATTGGAAATTTCCAAAATTTAAATGAGATAAGCATCCTGGATGACTTATAGGAATGTAAAGCAGCATCCTCATCTACATTTAAATTTAATTCTAATTGTGATTTTTGGGGGCAGAAATAATTTGTTTTATTTCTTTAAAAGTTACATAAAGATAATTAAGTCACAATACTTCCTCAAGGGAGTTAAGAGTATCTTAAAAACAATTGCTTAGCATATTTTTTCATACTTGATACAATTTATATTCTCATAAAAGCTCTATGACTCCTTTTGTCATGAGATACTGTTCTCCACATCATTCTCCTACTTCTCTCATGTTCATTTCTTGTTTTTAATGGACCGCATAGAAAGTAGAAAGATTCCAGTTTTAAGTTGAACAAATTAGTGAAGTTAGCAAATCCACACTGAAGGAATGATTAACCTAGTTCTCACACCCACAACAGTTTGGTTTCCACTTATCTAACTTATTTGGGGAATTCAACTCTTTACTCTCAATAGGATAACTGACAAAACATCAGGCAGTTAAAGCTTGGGAAGTGAGCAGTGGGAGAAGGAGAAAGTGAGTACAGAATAAAGAAGTGTTTGATGTTTGCTTATTAGCAAAACAAATTTTCCAATCATGCGCTATCAATAGTTCCTTAGTATTTATTTTCTTGAAATTCTTGTCCTTTCCAAACATTGTCACTTTTTTTGATGAATGTGAGTTGATTTGCAAATAAGTAAAATTCAATTGCATGAACTCTCAGGATAAAATAGTGAGCAAATACGTTCATATCTTGTCATTGCTCATAAAGCCTTCAAACTCAGAGGTTTCATTTGCCAGGAAAAGAGGAAATGAATGTAATTGCTTTTCAACAGTGAAACAAAATGCTTCCTTTCTAGGACATTTCAGTTTTGACTGTTGGAAGGCAGTGGGGAGAGGTGGTACCATTGCTAAATTGCTAGCTACCATTAGGAAGTTTTCCTAGGGTTAAGAGTATAATAAGTCAGTCAACAAACAATATGTGTGGCGAGTTATCCACCAGTACTAAACTCAATGTGCCTCCTAGGTTTAATGTTGCATTAACTTCATTTTGCATTAACTTCAAATCCATTATTGAGTTATGGGTCCACAAATATCCCGTTTTTGCCAGCATTTATTTGTAAGATTCTTTTGATTGCATTGAATTTCCTATGCTGCCTCCCAGTAATGACATGTTTCAGCTGTGAGAACTTATTAGGAAATATATGATGCTTGCAGTTTTGCAGAAGTTGATTCCCCCCTGTGGAATAATCTCCATTCTAATTTGACTGTAAAATTCCCATAAATTATTTCAATCTCATTTTAGACTGGGATATATTTCATTGATTGGTAATAGCCTTAAATTACTTTTTATTGTGATTGTAATGTTTTCTTGTCAAATAGCAGGAAACAGTAAATTACAGAGTAATTTAACAGGTGGAAATATACACAAGCAAAAACAGTTAAAAACAAAGATAAACCATTAGAACAAATTGCAGTCTGCACATACCTAATCACTTCTTTCATGTCTATGGCTTAAGAAAGAGGTTCTTTCTTCCACAAAGTTTAATTAATCTAAAATCCTGAGCTAGTATGCAAAATAAAACCTGTATATTTGGGAACCATGGAATCATAAAATTAGAATGCAACAAAGTATATTTAATGCCATTTATATGGGGATGAGAATGCTTTAGTATCAGAAACTCCAGGGGCGCCTGGGTGGCTCAGTCGTTAAGTGTCTGCCTTCAGCTCAGGTCATGATCCCAGGGTCCTGGGATTGAGCCCCGCATCAGGCTCCCTGCTCCGCAGGAAGCCTGCTTCTCCCTCTCCCACTCCCCCTGCTGTGTTCCCTCTCTCGCTGTGTCTCTCTCTGTCAAATAAATAAATAAAATTAAAAAAAAAAAAAAGGGCGCCTGGGTGGCTCAGTTGGTTAAGCGGCTGCCTTCGGCTCAGGTCATGATCCTGGAGTCCCGGGATCGAGTCCCGCATCGGGCTCCCTGCTCAGCGGGGAGTCTGCTTCTCCCTCTGACCCTCCCCCATCTCATGCTCTCTCTCTCTCTCTCATTCTCTCTCTCAAATAAATAAATAAATAAAATCTTAAAAAAAAATAAAAAATAAAAAATAAAAAAAGAAATAAAAAAAATTAAAAAAAAAGAAACTCCATATTGAAGGACCACTGCTAAGCTATATTCCTCAGCCTTAAATGAGCTTTTCCACCACAAGTGATGTCATCACTCTCAATGAAAGAGAAGTGGGTTGCATATAAGAAGTATAATTGCACTGAGAGTATTGAAAGCATTGGGCTTTCGTGGAATTTGTGTGCACACTTCAGATGGGAGCCCACAGGGATTTCATATGGTGTCTAATCGGAAGTGAAAATTTATGAAAATCAGTTTCTTTCATAGGAAAGCTGAATCTGCAAAACCTCTTAGTTATCTAAGTGGCACTTCTTTTTAATCTAACATGAGTACTCCATTTCCAAAGCTAAATCAGATCCACTTTGCTGTCCTTAGAAGATACTGTCTTTTCCAGAATCCACTGACATAATTAAAGGAGAACATTATTTTGGAGATTTTCAAGAACCATTTAGTCATGGATTTGTCTTTTGGAAATTTTGAAATTATTAAAATTTACTAAATTGATTAAAGAAATTGGCAGTAGTTGTTCTTGCATAACCAAAGCACCGAAGGAATGCAAAAACTCAAAACAATGATATGCCAAATAGTAAATTATGTCTTATTTTGAAAACTGTTGAATGTTTGTGTGTATATGGAAGTGTGGGAATATGTGTGTGTGATTGGGTCTTTGTATTTCTATATCTTAAAAAGTAAAATTTAAATTCCTTAACTAAATTCAATATTACGCTTTAACCACTAGAATAATATGTAATATATTGCCATTAAGTTAAATTGAAACAAAAGTACTATATGATTTTTTTTTCAAGGAGGCAATAAATATGGTAGAAATAACATGAGTTCATGAACCAAAAAGGCCTAGACTTGATCCCTGGTTCTTGTATATACTTTTTATATAATTTGTTCATGGAATCCTTTTCTACATAAATTTAAAGTGGGTAGGATAAGGTCTATTTTGAGTTATGGCATGAAGAGTAAATATAATATTTACAGTTACCTTTAAATCTTCCCTGAAGTAATGTCATAAACTGTTTAGCATAGACTAAATGCTTAATAAATTTTAACTACATTTTAAGTTCAATTTCCCTGAATCTAAGCTGTTAGTTTGTAAGACACAATGTTATATCCCACTAAAAAAGTACAAATAAACAATGACACTAATATTTTAAAACAGTCCAATATGACATGTTTTAGTCTCATTAGCTTCTATTTGCTTTGAAAGGTCTTCTTTCTCTCCTGAAAGGCTTGAAATTTCTTAAGCTATCAATTTCATTTCAATAACAAAATATACATAGTTTCAACTTTTTGTAAATTCCTCTTTTAGGTCTCATAAACCACTTTGTAGTTGGCTTGTTTCATTCATATTATGTATACCCTGCTTTTCTGTTCCATGACCATATGCATTCTCAATAACATTTTTTGTTTCAATGCCAAATCAGTGAATAGTCCTTTTTTTCATTTTTAAATAGTTTTTTGAATAATACTTAAAATGGAAATTACACTCAACATGTGAAATGCCAGCAATGCATATAAGCCAATAGAAATGGTTACAATATGAACTGTTATGACCAAATTGATGCCTGCATTGACAAAGACAACTAAGTCATGGCGGCCATCTGGAATAGCAATATACAATAGCAAGTATACAATGCTGTTGATTGTAAGTTGCAATTCAATTTTGAAGATGATAAAATGTGAAGTATTTTGCATCTGAGAATGGATGACATACAGGGTTATTACTGTTCTGGGACATGTAACACCTGTTAAGTTTCTATTATGTTCCATAAACTCTTCTTGAAACTGTGCTTGGCCCTAAGGATAGATAAAAGAAGAAAACATTTTCTGTGACCTAGAGAGACCAGTTAAAATGTCACCATGGTGGTAGCAACACATTCTAATCTCTTTTTGAGTTCAGGTCTACCTCTAACTTAGTATACCCCCAGAAAACGGAGTTACCACTGGTTTCTATAATTGAGACTCACAGTTAATTCTGTCTACAGCTCTTTAATGTAAGAGTTTTTAAATGGAATAATCCATTTTAGGTTCTTTTGATCAGTTTCTCTTATGTAGCTGGTATGGTAAAATAGCTCCCCTGAGAAGAAGCAATCTAGCCCTTAGGATACCTAATCAGAACTGGGTAGAACGCAGAGCAGTAAGAGCTTCTACTGATCCAGGGATTCAACTCATATTAACAACTCAACTATGGTCATTCACTTTTTTCTTCATTAAAAAATTGATAAATTATTGATTCCCTACTGTATATGAGTCATTATATTATGTACGCAAGGTAGAGCACAATTAGTGAGTTGGAAACAAAATATGTTTTGAATATAAAATCCTAACAATAAAAAGTTGAAAATTGCTTAACAGATACTCTCCACATATTTGTGGTGGACTTGTAGCTATGGGTATTTAGGTGAGGATTCAGTAATCCGGTGACTTTTTTTCTCAGAGAAGATTAGTCTAATGGTTAATAATATACTTTAAGGTACTATAGAGTGCATAAATTTATGCATTTAAAACACATATGCATTTCATATGTTTCATGAAGTTTCAACTGGGTATGCTTTTCATGTGGTTAAATCAGACAATAAATATGCAAATATCTAGTAAATCAAGTGATCCTCACCTGCTCATTGATAAAGGTTGTTCAACATGAATAGGCAATAGGTCAAAAGAAATACATTATAGTTTATGAACTGTAATTCTTAAATGTCCACAAGAGTCATGAAGTAAAAAAATGTCTCAACCATATGGAAACAATAAAAGATCTATAAAATATTTGTTAATGAACTACACAGGAGAGAATAAAGAGTTTATGGAAACCAAATGAAATGTTATTCCACTTAAAAAAGAAAAAAGAAAAATGAAGGGACAAAAGGAAAAGAGCAAATAACTATGGAAATATCAACCACAAGAACTAAATGAACATAGTTACCAAATTGCAATAACTGTGAAAGATCAAAACACAGAAAAGATCATTTCTCCTTTTCAGTAGTACAGTGATTTTGGTGTTATTTGCCTGCCATATATACTTCTCATTCCATATGAATAGTTCATGTAAAAATACGAAGTTTCTTACATATTTATCCATTTCTATAGCCATCAACAAAGGACAAGTCACACTTACTAGAGAACATATTTATAATTATTAAAATAGAGATCAAATCTATATTTAGCTTTCAGGATTTTATATTGGGGCTTCTTATACATAGTATCTGAGAAGACTAACAGTTCTCTGCAAACACCTCTAGAAATAAATTTACCCCTTAGAAACAGTTACAGTAGTTCCCCTTTATCTGAGGTTTCACTTTTCATGGTTTCTACTACCTGCTGTCAACTGCCATCTAGAAGCAGATAATCCTCCTTCTGACATATTGTCAGAAGGCCTAATGCATGTAACAATGCCTACACTATTCACCTCACTTCTCATCCTGTAGGCATTTAATCATCTCACATCATTGCAAGAAGAAAGGTGAGTAAAATACAATAAGGTATTTCATATAACTTTTATTACAATATATTCTTATAATTATTCCATTTTATTATTAATTATTATTGTTAATCTCTTACTGTGCCTTACTTATAAATTAAGCTTTATCATAAGGATGTATGTCCTGGAAAACACATGGTTTATATAGGGTTTGGAATTACCTGCAGTTTCAGGCATCCATTGGGGATCCTGGAATGTATCCCCACAGATAAGGGGGAACTACTGTATTTCTCTTTTCTTCTTCTCTTACCGAAACTTCTCTTACCGAAGTTTCACTATATTGAGTTAGAAAAGTCTTGATCTGAACCTCTTGCCAACGTCAGTCAAATGTATTTTTATGGGTTGTGGCCACTAATATTTTTTCTCTGACTGTAAAAGTTGAACACATTAATTATTAAAGACTGAAAATATTAAAAATACCTGCAAAACATAAAGAGGATAAATTTTTAGTGTTGTCTCTGGATATGAGATTACATTTGGCTTCTGACATGAAACAAATTATTTTTTTTAATATTTTATTTATTTATTTGACAGAGAGAGAGACAGAGCGAGCGAGCGAGCACAAGCAAAGGGAGAAGCAGGCTCCCTGCTGAGCAGGAAGCCTGATGCAGGACTTGATCCCAGGACCCTGGGATCATGACCTGAGCCAAAGGCAGATGCTTAGCCCACTGAGCCACCCCGGTGCCCTTTTCATTTTCTTTTTTTTTTGAAGATTTTATGGCATGAAACAAATTATTTAAGCAGTGTCATGAAATATGTAAATGTGAGCACTTCCATTAAAGTCTGAAGTTTTTTCTTTTAGAGTTACAGTGATCTGGGAGATTATAGTTTCCCAGAATATATGAAAATGCCTTAATTTGCTAGACCACTACATCATATATTCCTAGGTGTTTCTCCAACCATCTAGCCCAAAACATTCCTGGAATATAGACATTTACCTTTCTCAAAGTGAATGAGGTTACCTGAAATGGCTTATGCTTTCATCCTGTTACCACCTGTGCAACTGGAGGAAGCAAAATGACTTCCGGTTTTTCAGATTTTTAGCAGTAAAACTTGTACTTTTAAAAGCTTTTAAATTGGCAGCATATTGCCTACTACTTTCTTGTAAACTTAATCTCATCACCTATTTGCGCCATAAGTTTTATCTCTTCACTGAGAGCCTGCCCTTTGCTGCCAAAGTTGGTATCTTTCAGGGCCACATGATGGCATAGCACAGCATGAATGTTTGGGGTGGTTTTGTTTTGTTTTTAACAAAATTAATGTCACAGAAGAATTTTAATTTCAGTGGTTTATAGCAAAATTCCAAATGTCTTTTATAGTGTATTTTCTCAGTTTTGCTACCATTTTGGCTTAGAACTTTATTTATTGCGCTTTAATGACTGAGTTCTCACTGAGATTAGATTCAGTTCTTTGATTTAACACACAATAAAGTTCCTAACACAACCAACTATAATGTAGGAGTTAATATCTTTAGCAGGTTCAACTAATGAAAGCAGATAGAAAGCCAATCTGTAGCCCCAGGTACAAATTTGACAATGTCTTTTAAACTTGATTTTTTGTCATAGAAAATTGATATACAAGAATTTAAAAACCAGAGCTACCGTGGGAACTTCCAGAGGTTAATATCCCTAGGGAAAACTTTTTAAAAATGCTAGATTTAAGTCTATTTGCCCAAATAAATACTTTTGAATGATGACAACAAATATAAATATGTTATACTACTTCAAGAATAAACTATAAATCTATATGCAAAGTAATAATCATCCAGAAGAAGCTAGAAAAAAAATCAATTGAATATACAGGCATATTAGACAGATTTGAACTGATCATCTGAATATTTCAAAACCATCTTAGGAATCATGTATTCAAATACAAATGCAAAATGCCGAAATTCCTTCTTTTGCATCATTTATAAATAAACATTAAGTAAATTCTTCAAATGATAAAGATTTTATTTACTATCTCTTAAAGCATCCCCTACCTTGCTGAGCTACCTTCTCCTTATTATTTCCATGTATTGATCCTGTCTCTACATGGTTATTCTTTAAATATTTTAAGGCAATATGATAGTTTTATCATTTCTTTAACCACCTAAAATAGACTTCAACCATTTATGTATATAAAGTATAGATTATAACTAGCCAAACTAGCCTGACTCTGAAGTATTCTTATTGTCAAATTTCATCTTAAAACATAGTCTTAAAAATTGAATTAATATTTCATAAGTTGCCCAATTAATGCAATATTCATGGAAAGACAAAAGTAATTGGATCAATAATAAAGACTTTATTGACTTCTAACAATATTCTACTGCAAAATTGATTTCAAACCATTATATGTGTCCACAATTGTTCAAGAATCTTACATTTATTTTAAGTTTCTCCTTATAAGGAATAAGGAAGAGATTCCTGATTATCCAAATACTGTTTTTGGGGCGGCGCCTGGGTGGCTCAATCATTAACGTCTGCCTTCAGCTCAGGTCATGATCTTTAAAAAAAATAAAAAAATAAATACTTTTTTAAAAAAGATTTTATTTATTTATTTGACAGAGAGAGAGACAGCAAGAGAAGGAACACAAGCAGGGGGAGAGGGAGAGGGAGAAGCAGGCTTCCCGTTGAGTAGGGAGCCCGACGCAGGGCTCAATTCCGGGACCCTGGGATCATGACCCGAGCCGAAGGCAGACGCTTAACGACTGAGCCACCCAGGTGCCCCCTAAATACTTTTTAAAAAGTTTTTCTTTTGGTTGTATAAATGCATCGAATGTATTTGGTCTAAGCTCACTCCTACTCATCCCTTCACCTTCTTGCTCTAGTAGAAACCTGATTCTCTCTGAGGACACTGCTTTCTCTGCTCTTCTCTTGAGTCTTGGAGTTTTTATTTTATTTTATTTTTTCTCCCCCTGTCTCTGTACCACTGTTTCACTAGCTTTTCATTCAGTCTCCCCTTCTTTCTATAAGCCCTCAGCTTCTGTCTTATATCATCAACTTCCTCACAAAGTTGTTAACATTTGTGAACCTACTCCCATTTCTCAATTACGTAAGCTCCTGACACTCTTATTTCTTGCTTATTTAAATAAATACATAGATAACACTTTCCATATTTTAACGTCTCAATTCCTTAAAATTTGCTCCTTCAATTATGTTATTCTTTACCCTTCCTCAGGTACTCCTCCCCATGGCAAACCCTAGAACTTCTCATTACCAAAAACCACAGCTCCTTTGAAATGTTAATCCCATGCATATCAGTGACCACCTCTCCCATCTTTCAAGCCAACCCTTCTGTACCTCTTTCCAAAAATCATTTCACTCACTGAGATCTCTAATTAAGTTTTCAGTCATCCCTCTTCCCTTAGACGTCCTCTCTCTTCCTCTTAACTAACTTGAATAATCAATCTTTATAATCATTGCCTTACACACACCCTAGATTCTCTTGTTTCTCTATCACTCTGTTGTTCTCAGTTGGCAAAGCCACACCCAAGTTTAATCCAATGCTTGACATACTCCACACCTGTACCTGTGCAGATAAATATAGCAGAAAGAAACCACACAAGTGCTTTCACTTTATGTTTATGACCTAAACATTAAATGAATCACAATTCTGTCCCCTCCAATCGCTCTTTCATTTTTCTAGATCAAGGGTTGCTAAACATTTTCTTAAAGGCCCAGATAGTAAATATTTTTAGTTTGCAGACCATACAGATTTGGTTGTAATTACTCAATCCTGCCATTGTAGCTTGAAAGAACCATATACAATATGTAAGCAAATAGGTATAGTTATACGTTAGTAAAACTTGAAAGAAACAGTTGGCCTATGTGGCAGGTAACACTGTCAACCCCTGTTCTAAATAATTATTTCACACCTTATCCTCTCTCCTCAAACCTCCAACGGTTTCTCTACCTTCTCACTCACTGGAAGACTTTGCTCTTAACTTCACCTAGAAGATGGAAGCAATCAGAAGCAAACGTCCATAGAAAACCATCATTATATCTACCTACTTATCAATATCTCCTTCCATATATCTGTATTCCCGTATTTTATCACAGATAAACTATCCATGTTCCTTATAAAGCCACTCCCTTCACTTATTGAAAATATCTCATTCTTCCTCTGATTTTTAATGATATCTTTCCAAAGAATTTTTCATTTTCTCTCCTATAGCATCAGTTATTTATTCTCTATAAAATTATAGGCATACTATTACTTTTCTTATTTAAAAAAAATACACACCCATTATCTCTACTTTTTCTTAAAACCATTCCAATCAGTTGCCTGTCCCAATAGGATACTAAATTGTTCTTGTCAATGCCATCAATAGCCTTCAAACTGTTAAATCCACTGGTAAATTTTTGTCCTCACTTTATTTGATCTATCAATAGGTGATCACATAATTTATAATCTAAATGAAGACTTATTTGAGAGTATAAAGGCACATTATTGTCATTGATACAAAGATATCAAGGTTCATGAATACTTCCTTGGAAAAACTGAGTTGAATCTTTAGCAGCTTTTGACAGTCTCCTACTTGATACACTCCTTCTACTTGGCTTCCAAGACGACACCCTCTACCTGATACCCTCCTACTTGACTCATCACTGCTTTTCAACTCATGTTGTTGATACAGCCTCTTCTTCCCTATCTCAGGCCTGGGTCCTCAGTTCCACGGAGCTAAGTTTTAGGTCCTTTCTCCTATTTGCACTCCTACCCTTGTTGATCTTACCCACTATCATGAATTTCAATGCCATAGATATGCAAGGACCCCCAAATTTATTTTTATACTGAATATTTCTCACTACCTCTACTGCTACACACCTTCATCTGAGCCACTGTTTTCTCTTACCTGGATAAATAGTTTCAGTGATTCTAACATTTTCCTCCTATGGTATATGTTCAAACCAGTCCTCACAGCGATGATTTTAAAACAGAAATTAGGTCATGCCACTCTGTTTCTTTGAACCAATCTTCAAGCAAGGTAGAAGCCAACTATCTTTATGACATATTACATCCCTAACCATATATTCATCTTCAGCCATAACAGTCTCCTTGCTATGTTCCCTAGCATTAAAGACATGTTCTAGCCCTAGGGATGTGAGATTGGCTATTTTTTTCTGCCTCTAATGGGCTTCCTAAAGATATCTCTATGGACTCTCTCAGCTCCTCCAAGTCTTTACTCACATGTTTTCTTGTCAATGAGGTTTACCTTGACCATTTATTTAAAAATTTTGCTTGCTTTTTGCCACCCCAATTTTGATTCTTCTTGCCTTGTTTTGTTTTTTTCCTTCTTAATACTATGTGGTTTGTTGTTGTTGTTTGACTTTACTAGAATGTAAGCTTCACAAATACCACAAATATTCACTTTTTTTCTTATTTAAAACATAGCAAACACATAAGATACTGCTCAGTATGAGGCACTTAAAAATTATTTATTTACTTAATGAATGGGTTCTTAAAGAATGCCTTATTTTCACTTATTTTTATAAGATATAAAGCATTAAATAATAATGTCTCATTCTTTTACTTATTTATTTTTAATCTTACACACTTAACTCATCCTTAGGTAAATTAACAAGGACCTGTTCTTTATTTAATGAAAAATGAAATTTATATTCTCACATGTGTAAGGTATCTATTCTTGTTCTAGATAAGAACAGTTTTTAATTCAAAAACAGAATTTATACAACAAATGAGTCTTGTCCTTTGAAATGACTGCCTTGGGAGGCCAAGTATTTTACTCTAGTCATGCTGCCATATTTGGAAATCTTTCTTATAATGCCTACCTTCAGAATCAATTATAAAGCAAATGAGGAAAAACAGTCTCATAACTATGTATTCACATCTTATTTTTTGACCAGAAATTGTACTGTCCGATTTGATAACCCATCTTCTTCTCTATGTTTAAAACGACATCTGGTTTTTACCTAATTTAAAATCCACCCTCAAGACATAATTATTTGCCACCATTTAGGATGTTCAAAAGAATGAGTAAGAGATTAGGAAGGCAATTCAAAAAATACATTTCTGGAAATAGCAACACATTTGAATGCATTTTTAGAAGAAACAGTCATTTGAATATTTGAATTTTGAAATGTTCGT
This sequence comes from Leptonychotes weddellii, assembly GCF_054177405.1. Lineage (NCBI taxonomy): Eukaryota > Metazoa > Chordata > Mammalia > Carnivora > Phocidae > Leptonychotes > Leptonychotes weddellii. The sequence continues at coordinate 162,910,793 of NC_138369.1, read as the reverse complement.
TAAAATATCAGTAGCATCACTATATAGTTATACTCTCTATCCTCCACTGACATCCAGATATAAAGCTCTTTAAAAATGTTGAATAAGACAATAGTAAGAAGATCAAGCAGAATCTTTCTTAATATTATTCTCAAATAATATCATTATCATCAATAACAATAAAAGATTTGTTCCCTTTCTTTTTTTACATCTAAATTTTACATGTGTATCCATACACTCTTCTTTTCCTAACTTTTCTCTACTAACATTCTGGCAATATTGGTTTATGCAAACCTAAATACACTGACAATTCTTTTAAGTGTATACTCTGTAGTCAATATAGTATTAATCCTTATCCCAATCACTGTAAATCTACTAATTATGTATATTTTGAGAATATATACTTCAAAAAATTATAGCAAACTATGACCCACAAATAGATCAGAACTTAATTTGGAAAGCATCAAAATTTAATAAGATGTGGGGGTAATATCTGAAATTTACATTATTAATATAATTTCCACTTAAATTATGTCTCAATTTTTTAGATCCATTTCAGTTACCTATCTTTTGGTGGACATGAAAAGCTCATGCTCACCTTTTTGTTTATTTCATAGTAACACACGGAATAAAAACAAATATAATACTAACAAATTTCTCCAAATTATCTATACTTGCCTCACCTCCCAGAGATTATCATCTACTTCCATTTTGTGGTTAAGGGTAAATATACTTAATTTAATTTAAAAATGTAAGGACATAATAAAATACTAGTGTGTTGATTACACTCCCTCATTTCCATATGCCATTTTCTTATTAATGCTTTCCCAGTTCATCTCCCATTTTAATTAAATTCATATTATTAAGATAAATATGCCCATCATAGTTAAAACAATAATTTTAAGATACTTATTTTCTGTGGATGCTGACTTGATGACATTTTTCACAGAACAAGAACAAACAACTCTAAAATTAAAAAGTGACCAAAAAACCAAAGTAATGTTGAAAAAGAAAAATCTGGAGGCATCACACTTCTTTATTTCAAACTATATTACAAAGCTATGATAATCAAAAAAGCATAGTATTGGCATAAAAATAGACACATAGATCAAGGAAACAGAATAGAGAGCCCCCCCCAAAAAACCAACACATATGTGGTTAATTAATTTATGACAAAGGAGCCAAAAATATACAAGGGGGGGAAGAAGAGTCTTCACTAAATGGCATTGGGAAAATGGACAGCCAAATGCAAAAGAATGAAACTGCACCACTATCTTATACCATACACAAAAATTAATTCAAAATGGATTAAACACTTAAATGTAAGACATGATTTGGTATCAATAGCAAAGGCAGCAAAAGCAAAAATAAACAAGTGGGATTACATCAAAAAACTTCTGCACATAAAAGGAAACCATCAACAAAATGAAAAGCCAACCTATTGAACAATAAAAAATATTTTCATATCCTATATTTGATAAGAGGTTGAACTCATAACTCAATAGCAAAACAAAATAAAACAAAACCCAAATAATCCAACTAAAAAATGGGCAGAGGATATAAATAAATATTTTTCTTTTTTTTTTAAGATTTTATTTATTTATTTGACAGAGAGAGATAGCGAGAGCAGGAACACAAGCAAGGGGAGTGGGAGAGGGAGAAGCAGGCTTTCCGCCAAGTAGTGAGCCCGATATGGGGCTAGATATGGGGCTTGATATGCAGGGCTCGATGCGGAGCTCGATCCCAGGGATCATGACCTGAGCCAAAGGCAGACGCTTAACAACTGAGCCACCCAGGTGGCCCTAAATAAATATTTTTCAAAAGAAGACATACAGATGGTCAACATGTACATGAAAAGGTGCTCAACATTACTTCTCATCAGGAAAATGCAAATCAAACTCACACCTGTTAGAATGACTATTATCAAAGAAATCGGAGGGGTAGACGAACCATGAGAGACGATGGACTCTGAAAAACAAACAGGGTTCTAGAGGAGAGGGGGGTGGGAGGATGGGTTAGCCTGGTGGTGGGTATTGAGGAGGGCACATTCTGCATGGAGCACTGGGTGTTATGCACAAACAATGAATCATGGAACACTTCATCTAAAACTAATGATGTAATGTATGGGGATTAACATAAGAATAAAAAATAAATTAATTAAAAAAAAAAGACAAGAAATAACAAGTGTTAATGACAGTGTGAAAAAAGGGAGCTCTGGTGCACTGTTGGTGGGAATATAAATCGGTATAGCCATTATGGAAAACTGCATTAAGTTTCCTCAAAAAAGTAAAAATAGAACTACCCTATGATTCAGTAATCACACTACTGGGTATTTACACAAAGAACATGAAAGGCATATATGCACCCTGTATTTATTGCAGCATTATTTACAATAACCAAACTATGGAAGCAGCCCAAGTGTGCTTCTGGGTATTTATCCAAAGAAAGCTAAAACACTAACTTGAAAATATATCTGCACTCGCATGTTCATTGCAGCATTAGCTGCAATAGCCAAAACACGGGAGCAACCTAAGTATCCATCAATGGATGAATGGCCAAAGAAAATGTAAAATACACAATACACACACACACAGAGACACACACAAGAATATTATTCAGCCATTAAAAAAAAGGGAAAAGGAAATCTAGCTATTTATAACAACATGGATGAAATTTGAGGGCATTATGCTAAGTAAAATAAGGTCAGACAGACAAAGACAAATACCATATGATATCACTTGCACGTGAAATCTAAAAACCAAAACCAAACAAACAAAAAACTCTGAACTCATAGATACGGAGAACAGATGGGTGGTTGCCAGAGGCAGATGGTGGGGGGTGAACAAAGTGGAAGAGGACAGTCAAAAAGTACAAACTCTCATTTATAATATAAATAAATCTTGGGGGTGTAATGTACATGGTGACTATAGTTAATAATACTGTATTGTGTATTTGAAAGTTGTTAAGAAAGCAAATCTTAAAAGTATTCATCACAAAATAAAACAATATTTTTAAGATAAGTTTACCCATTCCAATTGAAACAACATTTTAAAGACAAGTATCTCACTCATTTTATATACTGATTACATTTATAAACATACAATAAAATATATAAATCCATATTTTCTTCTTTTTTTCTTAAGGATGTATCTTTATGATTTATTCATATATGAATGTATGAATGATTGTATAAATCTCCTTAGCACTTATCTATCTGAAAGGGAAATCATCCAGATTTCTTGAGAAAAATAAAGTTTAGGTGGAAAATGTGACTGGATGAACATTTTATATTGTTGATGTCACAATTCTTATGTTTTATTAGGCTTTAAGCTTCCTTGACATACACATTCTAAGTCATAGGAGCAAGGAACAGAATAGATGTGACAGGATAAATTGAACAGTGCTGGTTTTCAGATGAATTAGTTATCTGTACTGAACAAAAGTACACTCTAATGTCTTACATAAACAACTGTGGAGGGGCGCCTGGGTGGCTCAGCCATTAAGCATCTGCCTTCGGCTCAAGTCATGATCCCAGGGTCCTAGGATCGAGTCCCGCTTTGGGCTCCCTGCTCAGCAGGAAGCCTGCTTCTCCCTCTCCCACTCCCTCTGCTTGTGCTCTCTCTCTCACTGTGTCTCTGTCAAATAAATAAATAAAATCTTTAAAAAAATAAACAACTGTGGTATTTACTTCATGAACACATAATTCCATTTATGTACCATATCTTTGTCTGACTTATTATTTATTCATTGTACAAATTGCCCCTAAAACATAGAGGTTTAAAACAATAAACATTATCTCACATTTTCATGGGTCAGGAACTTAGGTATAGCTTAGTTGGGCACCCCTGTATCAAGTTCTTTGAAAGGGCTACAATCAAGAAGCCCCAGGGCTTCAATTTCATTGAAAGGCTCCTCTGGGGAAGGATTTACTTCTCGGCTCATTCATGGGGCAGCGTTCAGTTCCTCATGAGATGTTGGACTAAGGGCCTCCTCTGCTTTTTCCCTGATTGTTGACTAAAGACTTCAATTGCTCACTAAATGGGCCTCTCCCTGGGGCACTTAACAACATAGGAACTTGCTTCCCTTTGAGCAAATGAAGCAACCAGAGAGCAATAGGGTGAGGAGGATGAGAACTACAGTCCTGTTTTAACCTAATCTCGTAAGCGATATCCCATCACTTATGTTATAATCTGTTTGTTAGAAGCTAGTCACTAGGTCCAGCCCATACTCAATGAGAGATAATATCAAAGGGTGTGTTCCAGGAAGTGGTATTAAACAACTGACATTAAGTATTCAACTTTCTTTTCTCTCTCTCTGTACCTTCTCTGTCTCTCTCTTTATTATTAAGGAAGCATCAAAACAGTTGAGGAAACAAATATAAAACTATATTAATAAAAATGGAGTCTTTTACTATGTGAAAGAGGTTTTGAATTAATGGCATTGAAGAGAAAAGCAACTTCACATCCTTATTAGTAAATCTCAATATTCTCTGTCTATTTTGGTCAAAACCAGAGAATTGGAATTCTGCATAATTTGCTATCACCATGTTTCTGACTAATTACCCTGCCTGCTACCACGGTGTCCCACTCTATGTTCTGGTCCAAACTTGGCCACAGTCCTAGTACCGTACCTTGTATCTTATTTCTATCAACAAATTTCCTTGGAGTTTATAGTCTTATCTCTATACCCTAGTTTGTGCCTTAATATCTAATCTCAAACTAAATTAATGATTTGCTTATCTACTCACCCTGAGTCTGCCATGGCTGCAACTGTCCCCTATCATTCCTGATGGTATCTCCCAAATTGTGAGGAATACCTGATCACACTGATTTTGCTATGCCATTGGCTACTACATCAGCTGAGTAACTTTTCAGTCAGGAGTTTTTCTTTGCAAATCATCCTGTGGGTGAATCACTATCATCCAAATCTACCACACCTGATCCTTCTTCCTTCCCTCACAGGGTAACTCTTCTGAGGTTCTACCATTTATCAAAACTGACCTGCTTTAAGGTTGCATGCATTTCAGTATCACCGTATCACCCTGAAGGGTGGGTTTCACTATTGATTTTTCTCTATATGTGCTATTGGATTTAGTTTCTCATTTTTTCTGATGTGCTATGTGTCATCTGAGGCTGACCATAATTGACTACGTCATCGAGGTTACTTTTTCAGTGAACACTCTCTTTTCTTTGGTCCATGAAAGGTATAACCAAGAAGTGAGAGGGAAGGGGGAGGAAAAGAATGAGATATTTTGTCCTTGTTCCTCTCATGCTCTAATTCCAAGCTCTGTCAGGATTGTGTTCTTTCACAATTACGGAACTTCACAGGTGACCTGTCCTGTATGGCTCCAGCTCTCTCCGGATTCTGTAAAATCATTCATCTCTTTGCTTCTTCAGCCCTACGGATGATATTATCTTCTTGCATGCTGTTGTTACCCTCCAGGAAGTTCTATTGGCTCCTTAACCCTAACACCAATGTAAATTTTAACTTCATTAAAATCTCTTCAGTTGAATCATGTGAATGGAACCTCTTTTCTATCAAGAATATTTAATACAAGAGCTATAGCTGAACAATATTGTAGGGGTTATCTGAAGCAATAGAGCAAAATAGATGAATCATCAATTTTTTTAATTATTGATTTTCCTGTCTACTAAAAATCCCTATGCCTCCCCCCCCTTTTTTAAACACATTCTTTTATTAATTCACATCTCTTTATCTTCAGTTTGTAGGGTTTACATGTTAAACCCAGTGTAGGATCATAAAATTTTTCCAGTTGACTATTGTTCTGTTAGATACAATTGTTCTGTTATGAAAGAGTGTCTATATTCTTTGAATATTAATTTTAATTTAGTATGTTTGCTGATGTACCTCAATACAATAAACCCAGGAAATAATAGGCACATTTCTTATGACTCTGTTAAGGAAACAGTGGGAATTAAAAGAGATTTGTGGCACACATTTAGTTTTTAGAAGTTTGAGTATAAAATGTCTGAATATGGATTTCTTTTACTTTATCCTGTTTTGAAGTTGCTGATCTCCTTTAGCATTTAAATTTATGTCCCGTGCCAAATTTGGGATGTTTTCAGCCCGTTGCATCAAATATTTATTCTTTACATTTTCTTCTTTCCTTCTGGGACTCCAATGACACCGACATTAGATTCACTGCTGTTTTTCCACAGCTTCCTGATGATCTGCTACTGTTTTCTCTTTTTTCTTGTTCATATTTGATAATCTGTATTGATCTATCTTCAAATTCCTTGGTTTTCTTCTGTTATATCCATTATGTCCTTGAGCTCTTCCCATGGATTTTTAAAATTATTTTATTTTATATCATTTTGGTTCTGAAGTTTACATTTGATTCTCTTTATGCATCCCATTTGTCTGTGAGAAGTTCTATCTTTATTGGTTTCAAGTGTATTCACTCATTTCTTGGAACATAGTCATAATGACTACTTTAAAGTCTTTGGCTAATGATTCCAAAATCTGTGTCACCTCAAAGAGAGTACTTGTTGATTATTTTTCCTTTGAAAATTGTTGTGATTGTTTCATTTTTTTCATATGTTGACTATTATTGGATTGTATCTTGACATTTTAAATGTTATGAATCATATGAGGAATCTTTGTTTTGTTTTAGCATGCAACTGACCCAGTTAGGTTCAGGCCATAGCTTCTACCACCCTCTGTGGACGATGGTTCCAACGTCAGTTCAGTTTTCAAATCCTTTCAATGCTATTCATTATGTGTCTAGTGTGTATACTACCAAGTGGTTAGTCTGGGGCTTTGAAGGGGATCTGCATCATTAACTGTGTGTTCACACCCTTTGTTCAGATGCACATAAATGAAACTCAGGTGTGAGCCCAGGAGTTCATATACAACTTTTAGGAAGTTACTTATTTTTTGAGTTTCCTTTTCTCCATGACCTTCCCAACACTTTCCCAGATGCCATCCTTCCTGGTATGTTGGACAGAAATTCAAGGCTTTGGCTTCCCCACTCTGTCCCCTCCCATGACATTTCTGTTCTGCAACCAAGCAGCAAGAAGATGAGAAGAGGAAAAAAACAAAACAAAAAACCTGTAGAACTTTCCCTATGCTCTTTCTTCTGGCCAGGGAGAATACCCTCCGCTTCAGACACCATTGCTATCTCTACCCAACAGCCATGGGATTCTCTAGCAGCTGGGGAAGAGAGAACAGAAAACCAAGGATTTCTCCCTCATCTTAGGGATATCATTCCCACTTGCATGAGGAATAGAGTTCTCATGGAGCACTTCCTGCATGCATTCAGTGTGAAGCTCCAGGTTTTAGATTCTATCGTAATCCAAGATAGGAGATACTGAAGGAAATGTACCATTAATTCAGTGGTACTTGGGGTTTATTCTCTCCTTTCACAATCCATTTGCTACCATTTATTTTCAGAGTCTTCAGGTAGCTGCTCCATGCATTCTGTCTGAAGATTTTGAATGTACTCAGTGGGAGATTTAGGTTTGGGTCCACTTACAACATCTTGACTGGAGCAGAGACTATGTAAGAGATTTTAATGATATTATTCATAAGCATTTAAAAAGGAGCAGCAATCAGCATGATGTTGTCTAAATTCATTAATATTATGACACTAAAACCCAGTTTCTTGCTCTCATTGCCAGAATAACTAAACTTGCTACATGAGGAGTATTTGGCAATATCTTATGTTAAGACAAGCAATTGATGGGATCTCCTAGAAACCTTGATACTAAACTAGTTTTTGAGGACTATCACATAGACTCTTATGGCTTTTTTAAAAGTATTAATTTTGGGGGGAACAAACAGTAACTTCAGAGTGGTTCTGAATATTCATCTCACAATTCTAAGCCAGCCCCACATTCTGGCTGCTAGCTAATTCCCTCATTAGTATGCCATTCTTTGGTCACTCTGACAAACTAGATCAACATAAGAAGAGACTAAATTTATTCAATTTGTTTCTCAGAGTTTACTGTCCCAAAGAGAAGCACATTTACTCTGCCAGTCTATAGTTTTCCAAGCAGCAAAGCAAAGAGCTAGGCCACTGACAAAAGCCCAAGAATCAGTAAAAACATAATAAAATTCGTCAAGGGGTATCATAGGCTGAGCTATGACAAAAGACTTGAGTCGTGTCAACTGAATGGAGCAACAATGTCCATTTTTGCTTTCTCATAGCTAGCACCCATATTGAACATCCATGGCATCTCAGTACAGAGATTTTAAGTCACAGGAGACTTTGAAGTAATGGGACTCTAAAGGAACTAGCATGTTTTATAGGCAGCTCTTCCCAATCATGATAATCCACTCGAAACTTAAGAAATGGAGAAATAAAAGCACATAACACACCTACTTCTACTATAAATTCAGATGTAAAGTAACAATACATTGATGTGGACTACAGTGCCCCTATCCAATAGGTCACATTAACGTCCTCTCTTCTGCAAATATCAGCCAAACCCCATCAATTGAGGTGAGTTCACATCATACCTAATGTGACTTGAGAAAGTATACCCAATTTATCATTGAAAATTTTGAGTCCTTCTTCTCCCTGAAGTTTCCCAGGATACTCATATTTATGTATATGGCTCTGGGCTCCTATGGGCATAGGGTCATTGGCCACACTCCTAATCATCTTTCTAATTAAACAACTGGTGTCAGGGTAGAAGGTAAGTAAAGGATCAGAAGGTACAAAAGGAGAAAATGGCACTTCACTAATATCAAAGAACATTCATTTTCAGTTACAAGTGGCTCAGTAGTTGCTCAGAAACCTAAATTCTAAAGTTTATAGTCTACCAAAAGCTAGTAATTGGACTGCAAGGTTCTCATGGCCAACAGTGTTTATTTCACCTTTGGGAAGCTCTTGATTCAATAGTCACAGAAACACCACTTTCCACTTATGGCAACGGGATTTACACTCTTGGCCTAACTCAGACTTGACTCATAAAGCAATTATATTCTTTGAGTCCACATTAATTTTGGACAACAGATGCCTTATTTTCTAGATAATCTCTAATTTCCCAATCAGTTAAAATATAAGGGCTAAATGAGTTTTCCAGGGCGGTGAGGCTGCCAGTTATAATTTATCTAGATTTCTACATGTTTATTTTTTATTTTTCAATGAGTCACCTTCATCAGCATTGTAAACACAATCTGAGACAGTAAGACCTGAACACTAGTCAAGTTCTCATCTGTGGTTTCCTATGGGTGCTCGCCTTAGATATAGCTCCCCCAGATTGCCAAAGTTCCCTTGTAGGAGCTGGGATTCACTAAAAACTTTCTGAGACCTTTTATAATCATCTTCAAACCAATGTAAGATTGATATGATAGAATATAAGAAAGGCTTAATGGTAAAATGGTCCAACTATTTCCATTTATCCTTAGCAAACCTTACATGTCCTGCCTCGTCATATCACATGTTAACTAGCCAAAATTCTAACAAGTCATCTGTTTTCATTCATATAGATCTTGAATAGGCTCCACCTATCCACCTCTCCCTGCTCCTCCCTGAACCTCTGGCAACCACTAATCTTTTTATTGTCACTGTATTTTTGCTTTTCCAGACTGTCATATATTTAGAAACATAGTTTATCATCTTTTCAAATTGACTTCTTTAATTTATCAATATGCATTTAAGATTCCTTCAGATCATTTTTGTGGCTTAATAGCTTTTTTTTTTTCTGAAGAAAATTCCATTGATTGCATGGATGCACCACAGTTTATCCATTCACCTGTTAAAGAAATACTTTCTTGTTTCCAATTTTTGGCAAAAACTTTTTTAAAGCTGCTATAAACATACGTGTGCAGGCTTTCACGTAAACATAAGCCTTCAACACATTTGGGTAAATAAGAGTACCATTGCTGGATCTTAGGGTATGCCTATGTTTACCTTTGTAAGAAACTGCTCAACTGCCTTCCAAAGTAACCAGCACTTTGTATTCTCACCAGCAACGAATAAGAGTTCTGTTGCTGCACATCCTCCTCAGCATTTGGTGTGTCATTGTCTTAGATTTTAGCCATTTGAGTAAGTGTGTAATTGTACTTCATTGTTGTTTTAATGTATAATTCCCTAATAACTATGATGTTGAACATTTTTTCCAATATTTATTTGCCATTTGCGTATCTTCTTTGGTGAGTTGTCTTGATCATGTACATTTTTTAAAAAGCTCTATAATGTAAATAGTATATGAAAATTATCCTTGCTCTCTCCTTCCACAAGTAACAATGAGCTGTTGGAACACTGGACCATCGCTTTTAGGGAGGGGGTGTATTCTTGGGTTTGAAAGAAGTGAAGCAGTTATTTGGAGACCACAAGGTAGACTACGGCTGCTGAGGAATGCTATCTTCGCACCACATCTCTCTTTTCTTTCTCCTGAACACTATACTAAACTTTTTAGCCTCTTCACAGTTAGATGCAGCCTATGACTGAGTTCTCACCAATAAAAGATGAGTGGATGTAGTATCAGACCCTTCCCATAAGAAAATTTCACTAATGTTTCTTTCTACTAGATGGACATTGGTTAATTCTGGAGCCAAACGATGAAGATGGCAAAGCCTCAATTAGCCTGGGGTTCCGAACAACTGTGCAAAACAATACACCACCATGACCATCACTGCCATAGTCACTACCTGCACAGGGATTAGACCTTATGTAAAGAAGAAGCAAACTTCTATTGCATTAATAACTGAGATCTTAAGGTTTTGGAGATACCCTACACCTACAAGGGTCTACCACCTCAAGGATATTCAGATAAAATTGTTCTTAATAGACAAATTTGTCTTCATATATGAAAGGTTTTCTCATTTATGTGCATGTCAAATTTCCTTTGATAGTTTTAAGAGATTCAACATCAAGAAACTATGAACAGAAAAACAAAACAAAGCAAGTAAATTGTTGAAGGGGTTAATCAAACACTTGTATGTCAACTGAAGTCACTATGTCCATTAAGGTCTTGATAAAATTGGCTGTTTCCTTCTTTTTTTCTTTTTTCTTTTTTTTTGCTTATAGATAGTCATATAGCATCCTAAGATTTCTGCAAAATCTCAGAGTCTTATGCCACTTGGTGACCTCCAAGCTCATTGATAACCTTAAAGTTCATGCTTTTGTTAATTTACTTGAATGTATTAATCATCTTTTTCTAGTTTTTTTTTCCTCAAGGGACATAAGCAAAGGAGTCATGTAACCTATTTATTTAATACATGCACAGATAGTCCCTTATGCATATATGAGCTCACACACATCCACATTCATTTACACACTCTCACTCAAAGTCTCTATATATTTATTAGACTTCACTGAAGGTTGAGCAAAAATAATTACAGCACAGAAAATGTAACAACATAATTATAAGTCTCCCTATCTATTGAAGTTAATTCTGTCATCCTACCACTATGAATTTTTTACTTCCTTGTTCTTATCACACCAAAGATAACCTCATATTCTCATCTTTTTGAGTCCTTTTTAATTTTTCTCTCTCTTTTTCCTCCTTTTGATTCCAAAGAAATTTAGACTTTTCTCCATTGTACCCTCTTTTCCCAGACTCTGGCTTTTTTATATATTCATACATACATTATCTTCCTGAACAAGATAATATTTTTCCTGTAGATGTTCCAGAAGAAATTAATTTATATCACTATACCTTTAAGAACAGTTATAAAAACTAATCTGCAGCCCTAGCTGCACACAATGAAATAGAACACTACTCTTAAAATACTTGGTTCATTCTTTCTTTTGAATGTCAGTGAAAAACATAATTGCATAATATATGTAATATTTACTTTAATTTTTATTCTTGACTTCTTAAAATTAGGCTTATAAAACTATAGTAAGACATCACCTATAAGTGACAATGGTTAAAATAATTTAGGAAAAGTCATTCTTTCATTTTACTGTAAAAGCTTAGTGAAGGAGCAATGAAATTTAGTAAACTGTTTGTATCCTACAAGTTTTCTTATCAGGAAATGTCAAGCCACAGTTAAGACACTGAAGACAGAGTGAGAAAGTATAAAGATTTGTGAGAAGAACAGATAATTGTTAAGGACAGAACACAGACCTTACGAGTGTTCACTATATTGCCTTTTGTCTCCATTCTGATGATTTGAGTGAAGGCTTTTATGGTGATGTACTGCATAATGCTCACTCATTTATATTAACTGGAAAGAGCTATTTTTCTATACACATAAGCTCTAGTGGTTTTAGATTTCTATGTTGTTCTAAAATATTGGCATCAGTAAAAGATGTTCAAAACTCCCTGACACAACTGACTGACAGCAACTTTTATGCCAAATTTCAGTAGATGCTCTATTTGGTATAGCATACAAATGAAAAGATAAGGTTTTTATGATATCTAGCTGGAAGTATAGGATGAACAATTGGTGGTTAAAGAGGTACAGTCAGAGAAAACTCAAATAAGTCCCCTCAATCAAATTTCTCCCACCAACCTACCCAGAAAAAGCCATTCCTACTATTTGAATCATTCACTAGGATTAAGATAGTAACTTCACAGAAAATTTCTGAAAGAATAATCCATGAATCTTCATGGGCTATAATCTCAGATAATATACCCTTTCACAGATATATTTTAATGCTATGAGGTTGGGGGGACAGCAAAGTGGAGGAATGAAACAAATGTTAGATGTTCAAGTGGGAAGAGCAGACAAGACTGTGTATACATTACCTAAGAGGTAATATGGAATAATAAATTGAGGAAGAAAGATGGGGACTTATTTCTAAAATCATAGCAACTTAGCATAGTATTTTTCCTATCACGGCTGCCTAGTATTTTGTTTTGTTTCCCTATTGTAGCTTCATTCTGGGACACAGGTTATCTTAAGAATCTAAAATAATACATAAATGATCTGTGTGACTTAATAATTAAGTTTACCAAATTTGATAGAGGGAAAGTAAACATACAAAAATCAACTGCTGACAATAGTTATATTGTCTATCAATAGACAATAAAATTTAAAATAGGGGCGCCTGGGTGGCTCAGATGGTTAAGCGTCTGCCTTCGGCTCAGGTCATGATCCCAGGGTCCTGGGATCGAGCCCCGCATCGGGCTCCCTGCTCTGCAGGAAGCCTGCTTCTCCCTCCTCCACTCCCCCTGCTTGTGTTCCCTCTCTACCTGTCTCTCTCTCTGTCATATATAAAAAATAAATAAATAAAAAAAAAAATAAAATTTAAAATAGTTTACTATTTTTAATATACCAGAAAATGTCAAACACAAAAGAATAAATCTAACTTCCCCAAAAAAGTGTATAAACCCTATATAGACAAAAAAAAATTATTGAAAGTAATTTGGTAATATCTAATTAAATTGAAAAAAGTTATTTCTTCCCTTTACATAAAATTGATTCTCTTTATTTTTTAATGCACACCAACTCCCAATATGATGACACTTCCTGCAACTCTTTGTCAGAGGATTGCTCTCAAGCTATCAGAATTCACATGGGTAAAAAGAAAGCACAAGTGTATAAATTACATCTATCAGGGCAGCCTTTTCCAAAGGCTTGATGGGGTTAGGGATATAAATATTCAAATTACATTGGTCTTGACTAGACATTTCTGATGCATTACCTATATGCTCCAGAGCTTTCTTGTGATACTGAGCCAAAGTAAATTTCATGGGAATTTACTTGATACAGAATCTTTGTATGTTATTCACAATAGCCAAGGTATGGCAACAATGTAAGTGTCTGTCAACAGATAAATGGATCAAGAAAATGTGATACACATACCTACACACAATGAAGTAATATTCAGCTAAAAAAAAGTAGGACATCCTGTCATTTGGGACAGTATGGATGAACCTAGAAGGAATTATACTAAGTGAATAAATCTAGACAGAAAGATAAAATACTGCACAGTATCGTTTATATGTGGAATCTAAAAACAAAACAAAAGAGAAACAAGCAAATGAACAAACAAAATAAAGCCAAGTCACAGAAACAGATAATACAAAAGCAACTGCCAGATACTAAGGGGGAGGATGGGAGTTAAGGAGAGGGTGATAAAGGCTACAAACTTTCAGTTATAAGATGAATGAGGTCTGAGGATCTAATGTAAAACACGGTGACTATAGTTGATAACACTGTATTGTATAATTGAAATTTGCTAAGAGAGTAGAACTTAAATGTTCTCATCAAAAAGAAAAAAAAAAGGCAATTTATGAGGGATGGATGTTAAATAAACCCAATGGGGGAATCCTTTCACAAGATATATGTATATGAAATCATCACGCTGTAGACTTTAAATGACCTACAACCTTATTTGTCAGTTATATCTCAATAAAGCTGAAAAAGAAAGAAATGAAGATTGCGTGACTCTACAACCAAAAAAGGAAAAGAAAAAGAAATCTTCAGCCTCCTTCAAATAAGAGTGACTTAAACATCGTCTTCTAATTATGACAAGTATATTCCTTCTTTTCCAATCCATATATATATGGATTTTTTTAAAAGAAGGAGAGAGTGAGGTGGGGTAGAGGGAGAGGGAGAGAGAGAATCTTAAGCAGGCTCACACCCAACACAGAGCCCCATTCGGGGCTCGATATTACGACCCTGACATCATGACCTGAGCCGAAATCAAGAGTTGGATGCTTAACCAACTGAGCCACCCAGGCACCTCTATATATTTTATTTTTTTGACTTGCTTTATTGGCCAGGACTTCCAGTACCACGTTCAAAAGAAATGATGATAGGGAGCATCTCTATCTGAATCCCAAGCCCAGAGAGAAAGCACCAATAACTCAAAATAAACTTCTTTATTAAATTTTTATTTTGCTTGCATATATAGCAATTCTCCTTGCCTTAAATTATGCTTAGCAAACATCTGAGTAACTACATCAATTTTTGTTGAATTTGCTTTCATGTTATAATTATTTCTACCCATTACTTTCATCATTTCTGTGTCCTTATTTCTAAACTGTGTCTCTTCTAAACAGCATATGCATGATTTGTGTGTGTGCAATCTGAAAGTTGTCTTTTAATTTGAGCAATTAGTCCATTTGTATTAATTATATTAAAACTTAATCCTCCATCTTAACTATATGTTTTCTATTAACTCTATCTGTATTATGTTTCCTCTCTTCTACTTTTTCTCTATTTTGTCTTCTTAAAGATTAATCAAGTAATTTATTTTGACTTATGTCTCTTGGTATGCTACCAATTGTAAGTCAAATGCCATACACTGTGTTCAAACATTTGTACTCGATGTCACATTTTCCTGAAAGCTATCACCTTTTTGCCAGATAAAGAGTGGGGTCTGATTACCATATTCCAATCAGGGGTTGAGCTAAAGGTATGATCATTTGAAGTTTGGGTAAGGTCGTGTTTACTTCCATCTGCCTATACAATGCATTACTCTAGGTTTTTGAACTGACAAACTCATGTATTCTCTTGGGTCTATTCCCCTAAAAGAACCTGACCTCTAATTGTTATCTCCTCAGCATGACACAGGCAAAGTTCCCACTCTACTCTTCACTACCTTTTGTTTTGTTTTGTTTTCTACTCTATACACCTTTTCAATTCAGTAACTGCTTTGAGAGGAAGACCAGCTTGCATAAAGCTCAGCTCTCACATACACTCACACAGCATTCTCTCAGGTATATTGGCCATTCAAGGTCTGATTTTGTATTACCATTCCCATGATATCACCATAATCTCAGAAGCGATTTTATCAAATCCTCCTCCATCTTTTTATCTTGCCAAATGTAGGGTGCCAACTCACGCTGGTTCACTGCAGACTTTCCTGGTATTACCACTGAAAAACCTAAACTCCTTAGTTTTAATCACCTTCTAGGAAGTAAATATGTGGCTAATAATAATGAATACATTTTATTTGGCTTTTAAATCCTGGCATTGAGGTGAGGCTAAATGTACAATGAAATAATCACAAAGTAACTGACATCAAACCCTGAGTTATTTAGAATGTGTTTCAAACATCAAGAAATTATGCTTTAGAAAAATAGAGAAAAGCCAAGCATGGTGAGTGGAAGTGGGGGATGGAGTAGAAGCTGATAATATTCCACTGAAGAAAATGAATATATTCAATGGTTGAGACAACTTAAATAGCTCATTGAGATTGCATGGTTTGGAAGTTACAAAAACATGGTGCATTCATCCACTAGGGCTGCCTTAACAAAGTACCATAGACTGGGTGGGTTAAAAGATAGAAATTGACCATCTCACAATTCTGGAGGCTACAAGTCCAAGATCAAGGTATCAGCAGGGTTGGGTTCTTTAGACAGTTATGACAGTAGGATCTTTTCCTGGACTCTCCTCCTGGTTTATAGATGGCCATCTTTACTCTGTGTCTTTTCACATCACCTTCTCTCCATGTGTGCCTGTCTCTGTCTTAATTTCCCCTTTTAAAAGACATTAGTCATATTAAATTAGGGTCC
Organism: Leptonychotes weddellii; assembly: GCF_054177405.1. NCBI lineage: Eukaryota > Metazoa > Chordata > Mammalia > Carnivora > Phocidae > Leptonychotes > Leptonychotes weddellii. The sequence continues at coordinate 162,894,426 of NC_138369.1, read as the reverse complement.
ATCCTAGTGATCTCACCTTAACTAATTGCATCTGCAATGACCCTATTTCCAAGTGAGTTTATATTTTGAGGTACTGGGGTTAGAACTTAAACATATGAATTTGGGGGGCATACAATTCAATCCCTAACAGGTGGCAATTCAATATGGGACCTCTGAGGAAAAAGTGTGGTAGTGATGTGCTGGGAAAAAGATAGTTTTGGAGCTGACTTACAACAAAACCCCCTTGTCAGATAAAGATATGAACTCCTGTGCACTTATTTTTTTAACTATCTTTAACTTAAGTTGTAAGTTTGGAAGCATTATTTAGCTGGCAAATTTAATGGAAATGAAAAGAAGTAGAAGTAGAAGATTTTTCCAAATACAAACATATTCATCTGAAATCTTTATATCATACCAGACCATGGGAGGATATGAGCCATAGGGAATTCTTATTCTAGATCATGAGAAAGTGTCTCTGTATAACTGTCTTGCTCTTATTACTATGGTTGTTATTTTAAATTAATAAATTTTGAAGCTATTAAGATATTCATTTAGTTTTTAAATTTTTAAATTACATTTCATGGTGATTATTTTATATTTCTAGAGTTTTAAAATAGTTTAAGTGGCTATCCCTTATTATATGAAATGGGAAAGATTATACTAAATTGTTATTTGCAAAATATTCAGTTCAACTCTGATTTACTAACCTTCCAACTTAAAAAAGCTTAACATTACTTAGTATATAATAAAGTTTATTTGGGTCATTATTTATTTTAAAGTTAATTTATCCAAAATTACTTTAAATATCTACTCACCATTCAATTTATTAATGTAGGAAATACGTTTTTCTTTTGTTTTTATTTTTTTTAATGTTTTATTTATTTATTCATGAGAGTCAGAGAGAGAGAGAGGCAGAGGCAGAGGGAGAAGCAGGCTCCCCACCTAGCAGGGAGCCCAATACGGGACTTGATCCCAGGACCCTGGGATCATGACCTGAGCCAAAGGCAGACGCTTAACCATCTGAGCCACCCAGGTGCCCCGGAAATACCTTTTTCTAACAAAAAAAAAATTAGCTTGCTAAATGCAGTTTTAAAACACAAAATAGCAGTTAAAAAAGTAAAACTATTTATATTTTAAATATGAAGAAATGTTTTCCAGTTTTATGAAGAGGGAACAAAACATTTTTATAACCTTTATTTATTTTTCTTTTCTAGAAGCATCCCTGACTAGATTTTGCTAATCAGTACTATCCACTTGTTTTGAGGAAACCTAATATAATACCATTTGACCTTCCACACAAATTTCAGGCACTTAAGCTGAAATCCGTAGCACTCCATCTCTGTGCTAACTGCCAAATTTACTATCATACCATATGTCCAACATACAATTTGCATTTGAATTGGGAAAAGTAAATGATGTTTTAATGATTTCATGTGCTGAAGAATGAGGTAGGTGGCAGAAAGGGAAAACAATGCACACTCAATAGACTTCTCATTTGTGATATTCTTTTAGTCATGACACTTTGCCAAAGGAAGGCTACATTCTAGAGAGTTATTAATGAATAATCTCTAAAAATAAATATTAGGTTTAGAAAGAATTAGAAGTATACCATAATACTCTTATGAGAGATCAGCTGCAAAGCCATGTTAAATTGAGCATTGACTATCCATTTTCACTAAGATGAATATTATGATTAGATGATAAATAAAATCTCACTTGATGATTTGATGCCTCACATAAAAAAAATGACAACATGCACTCAAGGTGCTTTTGAAAAATGAAACACATTTTATTAATATTTCAAACACTATATATTTTCAAAGAATCTGACCCATTTCACAAAAATACTAAAGAGCAACCCAGAATAGGAGTTGTGCTTCTGTTAAAATGACAAATATCACTTGAGGTCATCAAAGTGGATGGATTCAGTTTTTTAATTTTTGATTTTTCAGTTTTTGTTTTCTAGGTAAGTATTTAAAATCTGTGTAATTTTAGACCTTATTTGATTATATATATAAAATCATCTTAGCTGATTATCTATGTGTTAAAATTCCATTTGAAATTAAAAGGCATTGAAAATGGAAACATAAGCCATAGTTCATAAATACATTTCAACTATTTGAACGGAAATATACTGTAAGTCAGGATAATACTGACCCAGTAGGGCAATGAGAGAAATGTAAAGAGAAAACCAAGACAGAATGTGTGAGGTACCCTTATATGTGCTTTCCTAATTAAGATGATAAACAATTGACTTTTAGAGACTATGAGACAGAAAAAGTGGGAAATTTTAATAAAAATTATAATTCTGCTCTGAATGAACACGTGTTTTTATTGTAACAGTTAATCTCCATTTTTTTTAAAGATTTTATTTATTTAGAGAGTGTGTGTGAGCAAGGGGGGGAACAGAGGGAGAAGGAGAGAAAGAATCTCCAGTAGACTCCACGCTGAGTGCAGAGCCCAACTCAGGGCTTGATCCCATGACTCTGAGGATCATGACCTGAGCTGAAATCAAGAGTCGTTCACTTAACCAACTGAGTCACCCAGGCACCCCAGTTGGTCTCCATTTGTAATGAAACAACCAATAGAAAAGTTTCCAAATAGAGTTGAAATGAATACAGGCTGTCACAGTTTACTTTAACATTTGTTTTCACCGGATAACATAGAAAAATAAAATAGCTATGGTTATCTGTAATATGTGACAATAAATAACTGCATATCTTGAAATATCCAAAGCTTTAACTGAATTTTAAATTAGTGTCATACTATCTTCAACTGTATATTTACAAAGAGACAAAGTTTAGAGTCATAAAACCTTAAACTTAAAACATGCTATGGTAATAATCCAATCTAGCCTTGATTTTATGGAGGTGAAAACTGAAGTGCAGTGAAATTAGATGACATACCTATGGTTTCACAGACAACAAACTGGGCTCATAACCCCGTTCATCTGACTGATGAGTCAAGAAGTAGCACTAAGTTGCTTTTCTCTAACCATGTAAACCTCACTGGAAAAAAGAGTGGTCATGCGTGTATCACTGAGAACAGGATATAATGCTTTGAGTAACAAACAACAGTAAATATATGGTTTAACCTCATATAAAGTAAATCTAAATATTTGTGATGGAGAATGTTATCTCCATATACCTATCTTCCTATTCTTTTCTTTTTCCTTCCTTCCTTCCTTCCTTCCTTCCTTCCTTCCTTCCTTCCTTCCTTTCCTTCCTTCCTTCCTTCCTTCCTTCCTTCCTTCCTTCCTTCCTTCCTTCCTTCTTATAATAGATTCTACTCACCACCACCTCACCTCAGTTTAAGCTGAAGATACACTTATGCAGCTGGTAACTACGTGTCCCAGACTCTATAGCAGCAAAATGCAATTTCGTGACTCAGTTGGCTCCAATAGAGTATAGCTGGTAATGTTGTGTCTGACGCCTCATCATCTTATTGACAGAGCCCCTTGCCCTTGCTTGCTTTTCTCTTCCTTCCCTATTTTTGGCTGGAAATGGCAGTGGTTTGGAAGCACATCAGGGATGGCAATCAAGTATTCCTTCTATGGTGGGAATTTTTTGTAGTGTAGCAAATATTTTAGTTTTCAAATTCATAAACATTCACATTTTCATTCAATTTCATTATTTTTGAATCATTAATTGAATCTAATAGGATCATTTAAAGGCTATAGGAATTTAAAATTTGGTTAAGAAGAGTTTATATCCAAATACTTTGTTCATGGTCTTCCCTGTGCATTACTAACAAAAACACATAATGAGTGTGAGTGTTATCAAAATGCCTATGTAATTTAAAGTCCATCTTAAATTGACTCGTTACGTTGTGTGAATTGTCATGAATAGATTTACTTACAAAAGACCTTTTAAACACATGTGTGTATTTACCGGCATTATTTTTGGTGTGGAGATATGAGTAATCTAACAATTTTTACCTAACAGAGAGTAGGGTCAGTATATTTGATGAACAAGTATGAAAAAATTAAAAAAAAAAAAATCAGGATCCAGTCCCAGATCAGAAAGAGATCAATAAAACCATGAAGCCCTACACAGTGTTAGGAAGCATATATAAAAATACCTTTCTAGGGCTTAATACGTATCAGGCACCTTTCTAAACAAAACAGATGCATTAATTATTTTACTTAATTTTCATAATATTCTTATCACTTAATATTATTGTAATTATTATTATTGATTTATAGATAAGGATAAGGATCTTAAATCAACAAGGCTATTCATGTCTGAGGCATGAACCTAGTAAATATTAGCACTGGGATTCAAATCCAAACAATGAAATTTGGGATTATCTACTCCTAGCTACCATCCTATAAGGCTTCCTATAATGCAATGGGGCATCTGAGACATGGGTAATCATGTGTCTGTAATTGAAAAATCAAGGGAGAACATTTTTTGGAGAACAAGGCTACCAGAGAAAAATGTGTCCAAATACACATTTGATCAACACTTTACACATAAAATGTTGGAATGTAATTAGGCTGATTTTGAATAGTGCCCCTTCTGACTTGATGAGTGACAGGAATAATTCTAGAAACCAAATATTAGAAATAAACAGATCATAAAATTTCACAGGTTAAATCCTGTGTTGACACTAGAATTTCTGAATTGTCTTACTTTTTTGTTTTATTCTTAGACAGCCAGCACCAACCTATGTTATCATGTAAATTCTTCCTGTCCACTGCAAGGAGATTCTCCAATGTTTATTCATGTCAATAACTGTTGAGTATTTAGAATCTTTGCCTTTACAGATGCAAAAAAAAAAAAAAAGCATCCTATAGATCCAGAGGATAACCAATAAATACTTGTGTATTGGAAAAGAAATAGAATGAAGAAAAAAATAATTTTTAACACCTACTATAAGTCATTTTATACATTGTCTTTTACATTCAACCAAAAACCTTGAAAATAAGCCCCAGGTGTCAAGGAAAATCTTAATATAGTAGAAGAGCACAAAAGTACAAAATAAAAAAAAAAAAAGGCATTGGTATAGGGAATTCAAGGGTGAGAAGATAAATGCTGAGTGTAAAAGGAATAAGGCAGCAGCCAGTCCCAAGTTTTCAAATTGAAAAACTGGTATTCCAGTACGGGAAGGTCACTTTGAGAGTCCTGTCTCTATGATTTCCAAAGTTAGAGAGTCTTACTCAGGCCAGAAGCAGCAGAAACAGTCCTAACCCAAGACGTGATGCTCAAATGGTACCCCAGCCGCAGAAGCAATAGCAGAGATGCATATCTGAGCATTACAATGAACACATTTTGCTAACATATCTTCAAGTAATTGGAGGTATTTTCAGGAAAGAAGCCTAGTACTGCACAGATCTAGTTAGATGCTGAACGAGCATCACAGAGAATCTTGCCCTGTGTCTGCTTATTCTCCATACATAGCCTGAATTGCTAAGCTTAGACACTCTCATCCATGAGCATGACCTCCCTGCTGAGATTAAAGAAAAGCACTCAGTAAATGTTTCAGCTTAATCAGTCATACTTTGGAAAGCTAGCCAACATGTATACCCATCATCCATCTGGGCAAAGGCTTTACAGCTTTTAGACATTAAATGACTCACTCTGCAAAGCTCTTTCCAGACTAATGGTGGCTCTAATTTCTCTATTAGGCGGACCAGAATATTAGGGAGGCAAATCTTTGCTATTATATGCTCCCAGAGAATGAACTCCCCCAAAGCATAGCTGAGTATAATAGCTGATAAAACCTTGAAAAGCACAAGGTTAAAATTGTGTTTATCTGCACCATGCCATCTGTATCCCCTAACAGCTTGAACAGGAAGGATTTGTTCCTAAAGCATTATTATTTTTACTAAAAATTGTCCTTGTTTTTCACTACCCTGAGGAAATAAATGGCACTGTAAAAATGAGACTGCATTTATTATAACCTAACCTATGGACCACTTTTTCAAAAGTAATTTGGCCATTTGACATCATATACCTCCCAGTGAGAATAAATAGAAATAATGTTTTTCGTTCTCTTCAAGTTCAACTTGCCCTTTATGTCAGCTTTCTTTTCACATTCTTTTTTATCCAGTTATCCATATCATCATTTGTTTATATTAAATGAACCTCTTCCCAAGATATTCCTGAACCTATCTGCCAAACTTAATATTTTACTGTTTTATTAATATATGATGCTAGATGCCAATATGGTGTTCCTTGAGAGGTATTAACTAGAAGAGGGCCATGGGGGACTTCTGGGTACAGGGAGCATTATTTTTGGAGTTGGTACTAATTAGGTAGTTGTGTTTCACTGTGTGAAAATTCACAAGCCTCTAAATTTAGGATTTGTTCACCTTTTGTCTGCAAATGTTACATTTCAGTAACATTTACCAAGAAAAGATGGCCTATTTAATAAAATTTAGTAATACCCAGGACATTGGTTCAATAAAATATAATAGAATTTGGCGAGAAGCAAGTTTTCTGAGGAAGGCAGAACCATGAAAACACTTCTAAGATGTACTTTTAAATAAATTATCAAGGTACCACATCTTAATTATCTCCAACTAAATAAACACTAGTAAGAAAAATTATTTGAAACTATAATTTTGGCTTCACAAAATAAACTGTTATCATGTACTCTGAATGCAATGAGTACACACTAGCAGCTATATTTCTACTCAATTATGATGAGACAAATACAAAACCTTTACACATCCCATGCATGCTCACATAGTCTTTTTTTAAAAAGATTTTTATTTATTTATTTGTCAGAGAGAGAGCGAGAGCACAAACAGGAGGAGCAGCAGACAGGGGGAGAAGCAGGCTCCCTGCTGAGAAAGGAGCTGGATGCAGGGCTCGATCCCAGGATCCTGGGATCATGACCCTAGCCGAAGGCAGATGCTTAACCCACTGAGCCACCCAGGTGTCCCAAATGCTTACATATTCTTTAAAAAAAGGTAAAAGTACTACACTAACATGTACATCTAGGTTGGTTATGGAGCATCCCTGCTATGATCAGAGTCTATTGGTGGTACATTACATAAAAAAAAATTAGATTGAAGCCTTCAGTAACATGAGAAACTGAAAGACATAATCCCAAAATGCTTTTACCTTGACTAAGAAAGATTGCTTTCAACCCTGGAATGCTGTTTGAAAATCAAGAGATTCTTTCTTTATTAAGTACACTAGTGGCATTATTAAAAATGAATTAAATCTCCCAAATTATCTAGTCCACTGTTTCCTTAACATGACAGATATCTAGAGGAGGTAAGGAAGAAGCAATGGAACATATAGTAAGAGGAAATTAAGGAAAGTTAGAAGAAAACTGGGTTAGATTATCAGACATTCTAAATTTCTCTTATCAGTTCACTAGGAGGAAAAAAATTCCAAAAATCAAGAATTTGTCCACTTTGGGGGCCCCTGCGTGGCTCAGTCGATTGAGCATCTGACTTAGGCTCAGGTCCTGATACTGAGGTATTGAATGTTCTGGGGACATTCTAGACAATGGCCTAGTTCCTTTTTTAAGCTTATTTGTTTTTGCTTTTTTATTCAATGATTCCAATTATAACTAAAGCTTTCAATAATTTTGTTATACACACACATCATTATAGATATTGGTAGCAAAGCACCATTGGGGTGGTTTGTTACGCAGGTAAAGAAACTTCCCAACATACATGGGGAGGAGAAAATAAAGAGGGCTTAAGAAAATTCAATGTAAAATTAGAGGTATTACAATGTTATTTAATATATATAATATAATTACAATTTTATACAATTATATAATTATATATAATATAATATAACAAAATAGAATATACAATTATAACTATATAATTATAGTATAAATATATAATTTATAATATGGAATATAGAATATAATATTATTAAAAGTAATGAGACAATCCATCCTAATTATTAAAAAGAGAAATTCTAAAAATTGTTTACTTGTGAGCAGTAGGAATGGGAAGGGGGTTATAATATAAGATATTATATTCATTTTATTCATTTTTCTGTCATCTGAACATTTAGTTCCTTGAACATGAAATATGTTTATAATAAATACAGAGGCATAAAGGGAATACAAATTTCTTCCCTGATTTAATACAAAGAATACACTGAATATTTGTTTGGAATACAAGTAAATAATTCAACTACATAATTTAAAACATTATATGTCAGAACAGAGGTTGAACATGGGACAGAACACAAAATCTGCATTAGTTTTTTATAGTTTTATTGAGACCCAATTGATATAAAATAGTTAAGGTGCATAATTTGATGTGTTTAGACACATGAGTACACCCAAGAAACTCTCACCACTATCAAGAAAATGAACATTTCAGTCAACCTGAAATGTTTCTTTGTGTACACCTGTAATCAATCTCACCCACTCCAGACCACCCACAGGTAATAATTGATCTGCTTTCTGTGACTATGGAGTAGTTTGCATCTCTAGAATTTTATATAAATGGAATCACAGAGTATGTACTCTTTTTTTAATGTAGTTTTTTCACTCATCACCATTATTTTTGAGGTTTAGCCATGTTGTCAAATATACCAACACTTTTTACTTTTAATTAAGTAGTATTTTGTTGTATGGGTTAGTCCATGTGAAATCCATTGGTGGCCTTGCCAGGGGCAGTCTCTGGGGGAATAGAGCCCACACGTAGAAGATTGGAATTATGTAAATGAAGATGATATGCTGAAATATATATATATATATTTTAAAGAAGCTTTGTTCTGAAAAGAACACAGAAATTGCATTACAGAGAGATGAACTAATTGTTCAGTGTTTAAGCTTATGTTTATTTTTTGGTTTGTTGGTTAATTGTTTTGTTTGTTTTGTAAGATGGGAGATGCCAGAGCATGTCTGTTACCTGGAATGCAAGTTCCAGAAGAAAGCAAAACATCTGATGACATTAATATAGAGGGTCACAGGAGTAAAATTCATGAGAAAGCAAGACTGGCGTTTCATAGAAGTAGTGGTATTTTTTATTAATATAGATGGGAAGCTAAAAGAGTATGAGAACAAATGTACACAGGTGGAAGTTTTGGTGGTAGGAAGATAAGGAAAACACTGTATGTTTATTTCTCTATTCTAAAATAGAAAAGAATAAAAATACAAATTTAGAGAGGGATGTTAGGGAAGGTAAGATAGGAGGTTCAAGAAGACAGGAGGTGAGAGACTGTTTTTACTTTCAGACTGAACTTACAGAGCTCTAAAATAAGCATTTTTTTTCCTGAACTAATTAGGGTACGTTGTTAAAAATAATTTGACAAGTAATAGAGAGACATTAAGATTTAAATCGAAACTCTGTTACCAAATGCATGAATTTGGACAACTTATATCACCATTATTAGCCCCAACTTTTCCATCTATAAGACACAAATGACACCTCCAAATGTGTATTCTAAAATTCCATGTTCCTTTATGAAAGTCAGAACCCCATGAGTAGTTTTGAACACATGGAGTCATTGATGCTTACGAAATTATTCTTACCCGTCTGTGCACACACATTTTTTTTTCACATATTGTATGATTCCATGTATAGGAAATGTGCACAATGAGCAAATCCAAAGAAACAGTAAGTAGATTAGTGGTTGCCTAAGGCTGGGGAGGGAGGGTTGAGGTTAACAGCTAAGGGGTGAGGGGTTTCTTTTTGGGGTGATGAAAATCTTCTCAAAATGACTGTGGGGAGGTTTGCACAACTCTGTGAATACAAAGTAAAAGCCATCGAGTTGTACTCTCTAGAAGGATGAATTATGTGGTATGTGGATTACATGTCACTAAGGTTGCTTAAAGATAGTATAAAAGAAGAGTGAGAAAGAGGAGGAGGGGATGAAGAGGAGACTTCCAGGACACAGTGTGATTCCTGATGCCTGGAGCCACCTCTCAGTCAGGCCCTGCCCTGCCTGTTCCCACCCCTGGTCTGACCCCAGCAGCTTGCACCCCGAATCCATTCGGCTTGGCATAAAAGTCATCACATGTGAACGTTTGTCTGGTCAGACCAGCTATCCTGCACACTGGTCTGTTGGGGAGTTTATTTTCATCTCCTCTCAAGCCAGCGACGAAGATGTGGGAGAAGTTGGGGGGCTCAAGAGTGAGGGAGTGCATTGCAGAAATCTGGCAATCTGCAGACCTAACAATGGAAGTGATACAGTTGTGCTGGTGGGGGCTCCTCAGATACTTGAGGTGGAAGTGAGCAAAGGGAAGTGTTCCTCTTAGCCTCTTTTTCAGCACTGATTTCCTCCCACAGGTATTTGTCTTTCCTTTTTCTCTTTCCTTTGCTGAATATCCCATATGAATGTGTTCCTTTTAGGAGATCAGTGGAGAGTCCGGGTGCTGGGATAATTAGTAGAAGCACACTATTTTCATTGGCTTCCTCAGTACCTAGCTGTCTGCAGCTCCCACTGGATCCTGAACTGGCAGAAGGAGACGGCACCTGCGGTCATCCATCAGGAGGCATCTGATCAGGTTCACACTACCTGAGGGCATGGAAGGCCTCAGAGAGCAATGAGCACCAATGGGACTGTAAAGACCCGTGAAACAAGAAATTGGCCCAAATCCTTCTTTTTCTGGCTGTTCAGCACAATTCCCTGTTTGCCACTCTGCTGAAGACCCCACCAGTTCGAGGAATGAAGCTAAAAACCAACACAAGATTAATTACTCTAAGCCAAGTGAGTTTAGTCTGGAAGCAGCTTTAGATGGACTAACTACCAATTTCATAACACGTGGCACGGAGTAGTGGGGAACAAATGCAAAGTAATGCACAGAGAAGAAAACTTACACGGATATTTCCAGGTAATATAAAACACAAAAATATCCGTAATTACTAATATAAAATATGGAATATTATCATTTAATAGATAAGCCCAGGCTTGGAAAAGTCATGGGATCACAGAGTTTATTAGGTGGCAGTGCCATACTCAAACCCAATTCTTCCGTTTTACTTTAGTCCAGAGAATTAAGTGTCTTTGCTCCCTAATCAAATTCTAAAAAAGAAATAGGAAATGCTCTGGGGTGAATTAGAAACTCCTTTCCTTTCATTTTCAAGTTTTCCATAAAAAAATTCAGTAAGTGTTTTATAGAATTTGTAGACAAAATTTTGATAAGTTAGTAAGAATTACATAAACTGCTGAAAATAATTTTGAGGAGATAGTTTATAATATTTAATATTTTATGGACAAATTATCTTTAATCAGTAAATTATCATAGATGAATAATTCCATGTTGAGCTACTTTGACTACCAGCAGTTGTATGTTTTAATTATCACTTAGTCTTCTGTAAACATAACTGTTAAACTCTGCATCATTCTCTCCTTTCCCCATTCAAAATGAAAGAAAATTCTTCAAAGCAACCCATCTTTTGTCTTACTAATTTTTGCATACTACACCACAGACCCTAGGGTGAATTCAGCCTACACTGCAAAATTTTCTATTAATGCTCTACCAAGCTAAATAAACCAGAGCCACTAAATACAATACATGGAAAGCGATGAGATTACAATGTTGCATTTGCTCTTCAGGTTGTTTTTTTCTCAACTCCAGGTAAACGGTTTTAAGGGAAATTAAAGTAACTGTAACATAATTGCCTGTTTCAGTAAATAAGTTCACAGTTTGCTCTTTATGCCAAGAGGTTGAAAACAACTGCCAAAATAATACTACTGGTAGTAAAATGAGCAGTAATGACATTTTTGTCCTGTTCGAGAATAATAATTCTTCTATCTCTGTTCAGTTTATTTCTTGTATACATATATAATTAATTATTCATGGTATTACTCAAAATCTTTACTTATTTTTAATTGAGCTATAATCGACATAAAACATTATATTAGTTTCAGTTGTATGACATAGTGATTCGTATTTGTTTATATTCTGAAATGATCCCCACAGTAAGTCTAGTTAACATTCATAACTTCACATAGTTACAATTTTTTTTTCTTGTGAAGAGAACTTTTAAGATCTACTCTCTTAGCAGCTTTATTCAGATATGAATATGGTATTATTAACTTTAGTCACCATGCTGCATATTACAACCCCAGAATTGACTTACCGTGTAAGCAGAAGTCTGTACCTGTGACTCCCTTCACCCTATTTGTTTTTATATGATAACGTTTATATAGCGGTTACTATGTGCAAGCATAAATCCAAAATTTTTTTACTAATATTAAATTATTTATTCCCACATCTTATTTGGGGTCTTCCAAGAAGTAGGCACCGTGGTAGGATGAGATGTGAAAGCCATTTATTAGGAGAAATACCTGTGTAGGATAAAGATGAGGAACTAGGGGTATAAAAGAAGAAGCTTCAGACTCCAAAGCAGGCAAGGCATCTGGGGAAAGGAGAGGGAGAAGGAAAGATGATCAGAGGAAGAGTCTCAGACTGCAGCACAGTTCAAGGAAAGATTCTGCCCGGTCAATAGTCATCCCTGAACCAAAGCAGCCAGTGAGTGAAGCCCCGAATCCTACAGAAGTGGGTGGTACCCCTGCCATGATCAGTCACTGACTGGGAGCATCCTGGGAGAAGGCTGGCTTCAGTGAAAATGCTAGGATGGATGCAGAAGGTGGCATCCTGGGACAATAGTCAACTTTGCATTTCCTCGCAGCCAGTTTTAATGAAGGATATCTGAGCACAGCAACTCCATGCCTCTCACTCCTCACAACAACCCTGAGTTATGTATCACTCCATTTTAATTATGAGAAAACAGAGAAATAGAGCTTAATTGAAGTACCTAAGGTCACATCTCAATGTCCAATCAAGCTACTCAAATTTCCTCATTTGTTGTGTGATTGTTTCATACATTCTCTGACAAAATTTCACATGCTACATATATCTTTTGGTTAGTTAAATAATTTGTGATAAAGTCAGAAGATAATTCTACCACTGTAGATGCTAATATTTAGAATATTAACAGACTATTCAATCTCCCTGTGATCTGCTTTTAAACTCCTTCTCCATAGAAACTGCACTAAGCAACAAGGGACTGAGAAGGTTAAAAAATGGAGAGAAATATTAGAAATCTAGAGAAAAAACTCAGAGAGATTAAAGTGCACTTTTTCATTGATTTTCATCAGCCCTCTTATATACCAAAGCAATACGGACAATATTAGGTAAAGGAAGAATCAGATACTATGAGGCCTTCTTTTCTCTGATTCTCACGGTTGCTAAAATAAACATATTGGGTCATCTTTTCAGGCTAATATCCTGTAATCTAAAAGTTAATTTTATTTTTTTTCAAATTATAGCCACTCAAAATCTGTGAGTACTCTTTGCAACAGGAACACAGTGACCAAGATGCTACATAAGGCAGCATACTATCAAACAAAGCTCTAATCTCCCATTGAACATTTGTCTTAACTCTCCAGATCTCCAGTTTCTCATCTATGCACAAGAGGAACCGGATTCTATCAGAAATGTGAAAAAAGAGAGGATCAACAGTCACCTGAGAAGTATAAAAAAAAAAAAATCAGGTTTCCTGGCCCAAATGCAGAGAATCAATTTAATTAAATTACAGTGAGGACAGGGAATTTTCTAAAAGTGCATTAGGATAGATTTGGTTTGGGAATCACTAAACTAGATTAGCTTAGTTATAAAATTCTTTTTTTAAAAAAACTCTCACTTACTCAATGCTAACATTTAAAACTCATTTACGAAACTGCTTACATTCAATTAAATTTACTGTGATTTCTTTTCATCTACGCCATGTGATCAGGAAGGGTATCAAAATATATTGCAGTTGGTTTTTAGCCAAATATCACCTAAAGTATAACATTCTAATGCATAATGTAAATTAGAAACATAACCCATCTGCTTAGTAGGATAATGAAATCTTTTGTATCAAAACTTAAAAATATACATATATTATCTACAATGATATGTTAATCAATTATTGGTAGAAGCGCTTGCTATCTATTTGAGACAAAATTTCCCATGACTGGAGTGCGAAATTCTTTTCAAGTGGGCATTCTTTGTGCATCTGGAAGCCCAGCTTTCTACAGTACCGTCTAAAATTTCAGTTGAATGATGTTTTTAATTTAAGTTTCTCTATTTTCATGTCAGTGGTAGATTACCACTTCATGTTACAATTACTCACAGTGCTTATCTGTAAATGAAATTCGAAAACATGACGTGAGCATCATGTTCCGCCAGCACAAGCAGACACCACTCCTCCTGCTCCTATCATACCTTGTGTCAACACGTTCATTTGGAATAATAAAAAAACACACCTTCAAGGAAATAATTTGATTAAACCTTATCAGAGCAACTAACATTTCCTATTTGTGTGTAACATTTCAAATACTCAAAAACCGTACAAAGCTCATCGGCAGAGCGGGGAAGTACACTTCATGGCAACATTTTTCAGCATACAGCCAGGAGACAGCGAGCTCTGTTCTTGTCTTTGTTTCTGTCTGTGTGTGATATTGCAGGTGTGCAGCCGAGAAAACCTTGCAGCGCTGTCTTGATATTGTGGTTTTGAAACTCACCCAGTCACTGTTTAAAGCCTCCTGAGTAGTTGCATTAGATAGCTTACGTGCATTATATAACTTAAACTCGCTTCCCACTGCTCCCTCCCAAATATATACACTTAGACATTATTTTTATCCAGAGCTTATCACTCTTTTATACAAAGGCCATTAGAAACAGTGTTATTGTGCTAATTAACTACATGCTCCCCTCAATTCTGAAATCAGGGAGAACTACGGAGTGAATCGAGGATGAAAGACCTGAAGGGACAAGAGTTATATCATCCTTACAGGGATTGTAAGGGAAAATATTCTTAAAACCACATTTGAATTTTGCGGAATGTAATTAAAAGAACGATTTATGATCTCTGCAATAGATCAAGCAGTACAAACATGCAGAAAGAAAAAAGTATCTTATCATCTTCATCCCATCTTTTTATTATCTTTTTCCCATGCCAATTCCATCTCTCTAGAAGAATCAATATTAACCGTTAAGTGTGCACTCTACCACACCTTTCCTTATGCTGTTTATGTGTACATGTAGAGATTTTGAGCTTTACATGTTTAACACAAATTACACACTGTCTAGTAACTTGCTTTTTTTCCACTTTTTTTTCCCTCATTGCTTAACTTCTCCCTTCCCCAGCCAGCTCACGCCCTCATGTTCTTTCTCTTCTCTCTCCCTCTCCCTAATCTTTCTTTTTCTTTTTCTTTTTCTTTCTTTCTTTCTTTCTTTCTTTCTTTCCTTCCTTCTTTCTTTTTTTTTAAGATGCAAACCCAAATGTTTTTATTTATTGATATTTATATTTTTAATGGAGGTATAGTTAACACACAATACTACATTAGTTTCAGGTGTACAACATAGTGATTTGACAATTCTACATGTTATACAGTGCTCACCAAAATAAATGTAGTTACTTTCTGTCACCATACATTATTACAATATTTTTGATAGTATTTTCTACATCATACTTTTTATCCTTGTGACTTATTTATTTTATAATTAGAGGTTTGTACCTCTTGATTATTTTTTTTAATTATTCTTTCTTTTTTCTTTCTTTCTTTCTTTCTTTCTTTCTTTCTTTCTTTCTTTCTTTCTTCTTCCTTTAATCTTCCTAATGACTGTGCACAGGAGGCCTATTAGAGCTCCATCAGAAAACTGAAAGCAATCTAGATTTTCAAGCCTGGAGAAACTAGGAGAGCAGAGTTCAAAATAGAAACTGCTCTTGGCTTTCAGTAGATCTTCAGTGCAGGGGTTTGATGCCCGTAGGATTTGGGGGCAGTTCCCACAGAATCCACTGCAAACCTCATGTTCTCTGTCCTTGTATCTGCCTATCATTCTCTCTTTCCAAAAGTTGTGTAAATAGCCTCTCACTGTAGCATCTAACCCAGATTTCTACTAGCAAGAGAGCCTGGTAGACACAGATCACAGTTTCATCCTTTGAGAGGCAAAGGAGAGTGTGGAAGTGAGAGGAACAATGTCGACATAACTGCAGACAACCGAGTAAAAGATTTAACATTCTTGAGACTTTGCATAACTGTATTTTTTTACATCACAAAAGATAAAAAAAAATGGCTAAGGATAGGTTTATGTTGGAAATCTCCCCTCCCTTCTCTCTCAATCTCTCTCTCAGTCTCTCTTTATCTCTTACTTGCTCTCACTCTCTCTTTCATATGATCGTTCAATCTCCAATTTTTTTTTAAATTTCATAAGTATAAACTTCCCTGTAGATATTTTGGGGGGCATTATTTATTTTAATTCCTTGGACTAGGGACTAAGTGGGCCTTGCAATCTGAAAACTAATGCTTTTCAATTTTAATAAATTTCCTCATACATTTTTCTTTGAGAATCTCCCAACAGCATTTCTGTGTTTAATTAATAGAAGCTTCTGGGACTTTCAGAAGCTTCTATTAATTGGGTATATGCTTTACTGAATTGATATCTATTATTTTCTTTTGCTTTCCATTTATTTACATTTTAGTTCTATTTTCTGGAAGATGTTTCTCAACTTTTATCTTCTAGCCTTTTTTTTTTAGTGTTGTTTTCTTAATTTATAAAATTTTGTACTTTAAAAAAAGGTCCTTTTATATCACTTTTTTCCCCCCACAGATGGGAATATCTTCTATTAGATGTCTTCTTAGGCAATGAAGCTACTTGGCATACATGTCAGGCACTAAAGTTGGCAGGAGGTTGGGAAGGACATCTCTGATAACAGAGCTGACATAGCAGTCCTGCTACCTCTGGACAAGCATATCTTGCTGATGTCACTGCTATTTCTAGTCACCTTTTCCAATGGTTAGAGAAAGGCAACTTATTGCTACTTATTGACTTGTCAGTCAGATGACTATCATGTTCAAATTCTATAGGTTATAAGATAAGTGAAGAAAGGTAAAATGTGATTTTCTAGGAGCTTCTACTACCAATTCTTCCTTAAGTCTCTTGACTAGATCATGGTCACAGTGCTATAATTATTCACAAAGGAGTCTGGGAAAAATGTGTGAGTGTGTGTGCGTGTGTGTGTGTGTGTGTTTGAGGACACTTCATACCCCAATAATTTAGGTTTCTGTTTCTATGTAAGTAACTTTAATCCTTTTATAATCCATCCCTTTGGCAAGCTAACTATCAAGGGATATACTGATTCCCATATATTGAAAGATTCAATTTCTTCACAAGGGACAGACCCCAAATTTCACCCAGTTACCAAACCAGCCCAAAGCCCAGGATGTTTGCTTCCTGTGTATATGTCTGTATCAAGACGGTAGATGATACCTCACAGTCCACTAACTTGAAGTTAGTAGGCGAATCCTCTGTCCTCAATAATAATGAATGTACAATAGTGGGGATAGAATAATATGTCTGTAAAAAAAATTCCCATTTAGAAGGTATACAAAGAAATTACTAGTGCATAGTTTTACCAAATACAGCTGTGCAAGCATAACATAAACTCCTGTCCTGAGGCATGCTCTGGCTCTGTTCTCTGGGAGGTATTTCCTTATCACCTACAACTAAGGTGGAAAATGGGAAGGATATCCAGAATTCCTAAAGGATATATAGTTTTAACAGCTGACTCTGTGATGGTATATATTCAGGGGCCTTGAAATTATTTTAAGGTACTTACAGCCACACGCTACTGTAGGGTAAGAATGGAGTTTCTTTCACAAAGGAAATAACAATAATAATAAAATATTAATAATCTTATTCACAAACATAATAGATTTCAAAAATTCCCTTACACAGTAACATCAGTGGTTACAATTTACAGTATATGTCACCCTAGTGAGAGATCTAGTATCTTCGTAAGAGATTTGGGATATTTTGGAACACACCATTTTTTAAGGATCTAAGAAAACATAATAAAGAAAGTACAAAATAAGATGCCACAAAATCCAGTTTGTCTCTACATCTATATATACTAGATATTTGGCTTTGAACAAGAGACAGACATTCCTTAACGTAGTTTTGCCTTCTTTAAAATGTTATTAACCTCTATAAGGAATAAATTAGATAATATGAAGGAAAGTGTTTTGTGGATTATAAAATAGCCCATTATATTAGGTATTATTGTTATGATAGCAATCACTGAAAAGCACCTACTATAATAGAAAATTTTCTTTATATCAAGTGTGTCATAAAAGAAAAAAAATTATATAATATGCTGAGCATGCTATCAAGTATTGTATATTGCTCAAGGGACATTTCTGTGAGAACTTGGCATTGCTATTCTCTCAGTGTCAAATGCATCATTGTGGCCGCATTACACAGCATCATTATTTGGGGCATCTTTCACAAATTCCACATATAATGAATATATATAATTTTCTTTTTTGAAGCAAAAATAGAGAGTGTGGGTTCTTATGATTGAAAAGGATTACAATTTATTGTAGAAATAAATTCTTATCAAGGGCTGTGTGCCCTTGTTTCAACAAGCCATTATTAAAAGCCCAGCTCAAATATATTTCTTAATGGCTGATGAACTATGCAAAAACATACTGAACACTGGGAAAAATCTGGGGCTAGTCACAATGTGCAAATATAGATGTATCAGTCTACACTTCCTGTTGTGCAGATGGATTTTTTTTCGTAGTGCTCCTGGAATGAATCCATAATATTCTGTCTTATACACATATGTAGGGCTCCAGCCCAGGGCAATCTTTTCATTGTCAAGCACCAGTGTCAAAACACTGGCATCAGATCAGTAAAATGTAGACAACAAAGCTACATTTTAACCACCCAGACAAAGAATGCTGGATTGGCTACATAGATATTACCTTTGTGTAGAGAAAATTACTTTAAACAGAGTGAATGACTCATGTTCATATAACCCAAGCAAATTTTTAAAATTTAATTTTCAGGAGTTTGTATATGTAAACATTACATATATGTGGTGACATGTGGGGTGTATATGTATATATCATTATATATATGAGAATATATGGGCATATATTTGCACATATACACATATGCACATATATGTACATACATACAAGCATATACACATTTGCACATGTGTACATATGCATATTATACAAATATATATTTATATATGATTATCATATTTTTACAGTGGACAATCTATCTCTGTCCCACCTTCATCTAATCTACAGTACAAAAAATAAGGATTATTACTGTTTTTAGCCTTTATTTTCTTGATGTTGCCTACATTTACACAAGTGACAAAGGATATATGACCTAATACTCTATTACATAAAAAGTAACATAACACTCTTCTGCACCTTCATTTAAAAGGTGTATGCATACTGTATGCATATTAATACATATATTCTTCATACTTTTATACAGGTACCTATTCTTCATACTTTTATACAGGTACATCAATTCTACTTTATGATGATCCATAATTTAAGTAGCCCCTTCCTGATAGATAGTAGCATATTAAATATCATTTAATGTTTAAAAATTACTCCAAAGGAAATCTTCAAATGTCATTTCCTAAGAGTGCATGTAGACATACTGGTCAACCAAGACAACCTAGAAACCTGGTTTTCTTCTAGGACAAAGTAGAAGAAATGGATAAATTCCTAGAAACATGCAACCTAGCAAAACTCAATCAGTAAGAAAAAGAACATCTGAACGACAAATGCCAAGTAAAGAGATTGAATCAGTATTCAAAACCTCCCAACAAAGAAAAGCCCAGGACCAGATGGCTTCACTGATAAATTTTACTAAACATTTAAAAAAGAATTTATGTTGGGCGCCTGGGTGGCTCAGTCGGTTAAGCGTCTGCCTTCCGCTCAGGTCATGATCCCAGGGTCCTGGGATCAAGTCCCACATTGGGCTCCCTGCTCGGCAGAGAGCCTGCTTCTCCCTCCCCCTCTGCCTGCCTCTCTGCCTACTTGTGCTCTGTAAATCTCTGTCAAATAAATAAATAAAATCTTTAAAAAAAAAAAGAATTTATGTCAATCCTTCACAAATTCTTCCAAAACTTGATGAAGAGGAAACACTCTCAAACTCATTTTATGAGGCAAGAATTACTTTGATATTAAATCAGATAAGAACAATGTAAGTAAATAAAACTATGGGTCAATATCCCTGATGGATATAGAGAAAAAATTCTCAACAGGATACTAACAAACCTAATTCAGCAGCACATTAAAAGGATTATATACTATGATCAAGGAGAATTCATCTTTGGGATGCAAAGACGGTTCTACATACCCAAATCAATAAATGTGATATGCCACATTAATAGAATAAAAGATAAAAGTCATATGATCATCTCAATAAATGAGAAAAAAGCATTTGATAAAATTAAACATCAATATATGATAAAGTCTCGTCAAATTAGGTATAGAATGAATGTACCTAAACATAATAAAGGCCATATGTGACAAGCCCATAGCTAACATCACATTTAATCATTAAAGATTTAAGCCTTGGGGCGCCTGGGTGGTTCAGTCGGTTAAACATCTGCCTTTGGCTCAGGTCATTCCAGGGTCCTGGAATCGAGCCCTACATCAGGCTCCCTGCTCAGCGAGGAGCCTGCTTCTCCCTCTGCCTCTGCTGCCGCTCCGCCTGCTTGCGCTCTCTCTGTCAGATAAATAAATAAAATCTTAAAAAAAAAAAAAGTTTAAACCTTTTCCTCTTAGACAAGAATTCCCATTCATACCACTCTTATTCACCATAGCAATGGAACTCCTAGCCAGAGCATCCGGCAAGAGAAACAAAATTGGAAAGGAAAAAGTATCTCTATTTGTTGATGACATGAATTTATATATAGGAACTCCTAAAAACTCCACTGAAAAATTACTTGATCTAATCAACAGATTCAGTGAAGTTTCAGGGTAAAGAATCAACAAACAAAAAGCAATAAGGTTTCTATACACTAACAATGAACTATCAGAAAAGGTAAAGAAAACAATCCTTTTTATAATAGCATAAAAAGTAATAAAATACTTTGGAATAAATTTAACCAAGGAGGTGAGAGACCTCTATAGTGAAAACTATTTGACACTGATGAAAGGAATTGAAGAAGATAAAAATAAATAGAAAGACTTCCTGTGTTCATAAACTTGAAGAATTAATATTGTTAAAATCCCATACTACATGAAGCCATCTGTAGATTCAATGCAATCCCTATCAAGATTTCAATGAGATATTTTACATAAAAAAATTTCTAAAATTTGTATAGAACCACAAAAGATCTCAAATAGCCAAAGCAAACTTGAAAAAGAAGAACAAAGCTGGAGGCATCACACATCCTGATTTCAAACTATAATTACAAAGTTAGGAATCAAAATACTATGATACTGGCATAGAAAGAGAACATAGACCAACAGAACAGAGTTCAGAGCCAGAAATAAACCCATGCATATATGGTCAACTAACATTTAATAAGCAAACCAAGAGCACCCAATGGAGAAAAGACAGTTTCTTCAATAAATAGTGCTGTGAAGATTGGATGTCACATGCAAAAGAATGAAACTGGACACGTATCTTGTATTAATCACACAAATTAATTCAAAATGGATTAAAGACTGAAATGTAGGACTAGAAACAATTAAACTCATAGAAGAAAATATAGGGAAAAAAGGTTCTTACTATGGGTCTTGGCAATGATTTTTTGCACATAACATCTAAAGCACAAGCAACAAAATAAAAAATAAACAGGTGAGACTACATTAGACTAGAAAGCTACTGCCTGGCAAAAGAAATGATCAATAAAATGAAAGGCAACCTATGGAATAGGAGAAAATATTTGCAAACCACACATGTGATAAGGGGTTAATATCCAAAATATATAAGGAACTCATACAACTCAATAGCAAATAATAATAATAGTAGTAATAATAATCCAAATAAAAAATGGGCAAGGACCTGAACAGACATTTTTCTGAGGAAGATATACAGATGGCCAACAGGTACATGAAAAGATGCTCAATATCACTCATCATTAGGGAAATGCAAATCAAAACCATAATGAGATTATCACCTCACACCTGTCTGAACAGCTATTACCAAAAAGACAAGAGATAACAAATGCTGAAGAGGATGTGGAGAACAGGAAATTTTGTGCACTGTTGCTGGGAATGTAATTGGTATAGCCACTATGGAAAAACAATATGGCTGTCCCTTTAAAAATTAAAAATAGAAATACCATATAATCCAGCAATCCCAGTTCTTGACATATATTTAAGGGAAACAAAATTTTTATCCCCAAAGCTATTTGCAGTCCCATATTCATTGCAGCATTATATACAATAGCTAAGACATGGAAACAACTTAAATGTCCATTGTGGTGAATGGATAAAGAAAATGTGATATGTTATTCATTCATAAAGAGAAGAAAATCCTTTTTTTAAAAAAAATTTGTTGTCTTTTTAATAATGGAGGATTTATCAAACAAGGGTTATGTTATTTTACTTTATTTTTTGTTTTAGTTTCAGGTTTAGAATTTAGTGATTCATCACTTATATACAACACTCAGTGTTCATCACTAGTGTCCTCCTTCATACCTATCACCTATTTAACCCATCTCCCCACCCACCTCCCGCCCCCCAGCAACCCTCAGAAGATATTTGCAAGTGACATATCTGATAAAGGGTTACTATCCAATATATATAAAGAATTTATCAAAGTCAACACCCAAAAAATAAATAATCCAGTCAAAAAATGGGCAGAAGATAGGAATAGACATTTTCCAAAGACATCCAGATGGCTGGTTAACAGACACATGAAAAGATGCTCAACATCACTCATCATCCAGGAAATACAGAGCAAAACTACAATAAGATATCACCTTACACCTGTCAGAATGGCTAAAATTAACAACATAGGAAAGAGAAGGAAATCCTGACATTTGTAACAACATGGATGGAATGTGCGGGCATGATGCTAAGTGAAGTAAGTCAGAGAAAGACAAAACGTCTGTATGATCTCACTTTTAATGTGGATTGTAAAAAACAAAAACAAAACTCATAAAAACCGAAATTAGATTTGCCAGATTTGTAGAACATGGGGGGAATGGGAGAAACGTGTGAAGATGGTCAAAAGGTACAAACTTCCAGTTATAAGTCCTGGGGATGTGACACACAGCTCAGTGACTACTAGTTGACAATATCCCTTCTATATTTCAAAGTTGCTAGGAGAGTAAATCTTTAAATTTTTCATCACAAGAAAAAAAATTGTAACTATGTGAGGCAATGGAATGTTAACTAAACTTAGTGTGGTCATCAGTTCAATATATATACATATACACATATACACATATATAAAATCATCATGTCATGTACCTAAAAGTAATACAGTGTTATATGCCCATTATATCTTGATAAAACCAGGGAAAAGAAATAAAGTGAAATTAAAATTAAAAAACAAATATACATATTCTCCATTTTGAGATTTTCAAAACATATAGTTAGTTATTATAATTAAAAATAAAATATTTTTCCAAGTCCCTATGTAAAGAGGTACCAGAGAAATAACTTCCATGCTTGCAACTTCATCTTACATCTTCCATACCACCAAAAAATTCTGAAACCACCACTTCTGAAAATTCACTGCATTTTAAAAACATTTTTAAGTTTTTAACTCCAGTTAGTATACAGTATTATATTAGTTTCAGGTATATAATACACTGATTAAACAATTCTATACATCACCTGGTGCTCATCATGACAAATGCACTCCTTAATCCCTATCTCTTATTTAACCCACCAACCCATCCACCTCCCCTCTGGAGACTATCAGTTTGTTCTCTATAGTTAAGAGTCTGTTTCATGTTTTTTCTTTTTCCTTTTGTTCGTTTGTTTTGTTTCTTAAGTTCCACATATGAGTGAAATCATATGGTATTTGTCTTTCTCTGACTGACTTATTTCGCTTAGCATTATACTCTAGTTCCATCCATGTCATTGTAAATGGCAAGATTTAATTCTTTTTATGGTTGAATAATATTCCATTGTGTGTGTGTGCGTGCATGTGTGTGTGTATATACACACATATATACATCTTTTTTCTCTCCCTCCCCCATATATATACACATATAGATGGATAGATATTTATATATCTTTTTATTTGTATATATATTTATACATATACATATTTATACATATATAGATATATTTATATACACAATTATATATGTATATGTTTATACATATATAAATTACATATGTATACATTATATAAATATGTGTATCTATATCTATATATAAAGAATGTATGTATATATACCCCATCTTCTTTATCCACTCATCAACTGATGGACACTTTAGCTGCTTCTATATCTTGGCTATTGTAAATAATGTTGCTGTAAACATAGGGGTGCATCTATCCCTCTGAATTAGTGTTTTTGTATCCTTTGGGTAAATACCTAGTATGCAATTGCTGGATCATAGGGTACTTCTATTTTTAACTTTTTGATGGAACTCCATACTGTTTTTCACAGTGGTTGCACCAGTTTTCATTCCCACAAACAGTGCAAGAGGGTTTCCCTTTCTCCACATCCTTGCCAATACTTCTTTCTTGTGTTGTTGATTTTAGTCATTCAGGCAGGTGTGACATAATATCTCATGGTAGTTTTGATTTGCATTTTCCTGATAAGTGATGATGAGAATCTTTTCATGTGCCTGTTGGCCATCTGAACGTCTTCTATGGAGAAATGTCTGTTCATGTCTTCTGTCCATTTTTTAATTACATTATTTGTTTTTTTGGTGTTGAGTTTTATAAGTTCTTTACATATTTTGGATACTAACCCTTTATTTATTGGACATGGCATTTGAAATTATCTTTTGCTCTTCCGTAAGTTGCCTTTTAGTTTTGTTGATTGTTTCCTTTTCTGTGCAGAAGTTTTGTATGTGTATGTCTGTTATTTTGTTTGTGTGTGTGTTTTTTTTGTTTTTTTTTTGTTGTTGTTGTTTTTTTGATGCAGGGCCAATAGTTTGTTTTTGCTTTTGTTTCCCTTGCTTCCAGGGATCTATCTAGAAAAAAGTTGCTACAGCCAATATCAGAGAAGTTACTGCCTGTGCTCTCTTCTAGGTTTTTTATGGTTTCCAATCTCACATTTAGGTCTTTCACCCATTTTGAATTTATTTTTGTGTTTGGTGTAAGAAAGTGGTCCAGTTTTATTCTTTTGTATGTGTCTGTCCAGTTTTCTCAAAACCATTTGTTGAAGACACTGTCTTTTTTCCATTGGATATTTTTCCTGCTTTGTGGAAGGTTAATTGACCATATAATTGTGGATTTATTTCCGGATTTTCTATTCTGTTCCATTGATCTATGTATCTGTTTTTGAGCCAGTACCATACTGTTTTGATTACGATAGTTTTGTAATATAACTTGAAGTCTGGAATTGTGATGCCTCCAGCTTTGCTTTTCTTTTTCAAGATTGCTTTGGCTATTCGGGGTCTTTTGTGGTTCCATACAAATTTTAGATTGTTTGTTCTAGTTCTATGAAAAATGCTATATATTTTTTAAATATTGAAAGGAAAATCTAATTCTAAAATCATTCACCCATAAGTTTATGCATTATTAAAATATCAAGAAAAATGTGTAACCTTGTCCTCATCAGCTCAGACTGCTATAGTAGAACATAAACTGGATGGTTTATACACATCAAAAATTTAATTCTCACAGTTCTGAGGGCTAAAAATCCACAATCAGAGTGCTGGCATGTTCAGGTTCTGGTGAGAGCCCTCTTCTAGGCTGCACACTGCCATGGCAAAGAGCAGAGAGTTCTCTATTTCTCTTACATAAAAGCACTAATCCCATTCATGAGGGCTCCATCCATATGACCTAATCACCTCCCAAAAGCTCTACCTCCAAATACTATTACATTGGGTATTATGTTTCAGCATATGAATTTTAGAGGAACACAATCATTTTATAGCAAATCCACAATTAAAATACCACTAAATTAGTTGTTTTCAATACTTGAAATATACTCTTAAAATGTTTATCAATTAAAAATTGTTGATAAGTCATAGAAATAGATTCACACTTACTTAGGCATAGACAAGTAGAAAAAACAGAGAAATGCAAAAAACTATATTCAATGTCATTGGATAGTTCAGCGTCATAAGGAAATTTAATACAATCAGATCTCCAAAAGTACAGAATTTTGAGTTTTATAAACAGAAGTACTCATTTTCAAGTTCTTTAAATTTAAATTGAGATTCTTATTCTAAAGAGAGAAAATCAGATTAGTTCAGATTTTATTTTGCTTAATAACATGTCAGTTCTCTCCATCATGTGCCCAGTGCTATCAAAAGCTAAAGAACTAGGAAAGAGCATAATAACCACTATGAAAGAGTGGTTATATCACCAAAAGAAAAGCAAGTGTTGCTGATGATCTTTAACATGTTTTCAGAAAACCTTTTAAAATAGTATTCTGTAATTAATAATTTTATTTATATATACATGTATTTACATTTAGAAACTTATATTTCAGGCATCTATGATTGTCATTTTGGTTCATTTCTCAAAATGATGTTGCACAATAACTTTACCAAAAGTAAGGAATAATAAAAACACATTTCAACTTTTGCTATTAGGAAGTAATTTCTTTCACATTTTTCAGGCAAATGAAAGACAACCACATTATTTTTTTTCATCTTAATCTCCTCTCAAATACATGTATCAGAGATGATATAATTTAATATTTACTATGAAGTAACCCATGGTTGTTAACATATTTTGGCAATATTATTATGAAACAAATGTTTCCCTGTTATAGGATTAGCTGATGGAAGCTTAGCATGATTCATAAGGATTGCTATGCTGCTGACTGCAATGTCAAATGGTGATGTCCAAAGAGTAAGCCACAGAATTAATCACTATCAAAACACATATTTTTGGTATCACAATGAGACAGTGAAATTACAGAGATACTCTATAACTTTCATACTATAACTAGATAAGGAAGAAAGAATTGATATCATTATTGCTCTTTCTAAAAGTCCTGGTTTATCATGGAAAAAGCTCTCCGAGATATCTTTTTTTTTAATTTTTTATTTAAATACAATTTAGTTGGTGTATTTTTAGTTTTAGGGATAAAATTTAGTGATTCATCAGTGGCATATAGCACCCAGTGCTCATTACCTCAAATATCCTCCTTAATGCCCATCACCCGATTATCCCTTCCCCTCAACTACACCTCCCTTCCAGCAACCTTCAGTTTGTTTCCTAGAGTTCAGTGTCTCTTATGGTTTGCCTCCCTCTCTTATTTTATTTTTCCTTCCCTTCCCCTATGTTCATCTGTTTTGTTTCTTAAATTCTACATATGAGTGAAATCATACCATCTTTTATTAAAACTTTAAAGATAATGTCTTTATATTTCATAATATAATGTAACATCCACTTAAACTCATTTTTACTAAGTATATAAAACATCAACAGCCAAACTAATACAATGACATTTGTTTTTAGAAAACAAGATGGTAGGAAAGTATCAATATATTGGCATAATATGTGTATCTCAAAAGTGACTCTAGAAATATATTAAAGAGTGATGGTTATGAGAATATTATTGAATAAAAACCATCAAAGTGCCTTCTTATCAATTAATTGACTACTCTGATACATGATTCTGTTTAGAAACCATTACTAAAAGGTTAATGGTTATAGGCACAATGCAAACTATTTTATCATCATTTAATCTGCCATTCTGAATACGGTATAAGATGCTGACAGTAAAATAGAGTAGAGACTATATTAAAAGCCTAAATTTTTAATAAGCTTTATATAAAATAACTAATTAAATACATTAACTGCAAGGTTAATGTCGAGGCCCCAGTGTAAAACGTTGGAAATACAGCTTTAAATGTTCTAATTAAAAACCCTTTCAGTTGAAATTATTTCTTTAATAGAAAGTTTAATTTTATAGAGTAGTACAGGGAACTAAAATTAGAATTCTGATTTCATACACATACACACACAGAGTCAGTCATATACACCTTATTAGTAACTCAGGCTTCCCATAACTCTATGTCATTTATACTAGGGCAACTTTATTGTGAAAATTAAACAACATGAACACAAAACTCATTTTCCCAAGAAAAATTTTGGGTGGGATAAATATTAAGCTTTACATTATGAAGCAACAATTTTGATGAAAGAATAAAATCAGGATTTACTTTACTATTCTGACTTTTATATGCAAAGACTTAATCCTTAAATATGTTATGACATTTCTGTATCTTAAGGTTTATTTATTAGCATTCTTGGCAGAAAGTCACTGGGGACTCTGGATTTTAATGGATTCAAACTAGCTGAAGCCAAAGACAAAGGGCTATCTGTAATGAACCAATGGCCACAACATACCTCAGCCTCACAAATACACAATCAGGTTCTTGAATGCCATTGAAACTAATCCTTCTCTAATTCCCTTTGCTTTAGCTCTAGACCAGCTTCCTCTAACTAGAAAGAAAACATGGCTTTTAGCATTTCCTGACTTTTAGATTTTATAGTTTGAATAATGTGTAAGATGAATAACATGCTAGTATAGAAATCTCATAGAATGAATTCATTGTCCAGTATAAAGCCGATGGCCACCCACCCTTTGGTCAATCACCTAACTATGCCTTGAGTGAAACAGGGAGCATCGAACTCTGGCTGGGGAACAGATCATATTATACTAAAACTTGTAATCCCCACAATAATCATGTGACTGAGAAGGAGGTAATCCCTAGTCACAGTATTTGCAGAAAGTCCAACAACCAGAAGAAAATTAGGAAATTTGAATTAACCTGTTTCAGTTGCCCATATAAGGAACTTTTCTCTGGAAAATTCCTGACAAGAGTCCCCTTGACACGTTTGAATAATTCCTGTAATGAAGAATTTATTAATTTGTTAATTATTTCTTACAAAATGGAAGCAGGCTGACTTGAGTCCCAGTCATAAGTTTACTTCATGTTCCAAATGTGACTTTTTACAAAAGCTTAACCTACATAATCTCCATTTCATCATTACAGGATGGGTTTATCATATCTTTCACCCAGCAGAACTATAAGGATTAAGTAGAATAATACAGCAGAACACCAAGTCCCTATATGGACAAAAACTTCTAAAATTGTTAGTTCCTATTTTGTCAAAAAGCTCAGGTTCTGCTACAAACTACCTTCACCTTTTGTTCACTCTCCTATTTCTATCTTTGAGATCTATGCAAACTATATCAAACTTTTGTTCTACATAAAAATACCTGAGCTGTTTGAAGATAGTTAAAATGTTCTCTTTCAATGTACTTGGTATTTTTTTAATTGAATGCACAATTTTATCTGCATTTAAAATTTTATCTTGCTGGGGTGTCTCAGTGTCTTATTTGGTTAAGCCTCTGACTCTTGGTTTTGGCTCAGGTCATGATCTCAGGGTCATGGGATCCAGCCCCACATCATGTTCCATGCTCAGCGTAGAGTATGCTTGAGATTCTTTCCTTCTCCCTCTGCCCCACCCCTGCTCATATGTGCTCTCTTCTCTCTCTAAAATAAATAAATAATTTTTAAAAAATTAAAATTTTATCTTAGTTATAGTTGACCTCTTATTGCAGTCTATCTGGATTTTAACTATGGATTCTGGTATGCAAACTAGGACTTGTCAGTCTCTTTGTGTACTTGATAACCCTAAATTCCATATCTTTATCACATTCACTAGTAATAAATATCTAAAAGTGTGGAACCAGGACAGACTCTCATCTTCTCACTATAGAACTTTATCAAGCTTAACATCAATCAATACACATTGGATAAGTATATTTAATAACCTAAAGGCCACCTATTTTCTTTATATTCTAGCCCACATATTTTCATGTTGTCCAAAACTTGTAATGAAAGACTTTATCAGGGCTTTTCTGCACCCAAGATTCATAAGAAAACTACTGTAATGTCAGTAAACCATGCCAATGCAGGCAGTCCCTTAGCATCTCAGGGATTCATTCAGTCTTTTTTTTTTTTAAGATATATTTATTTGAGAGAAGAGAGACAGAGACAGAGGCAAAACAGGTGGGGGTGGGGGGAGCAGAGGGAGAGAGAGAAGCATACTCCCCACTGAGCAGGAAGCCCGCCGTGGGGCTCCATCTCAGGACCCTGGAGATTATGACCTGAGTCAAAGGCAGACCCTTAACGGATTCAGCCCAGCGCGGTGGTGCGTACCTCTAGTCCCAGCTACCTGGGAGGCTGAAGCAGGAGGATCACTAGAAGCCCAGGAGTTCTGGGCTGTAGTGCACTACGCAGATGGGGTGTCCACACTAAGGTAGGCATCAATATGGTGACTTTCCAGGAACCAGGGACCACCAGGTTGCCTAAGGAGGGGTGAATTGGCCCAGGTTGGGAACACAGCAGGTCAAAATCCCCATGCTGATCAGGAATTCAGTCTTAATAAGATTATTAATATATTATTTGCCTAATAATCAGAATTGTGAATATCACAGAGCTCAAGAGGTAAAAGAAAGATAAGCGGTATTATTATGCAAATTTCATTTGTCTTAAATGAAAGAACTGCCAAAAAAGTAAATAAGGCTAGTTTGCCCCAACGAGTACTCACTGAATTCATGTTGTATCCTA
The DNA here is from genome assembly GCF_054177405.1 of Leptonychotes weddellii. Lineage (NCBI taxonomy): Eukaryota > Metazoa > Chordata > Mammalia > Carnivora > Phocidae > Leptonychotes > Leptonychotes weddellii. The sequence continues at coordinate 162,864,010 of NC_138369.1, read as the reverse complement.
GTAATCACTCTGCCCCTGGTCTATCTCCTCCCACAATCTGTTTAATTCCTTCTGAATTCTTTAGCAAATTGATGATACTAAATATTGGATGATAATATTGTTTCCTTAGAAACAATGTTATAAATAATACTGAAGTTCATAAGTTAGCCTTCAGAGACTTAATTATCTGAAATATTGATATTTCTATCTTTGCTTACCTTTACCTTTACTTCTGCTAGATATTAAGATCCCCTGAGCAGCTTAAAACATTCTAATGATCAATCAATTGAATGCAAAATAATTGAGTCACAGCCTCTACGGAGATAATTTTTAAAGCTCTCAAAATTGGTTCTAATGTGCAGTCTCACTTGAGAACTACTGATGCCACCATTTCCTAGATTCTAATGCTAGAATTATGGGAAGAACATTCTTCCACAGCCTAAGTTAAATTGATTTAGTAAGAAAAGTCTATCTTTAACTTTCAACTACCCTTTTTCCAAACTTTTTTTTTTCCCCTTCCCTTGGTAGTACTATCTCCAGGGAACTAGTCTTTATGCCTCTTCACAGCATGTTTTTTTTTTTTTTATTTCTACAGGTAATTTTTTTTCATCAATACTTATTTTATTCTTCCTCCTCCACATTTAAAATTGTCTTCCTCTCTTAATGCCCAACATACGTGCTTTGAAAGTAGCTTGTCTGTGAATTGGGTGTTACTCAATTGAGGTAAGAAACTTGGGTCAGAATATAAATCTACCAGGTCATTAAGAACACCATTTAGTTCACCTGTGATTCTTTTAAGAACTTTCCCCCTGAAAGAAGATAGGCATTTATTTATATCCTTGTACAGTTTCTTATCATTGCAGAAGAAAAATAGCTTCCAGACTGCTACAGGTCCACAGTCCTGGCCTCCGGTGTTACAGCATTCCTAATGGTTAGCTACTAAAAATATGGTCTAGGGGCGCGTGGGTGGCTCAGTCAGTTGAGCACTGGACTTTTGGTTTGGGCTCATGATCGTCCAGTGGAGAGATAGGCCCTGCATTGGCTTACTCATTCAGCTCTGAGTCTGCTTCCCCTCTTCCACTGCCTCAGCCCTTCCCCCTGCTCCTGTGCATGCTCTCTCTGTCTCTCTCTCTAAAAATAAATAAATAAATCTTTAAAAAATAAGTAACCATGGCCTATAGACCAGCAGCATCAGCATCACTTAGGAGTGTGTGAGAATTGCAGAATCTCAGGCCACATCTGAGTCAGAATCTGAATTTTAATAAGATCCCCAGGAGATTCATATGTATAATAAATTTTGAGCATCAGTGATCTACAGTATACCTTCAAAAGGAAATAAGCTGATAGGAAAATTTATGCATACATTGCTGGTTGACATGCTAACAGAGGAATTATATTTCCTAAACGTAGTAGAGTAATGGCATAATATTAGAAAATATGAACAAAATACCATTTTTATACATGAAGCATACCAACTGTTCTACTTATTGACCATGTGACATTAGGCTAGCAATTCAATCATAATGAGCTTCATTTTCTTATAAAATGAAGTTAATAATGCTTATATTTTGGAGTTTTCATAAGAGTTAGTTCTAATGTGAATAAAGCACCTAGTACAGGTCTGAGGTATTACAGATGCTAAATCTAGAGTTTCTTATGATATTGGAAAGTAAGCCAATTTGGAAGACAGGCCCTGGGCAAGGGTAGTCATTTGATTTATCATTCAGGGGTTATGCTGTCACTTAAAAACAGTGAGCTGATGCAGCAGATATGGATTCTAGTTCAAGTTTGCCATTTGCCCAGCAGGCTGATCTATCATCATGGACCTAAATTTTCAATGCTTTAGTTCTCTCATTTATAAAAAGAGAGTTTAAAACAAACAAGTTTAATGCCATTTGCCATTTACATTTTTTTAATCTTAGAGTTAAGCAGCATGTTGTTTACCTCTTTAATTATATCAGTAGTTTCTTTCAATATGTTGAGTTATATTAAATTGGATCTTGAAGAGTTGAAATTATTTCAAATGGCTAGAAACCTGTAATGATTCTCTTAACCCTTAATTTTGGTCCACTCTTTTTCCATCTGAACATTATACTTACATGATAGGAATGATATAGTCAATATTGAATGTATTGCTTTAATTTCTTTGTCATATCAGTATTACACAATTTATCAAAGCAGTGGGCCATGCCTCCCTTTTCTTTCATATCTTGACCTTAAAAACCTCTGTTCAGTGTCTTTATTGACTTGTTTTTGCAATATAAAGCACATTCCTAGCATTGGCTTTTCTGATTTTCCTACCAATGTTAGTTAGTGCCCCTTCTTATGTGTAAGGAACACGAGATAGCTTTTCGTAAGTTCTACCTTCATTTTCTCTGAGAAGAGACTTCTACCTGCTGTATTACCTTATTGTTGTAGGAGAGGAAAAATAATTTTCCCTCTACTCTTCTAAGTTCTTGGCTGAGACCTTTGTAATAAAATATTAACAAGAGAAAAAAAACAGAATTTTATTAACATGTAAACTTCAGGTATATATGGGACAGACCCTGGGAAAAAATGAATAACTCTCTGAGGAAGCCTAAGACACTAGCTTAAATACCATCTTCTGCAAAAGACAAAAGAAGGTTGTGGGGAGGCCAGTTATGGTAAGGTTACCAGGAAAAGTCAGATTTTCCTAGTAAGGTAAAGGTAGGATTTCTTATGCTTAAGCAGGGTCTTCTCCATTGTTAAGATTTTCTTGTGACTTAGAGTTGTCTTCTCTTCCTGGTACAGAGAGATACCCTTACAAATGGAAATCTCCTTTGTAAATGTAAATTTCTTTACAAACAGATAACTTCTATTTTGTTTTTAGAGCTTCTCCTGGGCCTGCTCTGCCTCAAAATAATCCTTATGCCAAACAGGCATATTTTCGGGTGGCATATTCTGATACCCTTTACTGTATGTTTCATATTTTACCCATAGGCACTGTCTGCAGACTCTTTTCTGTCCCCAACAATTAGCAACTATCATGAATTAAAAGCAGTAATAGGGCTACATTATTTTTAGACTCTAAGAATACAGGGTGTTGGGGGAGACTTTAAATGATAAAAAACTGACTTATGCTGTAGATATTTATTTTGCCAGGTGTAGAGAGCAAGATGGAATCCCTCATGTCAAGCAGAGGCCTGTGTCAAGCAATGATGCAAGAAGTTAAGGGCACTGCAGCTACCAGATATCATCAAGACCATCCCAACTGATGACACCTCAGAACTGATAATAGAGTAGGTCTGCAGGAGTCCACAACTGATTAAATCCCTTTAATAAGGGAGGATTTTTGCAGCAAACTGTCAGACTCCTCAGACACTGACCCATCTGACCACTTCAAAAGGGCAGCTGCTCTGCCCGATCCATCTCCCAAGAGAAAAGATATCCTTCACTGCTTGAACATAATAAACAGTAAGTGCCAAGAGCTGACCCAGACCCAACGAAGGCTTTATCTCAACTGTACGCCCACACACTGACTTCAAGTTTGGTTCGTTAACTTCCTACACCCTGTGCTATCTTGTTTGTTATGTGACTTGTCTTGTGTTCAGCTTTGTGTGCCGTGTAAAAAGCCGAGTTAACCATGTAGTGAAATATCATTGAGTTTGGAATCCTGAACCTGCTTTATAATTATATTAACCTTGCTTTGTGACTGAATAAGCTGACATTGTGGAAAGATACAACTCATGTGTGCACCTTCCTAGCACGCTCATGACAGCAACTCACAAGGTCTCTAAAATATTCTGATTAGGATGCATAAGCCATGGGTCATGGCTGCTCATCATCCTATTTACCAAAGCAAGTCACATGACCAAGACCAAAGAAAATGGAAGAAAGGACAAAATAATATCAAATACTGCTATCATCTATGAGAGTCACAAAAGGGTCATGATTACAAGAGTAAGGAGAAAATAAAACAGGATTAGTACTGCATATAGAAATAGTGAAAACTGAGTCTAAGGGATCTATTATTTTTACTACAATTATAGACTATATGTCATTCATGAGAGTTCATATTTACTATAGCTCTGGATATACATATTTATGTATTTTTACATAACACATAGTTTTAGAAATTTGATGACTAATAGAATATTAGTCAGTCTTGTAGTTCAGTATTTTTTCTACTACAGTGAACTAGATCTAGATGAATGCTACTAAAAAGAATGAGTAAAGAGATAAACATAAATGGATAGAGGAGAGTCTACAGAATATACAATTAGTGAAAAGTCTAGTATTACCTATAGTTTATCTTATATGTATAGTCTTGAAAAGGTCATCTCCTGTATTGACTAAAATTTCTCAAGAAGTCTCATGAGCTACCCCCTGCTAGCTGGAGAACCAGGAAAACTGGTGGTATAAATTTAGTCAGTCTTAAGGTCTGAGAACCTGGAGGCCAATGGTGTGAATCCCATTCCAAGATTGAAGGCCTAAGAATTGGAGGGCTGCTAGTTTAAGTCTCAGATTTCAAAGGCCCCAGAACTTTGATATCCAAGGGCAGGAAAAGATGGAGAGAATTCACCTTTCTTTTTGACTTTTTGTTCTATTCAGGCCATCAATGGATTGAGTGATGCCCACTCACATTGGTAATTGTAGATCTTCTTTACTCAGGCTACTGATACAAATGCAAATCTCTTCCAAAAGCCTACTTGCAGATACACCCAGAAGTAATGTTTTACCAGCATTCCAGGCATCCCTTAGCCCAGTCAGATAGACACCTAAAATTAACCATCATACTTCCCAAACTACTAAAATCAGCCTCATGATACAGCCTGAGAGACGCTACCACAAGCTAATTTCCTTGAAAGTCTGAGCTGCAGATGCATAGAGCTACACTTCTGAATTTCTAGCTTCCTTATACATTTATTTAAGGCAAACTTCAAGTAGGAAATGTGAGTTTTTTAGAAGTTGGGATGAGGAAGAACAATGAATAATGTCAAAATGAGAGAAAGTGCAAAAAAAAAAAAAAAAGCAAGCCTTGGTGTTCTGTTCTCAGGGTGCTTATGGTTGCCTAATGGCACTGATTATCCTTATAATGCACACAAATAAATTACTAATATTTTCCAATTTTTTTGTTGGGCAGAGCCTATATAAACATAACTTGTAATATAAATAATAAAGTTATACTAAATATAGATTAGCTAAATAGAGATGAAAATTGTTTTTAAAATAATATGAGGATTTAAAAATCTGTAAATAAGAAATAAAAACCTCACAAGCATTTCTACCTTCTGCTTTCCCCATGCACCCACCTATACTCTTGCCATATTGCTTTAGCCATATTGCCAAAATCTTTTATATTTCTCATACCTTTTGTGGTTTGCTTCATGCTATTTAATTTATATGGAGCATTCTTCTTAATTTGTCCACCAGTCCAAGTCTTACACATCTGGTAAGGCCCAGATAAAGCCAGGATCAAATGTCTTATGTCTAAACCATCTAATGTCTAAACCATCTTAGAGAAGATCTAAATGTCTAAACCATATTAGAGAAGTGTCCCCAACCTTCCTGTCAGTGTTGACAGCTTCCTTTGCTGGTCTCCCAAAGGCCTTATTTTATATATATATAAAATATCCATCCGATTCAAACACCAGTTCTGACATGTGTTTTTTCCCCCAGCCACCAAGCAGTTGTCCAACATCAGATGGGTGTCCTACAATTTAGCTCAATTCTGACACTATGTACCTGGTGGTTAAAGGCTTGGTCTTTCAAGACTATTCCCTCAACCCTACTTCAGATGCCAATTGCAAGTCCAGGTTATCACCTGTGCTTCTGACCAAAGCAGCTATAGATCAGAGGTTCTAATGAACTCCTAGGGTATGATCCATTTGCTAGAGCAGCTCATAGAACTCAGAGAAACATTTTACTTGAAGGATTACTGGTTTATTATAAGAAGATAACTTGGGAACAACCAGATAGAAGAAATGCATAGGGTAAGGAATGTTGAAAGGGGTTATGTAGCTTCCATGCCCTCTCAGGCCATTCTCCCAACTCCTTCACCTGTTCACCAGACCAGAGGTTCTCCAAACCACATCCTTTTGGGTTTTTAGGGAGGCTTCATTACACAGTCATGACTGATTTCAATCATTGGCCATTGCTGATTGAACCAAACCTCTACCCCCCTCCCCTCCCCAGAGTTGGGGATAAGACTGAAAGTTCCAACCCTCTAATCACATGGTTGGCCCCACTGACAACCAACCCCATCATCAGGTGCTTTCCTAAAGTTGCCTCATTAACATAACAAAAGACACTTTTATGCCTCTCACCATCTAGGAAATTCCTGGTGTTTTAGGAGCTATATACCAGAAACAGTGGATGAGAACCAAATATATATTTCTTATTATCAATCACAATATCACAATATGATATATATAATATTGATATGACATTGATTTTGGCTTAAGTCGTGATCTCAGGGTTGTGAGATCGAGCCCTGCATCAGGCTCCCTGCTCAGTGGGAAATCTGCTTGAGATTCATTCCCTCTCCTCCTCCCCCCCATGCTCGCTTTCTCGTTCTCTCTCAAATAAAATAAATAAATCTTAAATATATATATATATATAATATTGGCTATCTATTTCCATTATGACTGTGCTCTGCTAGTGTAGGGATCATGCTTTATTTATCTATTCCTGCAACACTGTCTGACATGTAGCTGGCATTCAAAAAATGTTTAATTAATGAGCAAGTAACTAAAAATTAAGTTGTGTTATGGCCATTAGCTGAGTACATTGACAAAGTATGTATATTGAAAACTCTACACAATAAGTAGTACATAAAGTTTTCCATGCTTAAGTTTCCCATAGTTAACAATTCAGGTTTTCTTTAAGTTATTTTCTATTTACGCAGAGTTGCTGCTACCATTTCAAAGCTCAGATTTGGGCCTAGTAACTTGATCAGGAGGAAAAAGGATTAAGAAATAAATAGGAAAGGCAATGGTTTATGTGGGCATGTCTACTGGAAATGTACTCCATATTCACTATTAAATTTTAAACGTACTAGGTATTTGTTACATTCTTGTCTTCTTTTTCAGAACTATTACTTATTTCATGTGATTTTTCCCCCCCAATTCTTTGAATCCTAAGACACAAGATCTTGGATTTGATCTAGGTTTACTCAATGAACCACAGTGATTATTCTAAGAATACAATAAAAGATACATAAAAGGGCCAAGAAAATGTAGCACAACAGACAAAAGATCCAGTATAAGAAACGGAGAAAGCGGGGAAATGCATGTATTGAAAAGGAAGATTTCTAACATCATTTGATCACTTGGATATAGTGATGCTTGAATCTACCTATTCAATTTCAAGACTATGCTGCTAAGTAACTTTATAAACTTCTTTTGGGGTTAAGCTGGTTTGAGTTTGTTCTTGCTATGAGTTTTCATTATACCTCTTCTTGTTTTTGTTTTTGTTTTTCATTAGCACTGTTCTTCTAGAACCAATAACATAATTGGTACATTTCACATTGTAGAACACGATTATTAACATTGAAGATTTTTTTAAATCCATAACTCAGGCTTCACTCCAAACAGACTAAACATTATTTATTAAGAACTAAATTCCATAGAACCTATAGTTAAAGGAACCTTGATGTCTTCCAGTCTACTCTTGGAACAAATGAAACAATTTCACCCATACCTTGGAGAGATAGATAGCCAGCTTAAGTCTTCATCATCAAGCGGGAACTCCCACCTTCACACTGTAGACTATGGCAATGATAAGGAGAGCATGGGAACTTCTACATATGCCCACTCCAAATCTGCACTCTTGTAATTTCTGACTTCAGAATGATACTGAGTAAGCATCTTCTTTCTTACATCTGACAACTCATTACATAATCAGATATAGCTATTTTCTTTTCTCTTGTGTCTTCTTACTTCTGAGTTAAACTTATTTAATTACTTATCTTACATAATATTGAGATGATTTCTTTCTTCCCATGGATGCTCTCTGTTTTGATTAGGTCATTTTTTCCCTAAAATGTGTTACCTTGAATCAAAATCAATTTGCAAAATGCTTTTCTGGCTGGCTTAGCATATAATGAAAACATTCCTAATTGTGACTATGATACAATGTAATTATTGTTGCAGTCTCACTCTGTGTTACATTTTAGGATGTTTTTGAACACTGTTGAGCTGTGGTCAACTAAAACCCACAGATCATTTACACACAAATTGCTGCAAACATTGAACTTTACTAACATGATAATGTAGAGAACTAAGCAATCTACCTACAGTTTGCTTCTCTGCATATTTTGTTAATCATAAACTATTTAGCACTATTATTTTGAAGGTCCTTAGCAGAATATTTTACAAACACAATTTAATCTAAGTTGACTGAAATACTTAATTATAGTAAGTGTACAGTAATCATACAAATGGCTAGTGGATTGCCTTTTCATTCTTAACTAAACTATGTAGTTGTTTATTTCATTAAATGAATCAAATAGGTTAATACCTTCGTAGACCCCAAATATCATGTTATATCATATTCTGAGAGCTAAATTTTCATCAACTTATATTTTATATGTTTTCTGATGGCAAAATTTAAATATGCTAACTTTAGAAAATTAGGAAGGTTACAACCAAAGGCATGAATTGTTCATAACTAATAGAGTAGAATATTTCATGTTTTAGTAATCACTCATTAAGACTTTGTGGACTTTTTAAAAAATATGTTATTTCTAAGTAAACCCAAAACAAGACTTGTGGCTGCTCTGAGGGCCTGTTAGTATAATTCCAAAAATGTCTGGATAACAGATCTTTTTGTCTATCTAGTTCCTGGGTGGAGTTCAGGAAAATCCTTGGATTTTTTGTTAGTCAGTGGGAGCCAAGAGTGATAAATGCAGGCTGACTTCATGTCTGTGTGCACTGTACTCCATGGGACTCTGTAGTCCTAATGTATATCTCAGAATACCAAGATTTATGAGGTGTACCTGGACCAGCGGAGGTAGTTCCTGGAGCAAAACCAGATCCATCCCTGTGCTGAATTTCATCAACCTAATGCATGACAGGTTGAGCCTGGATGGTAGCAGTGGAGTGTCCAGATGGCCTGAAATAATCATAATGTCTTAGACCATGATCCACAAGCTTATACCTCATAGTCATGCATTTTGGGGGCCAGAAATTGACACCTCCTTTGGAGAATGCTTCTGATCATGCTGCTGTGTCTCCTGACCATGCTGACTTCCTTCTGACTCTTTGCACATTTAAACTTTATTTACACTTGTGGGCTCTACATCTCTCCCTTTTATTATATATAAACTCATGATGAACATTTTTCTATGTAGTAGTCATGCCTTTGTACCCTAGAAAGTACAGCATGCAAGAGAAGGAAAAGAGGTCTTTGTTTCTCATAAGAATATCAATCACTAACCCCATCACATTTAGAGGTAACAAGGTATGGAGTAATTAGAATATAATTTCTCTCCTTTTCATTGTTTTAGATTTTACTTTTTATTTTAATTAGTCTTTGTCTAAGTGGGAATTTCTGCTGTTATTGGCCAAATGACAGGAAAATATTTAAAGTGTGTTAATAAAAGGACACAAAGTACTTCACATAAGAAGCGCCAAGACCCTTCCAATACCAGAATATTCTGTGCTATTTGAAGTGCACTCTTGTAAGTTCTAGTCTACCTAGAATAACTCACGTTGGAGAAATACATATTTCCCATAATAAGGAAACCTTGCACAGAGAAGGCATCCTTTGGAGGTAAGAGTTGTGGCTTCCCAAACATGCCATTCTGCTGAGGCTCTGATCAGGAATATGTTCATGAGCATGTAGGCTTGTACTTTTTTTATCATCTATAATGAATCAGATGAGTATAATACAATGCAACTAGACTGTTACACACTCTGGTCTCTGCTCTCTTTCTGGCTTCTAATGTTGTGTTTCATATTTGAGGACTGCCTGATTCTTCTTCCTTTGCAGATTTAAAAAAAAAATGTTTATTCTGGTTGAATTGTATTTTATTTATGCTCAAAATTCATATTTTATATCTGAATCTCATTTTTACCTTATCCTTGGCAATCCCCTTCTATATTCAGAATCTGGCATTTCATAAGTACAGGAATATTGTCTTTTACTACATATTTAATTACTGGGTTTGTTCAACTTCTCTCTTCTTTAGGCATTTTCCCCATCTTTGATTTTTAATGACATTTCTGTGTTTCATTTCTTCTACTGTAAATATTCATTATGCTATTCATTTATAGTTTTCTTACCCTTCCTTATCTCATCTATCTTCAATTTTATTTTTGCCTCATGATAGCTAGCACTTTCTCCAATTTTGTTGGTCTCCTTCTCTTTGGTCACTCTGAGAATCTAACTGACAACATAAAGTAGATCCTTTCTAAGTATTTTGCTATTGTCACTCTTCAATTTGAATATTATTTTCTCCTTTGCGGATACAAAACATTTTCAGAGATCTCACTCTTACTTATTTTCAATGCCTCAATACTTCAACCATAAAGATCTCTCCTACTTAGAGTTTTGTCCATAAACAAGGTGGGATGTTTTCCTTGTTTCTCCGAATTGTGTATTTTGATATTAGGAAGTACTCCCTAACATAATAGCTTGGAAGACTGGTAGACATGTACAACTCATCCCTAAATTCCAGGTAGCAAGAATTATTTAATATTGTGTAGTTGTTTGATTAAAGAATAATGTTTTGTTTGGACTTTCTGGCTATCTTGAACAGGCTGAATTCTTTCTATTAAAGTGAGAGAGGGAGAAAGAGGGGGAGAGGAAGTGTGAATGATAATCAAGAGCTCTCAGAAAGAAGCTTTCCTACAAATTATCCCCACATACATTCTTTGCACTACTCAATTTGTATGCCTATGTAAAATTGCAAGGCCTGTTCACTAAGGCTTTGGATCTGTAGTATTTCTGGGAATCACTATGTAAGACAGGATGGGAAAAAATAATGTTATGGTTACGTAGACATAAGGAAAAACAAACAGTGGGTCATAGACAGTAGCTCCCAATAGTAAAGTGGCACTTTTCTGGTTGGTGTAGACTAGAAGTTTTCTACTTTTATGGGTGTATTTAGTTTGGTATACATAGTTCTTTCAGATTTTTTTTTTTATTTGAATGCTTTTAGACAGGCTATTTACTTTATATATGAGCCCAACTTTCCCTATGGATGAGAATAGAGTCTGATTTACATGTTTATGTTGCCTACCTGTCTCTAACAGGTATCTGAATTTACAATCACAGGATAGAGCTCATGTCTACAAAAGAAGGCCAGCAAGTTTAATTGTGATCCATCCAGAGGATCAGCATAGTCCATACATTTGGATAAATTTTAGTCTTGTAATTCCTGAAAGTGTCTCCCAAATTTTAGGAATAGTGTGGCTCAATATTATTCTAAGTTTTGTCTTATGCTGCAGTACTACAGATATTTCAGTTGGAAAATTAATTTAATCATAAACTCAAAAACATATTTGCACTTTTTGATCCAATCAAATTATTTGATTCCTAGAAATTTCCTTCAAGATAATTCAGTCTAATCACTTCATTTTATAGATGCATTTCAAGAATTTGAAATTACTTTGCAAAGATTATATTGCTTGTTTATAAAACTTCAAACTAGAAGCCAATATTCTTTGCATATTTTAGATATTTCATATTGAACTTGTTATTTTGCCAATCCTGTCCAGGACGTCCACTTTTAAGTTCTTTTAACCTATTTATTTTCTTGTTCTAAGGGCATACATGAAAACCATCATTTGAAAATTCATGTAGTTCTTATAAAATAAAAACAATTTTAGATAATCTATTTTTAAATTTTTAGAATCAGTTTCTAAAGCACCAGCACCAACCCCTTATTTTATTTTTTTATTTTTACCTAAAGTGCCATATAATCAATATCTTTGTGATCATTAAGACATTTTGTGGGTTGCGAAATATACTTGTCTAAATCATATCACCTTTACTCCTAATTTGTTTTCAATTCAGAGCACTTTGAATCCTTGTTTGTACGTTCTTTCTTTCCCCAAGCAGAAAGTCCTCACTTCTTATTTGTGATCTTCAAAATTTAATCACCTACTTTGTTACCATAAGTAATCTACAGAATATTTGCAGCAACCCACAGTTAAATTTGTGAAGTCAGAGCCAAAGGAATGAACAGATCTATATTAAGCTTTTTTGCTGTTCTTAGTTTTTGTAGAAACATTACTGAGCTTTTTTTTTAAGCATTCAAAATTAGCATTAATTAAAGACATTGTAGGCTAATGTGTATTACCAATACAACTTTGTTAACAACAAAGTAACTGAGATAGTATCCCCATAAAATGAAAATATATATATATATTTATATATACAAGAATTAAAATAGAAAGCAATTCTCAAGTTTTATAAGTTAATCCTTTCCTTTTATATGGGCATATATGACATTTTTTTTTTTTTTGTCTTCTAATGTTACTGACAGAGAAAATTATGGGAAATGCCTGTATCCCCCCAAAAAAGGGACATTTTTGATGCTTTCAAGAGTAATCTTCGACTTTATTTAGGGATTTTACTGATGTTTGAATAATCTTTTATATTTATAGCTAGTGTCATTTGGGTAACCCTTTATGTACTGTTTAATTACTTTTTTTTTAATTATGTTATGTTAGTCACCATACAGTACTTCATTAGTTTTTGATGTGTGTTCCGTGATTCATTATTTGTGTATAACACCCAGTGCTCCATGCAATATGTGTCCTCCTTAATACCCATCACCGGGCTAACCCATACCCCAACCCCCCTCCCCTCCGAAACTTCCTTTTCAACATAGTTTCAAACTCTCTTTGTCAGCTCATTGAGGGTTATGTCTTAGGTCCAACATTTTTTTTTTTTTTAGGTCCAACATTTTAACACAGTAGTGAAAAGCTCCATGATACATGCTCAAATAATATGCTTATTTACTGGAATTTATATTTACAAAAATGACCTTAAATTAATCAGAATATACTCTAGTTCCACTAAACAGATATCTAGTTTATCCTAACTAACCTTAAAGAAGATGTTAATATTTTATATCATATAGAAATACCGACTGACTATTCAATCATTATGATAATGAGTACTATAACTCCTAAATCTGCACACATCCTAAGACAATGAAAATTTCACCTCAGATACAATTTTGAGTGGATAAGATTTGGACAATATCCCTGGACTATTTGTCATGCCTTTCTTTCTTCACTTATTATTTCCTTTCAGCTACTGGATGTAAAAAGGTGGCAAGGTCAAATTCTTAAGTATATACCACAATTGGTAGAATTGATAAAAAAGATGACTATTTCTTAATACACCAGGTGTCAGAATATATATTACTTACAATAATGGGCTCAAAATACTCAATTTGAAATTTATTTACAGTTAAATTTCTTTTTTTTATTCTTGTTATTTGCTAATGCTTATATATTATGAACTTTTGGTAAAATTAGAAAAGGAACTGGCCTTCTCTGTAGCTCCTTATATCCACCCCACTTTACTTACAGGCATCATTTAAATGCATTCTATCCTCAGTAGTACTCTCTATAGTTCTAACTAGTTGAAATTGAAAGCCTAACTGCCCAGAGCTTATCTCATAGCAATTTCCCTTTCTGTCCTGGATTTGAATGTCTTTGTAAAGGAGCCTAGCTATATATGCACTACTATTTTGCGAAGCCCTATTACTATTCTGATTCTGCCCGATCCATGTATTTCAAGACAACCAGTAACTTGACAAAACACATTCACATGCCTGTATGGCTTCAAGGACATACCTGAAATTAAGTAAAGAAACCACCTCAAAACAAAAACTTCCTTTCGTCCTAAAAGTTGGCTCCCTTATACAAGGCTTAATAATTGTCCATTGCACTAACCAGGGACAGTATCTAAGAAATACAGAATTAAACACTTTTTTTTCTTCTTCTCCTTCTCTTATCCATTAGGACTTAGACACCAAAGAAATATTTAGCTTCCATAACTTAACCTGCACATTAATGTGTCTTTAATTAAGAGTTTGATTATTATCTGGTATAGCCCTGATTCTCAAAGTGGGGCTTAAACCCTTTAAGAACTCAAAGGGATCTGAATCATTTTTGTTCCCTCACAGCAGGCGTTTATTTCTGCCCTTGCAAATATGCTTCACTCTCTCTACAGTTTGAGTTGCTCTTCTTCATGGAAGGGTCACCAGTGGTAAATTTCTAAGTTTGAGTGATTTTCATTAGTGGGTTTTTTTTTTTTCCTTAAGGGAATATGTAACATGTCTTACATATTTAAATACTTTAGCATGGAATTAACTAGGAAAGAAACTCAACGAACAATAAGGATAAAGTGCCCTTTGAAAACAAGCAGAAGAAAACATTTTTCCCCAAAAAATAAAAATTTGAATTTATAAATGAAAACAAAAGTGTGATTAATTTAATACTTATGGATAATTGGGGAATTTTTTAAATATAAAAATAGGAAAACCTGTGAAAGTCTTAGAAATGGGTAAAAGAGATTACTGGGTTTTCTTTCAATAGAATGCTGGGCTGGACTCTCTGGGGTCTTCTGATACTGCAGAATATGTACCTTTGAATGTCTTTGACTAAACTATTTTACAATTCTGTAGAGGTAGAAGTTAACCTGTAGAAAACTGAAAGCACTACAGATTTTTCTTATTCATAGCAATAAAATAGTTCTCATTTGTGTTAATGCAAATGAAGTTTAACTGGTAAAGGAAATAAATCTCTGTGATTCAAAATTCTATTTTACTGATTTTAAACTCTTACTAGTTCCCTCATTAACTATGAGTTAAAAAATATTTGACATATGTTCATTTTACATCTGCATACAAATAATGGTTGACTTTTTAAAAATCAATGAAACACCTTTGGGGTCTCTCCAGACATGACAGAGCAGGAAGGAATCTCAAAGAAAAGCCTGTTTACTTGAGCCAGGCAAATATGGACTTTATTCTTGTGACCTCTTTTGTTTCCATAAACTTCTGAGACCTGAAGATTATGGAATATATAATCCTTGAGATTATGACAAAGGCCTGGAGATACCACTTATTAAATGTGCACTGACCTGTAGTGGAAGGAATTTCATAGACTTTCTTGACTTAAATCAAATAGCTTTTTTTTTTTTTTTAAAGATTTTATTTATTTATTTGACAAAGAGAGACAGCGAGAGCAGGAACACAAGCAGGGGGAGTGGGAGAGGGAGAAGTGGGTTTCCTGCTGAGCAGGGAGCCCGATGTGGGACTCGATCCCAGGACCCTGGGATCATGACCTGAGCCGAAGGCAGATGCTTAACGACTGAGCCACCCAGGCGCCCAAATCAAATAGCTTTTATTGAAAACTTTCTTCAACTACTAATAATTTTTCTCAAAAATTGTTTTTCTTACCCACTATCAAAAGTTCATATTACTAGTAGCAGATGAAGTTAAAATTAATATATAAGTTGTTTTGTGGAGATTTTTGCTTTCTCTTATATTTGAGCTGCATGACAAACTTATAATTTTTAAAATACTTATATATGGGGTCTGGTAACATTTACCTAAGGGACAGAAGTACGAGAGATCATGGCCATGGAAAAATTTGAGAAATCCAAGTGTATAGGTATATTTATGAAACATTTATGCAATATTTTGCTACATGAATCTATTTTAGAAAAAAAAATGTTATCTATTGAAATATAAAATAACAAAAAGCTGTTATATTTATATTATTTTCCTTAGAAAAATTTCTTGTTTCCTTCCTGGGATAATTCTTAGATTTAAATTTAGATATTAAGGAAGCATTTACTATAGTCCCAATAATTAAATATATTAAGTTGTATATAATGGGTAAAATACTTTGAACTAAATTCTTAAATTGAGCTGCTTCACACATTATGCGGTATACCTTCCTTATGAGCATTATATTAATATCTGGAAAAATGCATTTATGATTTGAAAACAAGAAAAAAATATTTGTAACTTAGGATCAAATTACTTATGTATCCACTCAAAACATTTTTACTGAGTTCTGCCTGTGGGGCAGGGCAAAGGTAAGGGAGAAAATTAGAAAAGCATATAGTCTAAACTTTAGGACCTTGCAATTTAGTGGCTGTAAGGCCGGGGCTGGGCTGCCCCAAGGTGGGCCACTTTGGCATAAAGATTTTTTCAAGTTAAATGTAATCAAAACTCAGCAGACGCAGGAAAAGCTTTCCGCCTCCCCCTCAATGCCTAAATTCAGATCGGAAAGGAGAGCCTATAACAAAAAGAGAGCTATTAACAAAGACTCTCCTTTACCTAAGGAACTTATGTGCATAATAGGGCAACCTTGTTTTTCTTTTTCTTTACTTATTAGAGAGAGAGAGCAAAAGTGGGGGTGGGGGGGCAGAGGGAGAGGGAGAAGCAGACTCCCAGCTCAGCAGGGAGCCTGATGCAGGACTTGACCCCGATATCATGATCTGAGCCAAAGGCAGATGCTTAATGGACTGAGCCACCCAGGTGCCCCGGGCAACCTTGTTTTTCTAAACATCTCCTTTCACCTTCCTGCTAATGGTCTCTGTTCCCTTTGTATCCTCAGGCCCCTACCCCTCTCCTTAGCTCATATAAGCATCATGTTGCCCCACTGTCTTTCGAATTTCCACGTCTGTGTGGATTCCCTGTATGCACACTATTAAATTTATTTTATCCTGTTAATCTGTCTCATGTCAATTTGATTCTAAGTTCAATCAGAAGGAACTTTTAAAGAAGAAGGTCATCCTCCCTGACATAGTAAAGGCAGATACACATGCTCACAACCGTATTTCAAATCAAACTGTGGTTGAAACATTGGAAGTGTGGTAAACAGAGCACTATATGACTTATAAAGCTGTAAGTACTATAAGAAGGAAGAAAATAATTCCAAGTGGGATAATGTATAAAGATTTCATTTGAGTTGTATTTCATTTGAGCTGTGAAGATCAGTAGGAGTTTACA
Organism: Leptonychotes weddellii; assembly: GCF_054177405.1. NCBI lineage: Eukaryota > Metazoa > Chordata > Mammalia > Carnivora > Phocidae > Leptonychotes > Leptonychotes weddellii. The sequence goes on along the minus strand of NC_138369.1, from coordinate 162,847,080 downwards.
GAGCAGAGATGTAGAGAAGATGGATGAGTATGCACTAGCCAGGCAGACACAATACAGAGACAGAGCCATAACAATACATGGAGAAGAGTGGAAAAAGTAAGAAGTTCAGAATGACCAGAGGGTTGTATACATACAGAATAAGAGGTATGCAGCATAATACATGGCTAGAAATTTAGATTGTGGAGTACACTACATGCCAAAATAAGGAATACTGATGACATTAGGGCCCAGTGGGGAGCCACTGATACGTTGTTTCATTGTGAAGGAATATAACAAAGCCTCACATCTGCATACTTCAGTTTTACAACAATTACATTATTCTCACAAAAATTAATGTCTAGATTAATAACTTGAAAATAGTATACGGAAAAACTAGTAGTAGAACCCAAATCTTCACTCTGTATCAGTTCAAATTTAAAATTGTGAAAGTTTCCTTAAGTTTCAGGAAGTTTGTACCTTTTGAGATAAGTCACTTTTTTTTAAAGCATAGACCTCAGTGTCCAAAATAATTTGTGAAAGTTTCTTCAAACTACTGGCATGTATTTAGAATATATTTTTTGAATTTTAAACATACTATTTTAGAGCTTTATCTTTTAATGTGCAAAAATTAAACAACCTTGGTAAAATTATACAATATGTAAGTACAATATAAGCACATTTTATTCACAAAACATGTCTAAACATATGTTTTAGTTTTAAATTTTATGAAGTGAAAAATTAGCAAAAAGGCATCCCTTAAAGTTTCTTAAACCTTTCATTTTTTTTTCCCCAAAGCCTTTATTATGCACAGCTTTAAAAAGTAATTAAAACCCCTCAAGCTAGAGTTTATAGCAATATATGTCACACTGAAATGTCAAGTTAACTACAGATTTGAATCATGGAGACTCCTCTCCTGTTATGAAATGGTCAATATTTTGAAGTCTGCTATTATACATTCTTGATGCTATTTGACCTCTACATACAAACATTTATTATCTGACAATAATATTCAATTTGCCAAACTAGTCCCAGTCATCTGAAAGGGCTCAGTATGCAGAGAAGCATTAGATATTTTGTGTTGGTTTTTATGGAGGGTCTTGTAGTGACCAGACAGGTACCTTCCATTTTTCTCTTTTAACAGCCAGGTTGCTGATCTCACAAATCATATTTCGGTTGGAAATGAAAGGTGCACCACTGCCAGCATTTTGTTAGAAATAATGACACACTTTACTACCTGTAAGTGCTGACCGAGTGGTTCTGCCTTTTCTTCCCAAGGTGACTGTAACACAGATTGATGAAAGATTCTGCAGGACGACAAAGGTTAAAGATGCAGACCCGGAGCTAGAAGCCAGAGCTGACACTGATGGAGTGGACTGCAATGAGGATGCGCACATTATTGTCCCATCCTCTGATAACCAACGTAATATGAAAACTGACTACAGAAGAAAGGAACAAATTAAATCCATTAATCAAGCATATCTCTGCTAAACAGTTGTTCTAAAGAGATGAACAAATGAAAAATTTACTGTTTGTTTTCATGCTTTCAAGGATTGGGGAAGAAAATTAATTATAAGGTACTGGGCACACTATTAGTTAAGTTTTTCTTGAAGAAACTATTTATTGCATTGTCAAAGGACAAATGAACCTCATTAGGGAGATTAGTTTCAGCTGGTAGTTTTGCATTAAGACAAACTAATACTACACACTTCAAAAGATACCCTAAGTAAAATTATGGAAATTGGAAATCCATTTTTTACTTCTTAATTTATGAACTGTTGGGAAATGACCACTCTATTAGTTAGCATGCAACCAAAAGGAAATCGAATGTAGCTCCACTTTTCACCCAAGTGCCTGAAGGAGAACTATTTCAGTGTGGGTTTTGCAAGTGTTGAGATGATGGACTTATGGATTCAGGGGTTAGAACTCGGCCATGGCATTTTACTCTTACGTTGAAGCATGTCAAGCAGAGCTCCATGCCAAAAGCAAGTTTTGATAAGGTCCTCTGAAATCCTTTTCTTTTCAAAATGTTTTAGTTGCCCTGGATAAATAGCAAGCTGACGTCTGGTATTCTGAATTCCCCTTTCAATCCACACACGGCAAGGCAGGGAAAGGAAAATGCTACTTTGCTATCAATCCGGTCTGGCCAGTGGATGGAAGCTCCTGAGTTGACTACAGCCAGCGCTGCTCAGTTTCCACGTTCATTTCATCCCTGGCCTTTTTGTCCAGGCAGCTAACAAGGGGGCCAATTACTGAGCTGTGTGAGGGGGAGTGCTAGGCTGCAGACACCTGTCTTCCAAAACCTGGAGTGAAACCAGACTCATTTCACAGAGTGTATAAATCAGCTGTAAAATAATAATGACTTTTTGGATTCAACTGACCTGGACTGGATTCAGACTGCTGACCCAGAAAGAAAAGGCTTCACATATCCCGTTACCAGTCCGGTGAGCCATTGAAGACATCCCTATCCTATTCTGACTTGCTTTTATTTATAGAAGTCTTGCTTTTGTTTATGGGAATGCAAGCCAAATTGACATTTACTCACTGTTTTTGTTTGGTTTGTAGGTTTAACTTCTCTAATTTAACAGCAGCTTTAGGGGCATGGCAGTTGACTGAATCAGGTCAAAATGGTATCAAAGTTCACTGCTTCAATCCCTAAGCCCTGTTATTGAGGAATGATGAAGGTAGAGTTTTAAAATATTTTTCTTATATAAAACTAAAGGGTTTTCTTCAGACAGATTATCTCATGATATCAGGAAAAAAAAGAAAAGAAAAAAAGTTCCAGCTTTTTTTTTTTTTAAAGGAAATTATGTGAATCTTAACAGTGATTCACACTGCCTACTCCATTGGCCCCGGGTGGCTAGGGAACTTTCAGAATTAGCTAAGATTTTTCTTTTTCCAGAATAAGTGTGCCACCTGCGAGGAAAATCCCGGTTGTGTAGGGCTTGAAGGGTACATAATATAGGGGGCCCTTTTAAAGAAAAATAATATAATTTGCAAATATGAAACCAGATCTCTTAGTTTGGGTGTCCCAAAAGCAAACTGCAAAAGGAGAATATGAGTAAAATTAGCTTATGTGGGAAGTGACCCAATAAGCACAATGAGGGAGTAAGATAATGACATGGAAATGGGAAAAAGTCAATAAAGGAGCACCAATGTTAGAGGCATCACCTCAAGCAGTCGGGGCTCAACCTTGCTGTAGGTCCTCTGGAAGAGATTTTGTTTTAGAGATTCATTTATTTATTTATTTACTTATTTACTTATTTACTTATTCACTGTAGAGAAGCGAGGAGGGGCAGAGGGAGAGGGAAAGAGAGAATCTCAAGCAGACTCCCTGCTGAGTGTGGAGCCCGATGCCAGACTCGATCTCAAGACCCTGAAATCATTACCTGAGCCGAAATCAAGAATCAGATGCTCAACCAACTGAGTCACCCAGAGGCCCCACTCTGAGGTCACACCTCAGAATGCCACATCAAGGGACAAGGAAACTGAGGTCTATACCTCTCCTATTCCTCATTGATTGAAAATTTTAACTGTGGGGTAAGTAACTCCCTGGCATTTTGGACCTTCTCTATGCTTGTGTATGTTCATGGGCTGTGCACACTCACATAACCAGAGAAAGTCCATGGGAAGGGAAGGCCTTGAGGTAGCAACCATGGAAGTGGACAGGAGCTACCCAGCAGAGCCCTTAGTTGACTTCTCGAGTAAGCTTAGGGTAGGGAATACAGGAAGGGTTCTGACAGCTCCTTCTATATTAAGTATGAAAGCATATATTTAATTAAATAATAAAATAAATCACAGCAAATCACAAATTTTAAAATACTACCCACAGTGAAAGTATGACATAGGGGAGGACAAAATGGGATGTGATACCAATCTTAATTGAGTGCTGCTAAGCCATGGTATAATAATAATAATAGTAAATGCATGAACACATTGCTAGGGACTTTCCCAGTTTCTCAAAAGGGATCAGCATTAAGTGAGGGCCCCTGGAATTTGGGCTTAAGTAATTTCTCAGTAAATTGCCTATGGCTACTATTACTGAGTTTTTCTTATAACCCTCATATGTGTAATTCAGAAATTAAGTTGAGCACCACCTGTCAAAGTATTTTTGAGTGAGAAAAAGAAATACAGGGGTACCTGGGTGGCTCAGTCGGGTAAGTGTCCAACTCTTGATCTCAGTTCAGGTCTTGGTCTCAAGGCTGTTGAGTTCAAGCCCTGTGTTGTACTCCATGCTGGGCATGGAGCCTACTTTAAAAAAATACAAAAATTTCAATATTTCAATACATGCAAGTGTTTGTGATAACTGATAAACTATTTATAGCCTAATTTCTCAACCATGGCATTATTGATATTTTGAGCTGGATAATTCTTTGTTGGGGAAGCATCCTGTGAATTTTAGGATGTTTAGCAGCATCGCTGCCCTTTACTACTGAATACAATAGCACATCTCCCCCAGTTGAAACAAACAAAAATGTCTCTAGATATTGCTAAAATGCCCCCAGGGCCAAATCACCCCCAGTTGAGAACCACTGAATTAGAGGACAGGAAAAGTTGCAAACTAGAGATTTGACAAATAAAAAATATCTGGGGTTTGTTTCAATTTGGTTCACTTGCCCACACATGTTAAATCTACCTCTATGCTACTGCATGAATAAAACAATCCTCTTACTCAATTTTTTAATATTCACACTAGGATATTACCTACACATTGTGTGAAGGAGCAAATGTCTGAATGACTGAACCATAAACTTGAATTGAAGTTATAATTGAAGATTATAAAGATATAAAGACACTTTAAAGAGCTATCTAGTTATCCTAGATTGTTCAACATTGCAGAAAAGTAAGAACATCTCCTGTTTTTAAACAATTCTGGGATAGAAGCCAAATATTCTATTAGTTATTTAAAATGTTTAAGTAAAAATGGTGGGCTTAGGGCAATATTCAATTTCTCTCTGGTACAATATACAATGAAAACTTTTTTGTATATAAGAAATATTTATGATCTATGATACATGTATAAAAAGTATTTAACATAAAATATACACTAATAAAGAATAGTGTTTTATTCTTGAAAACCATAATTGTATAGTAAAAATACCATTAAATTCAACTATCACTTAACAAACAGCTACCATAAGCTATAAAACTTTGCCAAGTTCTTAAAGGTAAACAAGCAGGGTTGATCTTTGAACAACACAGGGTTAAGGGTACCCATTCCTGTGGTAGTCAAAATCCACTAATAACTTATGACTCCCCAAAAACTTAACCACCAATAGCCTACTATTGACTAGAAGCTTTAGTGGTAACAAAAACAGTTGATTAACACATACTTTTTATGTTATATGTATTACACACTGTATTCTTACAATAAAGTAAGTTAGGGAAAAGAAAATATTATTAAGAAAGGCATAAGGAAAAGAAAATATGTTAGTAATACTGAATTATGTCTTTCAAAAAAATCTGCATATAAATAGACCTACATAGTTCAAATCTGTGTTGTTCAAGGGTCAATTGTATAAGCAAGATAAACTTTTTGCCCTTAGACATTGACAATAAAGGAATACAAATTAATGAATAATCACAACACAATTACAAACAATAAACGTAACAAAGTAGTGCCAAATAATGCTATTCCTTCCAAATAGTAATTTAGTAATACTAAGAAATGTTAAGAAGTGTCCACAAAAAAAGATAAGTTCCATAGTTAAATAACTTTGGGAAATACTGGATGGCATATTCATAGAGACATCCACATTATCATATAAAAGCCTCTGGGAGGTTTGTCAGAAGAAACATCTATTAGAGTTTGCTTAACCCAACATTTTATAAAAGAATTTGTACAAAGCACAGTTTCTTTCACAAGATTAAAATTTGTTGAGCTATCAAATCAGAAAAGATGTATTAGAGAATTTAATTTCCACTGAAAGATGAAAACAAGTATAATAGAGAAAGTGCAATTTGAAGGGGATACTATACAAGAGAGAAAATTTTCCTGTAAAGGAATGTAGACAGAGACCACAGATGGTATAGGAAATACCAAGATTTAAAAAATTCAGGTCTTATCATGAGGCAGCCTGACAGAAGTATAAATACATGTGGGAAGCTATTCCAGCAGAAGTAAAATCTCAGCACTATAAGGCAAGTGCTTCTGAAATTTTAGGTTAAGGCCAGTGAATTCCAGGGAAAGGTATCTGGACTTTATTCTGTAGGCCATGTAGAGACACAGATATTTTGTGAGAACAACATGATCAGAATAGTAGCTTAATATTGGAAGATGAAAAATTAAATGCACAAAAGTAAAGTAGAAAGCAAGTTACAAAGTCCCAGGGAGCATAAGAACATTTATTCTAAAACCAAGTCTTGTGAAATATAAGCAAGTGCAGAGTTCCAACCAGAGACCCTACTGGCCCCTTCACTTGGAGATAAAGGCCATGACCCTTGGCCTCACATAGTTAAGGCCCTTCACAAACTGACCCTCTTTTGCCTACTTAATAGCTACCCTTCCCAGTCTTATGTCACACACCCCTTCTCATACAATCTACACTCCAGTGTAACTGAATTACTCACTGTTAAATAGTTTTTCTATAAATCAGAAAGGAAATTAGGAACAGAGATTTAGATATAGAAGTAATCCACTTGAGATAGAAATAAGTTATGTCACATAAAATAACTCTTCCAAAAAAGTTACCCACAAAACATATCTGAATAAATTGTGGTATTTATAGTAATTATAGCAGATATTATTCAATTATTACTTTTAGAATACACAAGTTCAGGTCCTGGCTATCTCAGCGACTAGCTGAATTTGGTCATCTAGTTGCCACCTGTGTGCTTCTGGAAAGGCCTTAACCCTTCTATGTTACAGCTTTCTTGATTCTTAAATGGGGATCATGATAGAATTTATCTTCAGGGTTGTCATGAGGATTAAAGAGGTAATTGATATACATGCTTAGTGCAAGTTTTGACATATATCCTAAGTAGTCAGTAAATATTAGATCTCATTATCATTATAATATGATTAAGTATTACATGAGTATCACTACTTTCATCTGGAAAATGGGTCTATTGATTCACTGAGTTCCTCACAAAGGCATTTTTAATCTCAGATATCTACTCTGTGTGAAAGTTCTATTTATACTCTAAGATGCTACCTAAGTGGAAAATACTGTGAGTATCACTTGACTGGTTTTTACTTCCGTCTACAGTGACTCAATGAATCAAACTACTTTCCTCTTCTATCCTACTTAATCAGGATTATTTGGCATGAAAATTGGATTTTCAAGTCTAGGTTTTGCTAACAGAAGCTCCTTTATTGGAAGAATGTTGGGGTAACACTGAGTTGAAGAAAAATCTGCAAAAACCAGGGCTCTTCTAGGGGTCTCATTGACTATAAAACACATATTTAATCCAGAAGGACTTTTACCACCTTTTTCCATCTCATCTCTGCTTCTTATGTGGGTCACCTTCATTCATTTAGCCTTTTTCCATGGAGACATAAAAACTGGTGGCTCTGAGACTACATTCTCAGAACTTTAGGACCTGAAAAGAAAAAGGGGATTTCCCTGCCAACTATGATTCTTGGAAAACTCCAGGTGAAGGAATTTGATTGTGTTTTATATCACATTCTTTTTCATGTGTCATTCCATTAATTCAGTAAATATTATAGGAAAACCTATTAAATTCCAGGTCATGTTCTCAGCCTACGTATAAAGGAATGAAGAACATAGTCTATCTGTCTGTATCTCTCTCTCTTTCTGTGTGTGTGTGTGTGTGTGTGTTTTGAATTACAATGGGGGAATCAGAGAACCATCAAGAAAAAAAAATAAAATTTAGTTAAGTGAAAGTGCAATGAAGAGCTTAATACAGAATAGTGTGTGACGCAAAGGTACTTTTAGATCACCAGAAGAATGGCAGCACCATTCTGGGTCAGTTTAGTTAGGGTTTTCTGAAAGAAAGTGAATCAGAAACATAAAATTGAGGTGAAGAAGCCACAGTTCCCTCAAAGGAAAGGGGTGTGGTTATCTCCCATTTTGTTATCCCCACAGACAGGATGCTAAGTAAACAAAGATGTCCATTACATCATCTTGTTCTGTTTTTTTCACTAGCCTAGGTAAGTTTAAACTTCAGACAAGACATGATAAAATCCCAGGATAACATTACAGATGGCCTCCTGGCCATCTTAGCTACAGATTTCAGCCACAGAAGATGCTGCTTAGCCATTCCATTATTTCATAGTTTATACAACAACCCTAAAGTTTCCAAGCCTCTCACTCAGGAAGTAATAAAATTATTAAGCAGTAATCCTGAGAAATCATTTTATACTGGGAAATAAAAGTATATTCCTAAAAATGTATGAAAAATTATTACATAGTAATGTATATGTTGGAATATATTTCTTATACAACTAAAAATTTTAAAAACTGATTCTTGAGATAGTGGTTGAAGAAATAAAGCATAATGAATGACCAAGCTACATTCAAATTTAGATATTACCAGTTATTCTGTACATATTTTTTGAGGCTGCTAATAAACTTTCCACTTAAATTTTCATTCTTTTTATGTGTTTTGTCTTTCTATTGATGGAGTTGTGAGAGTTTGGAGGTAATAGGAAGAATATAAAGGAGACTGTTAATCATTCCCTCCTCAGTACTGCTTCTCATCCTTGTACACAATCTTATTAAAGCACTTCTTATACATTATTTTAACATATTTGTTTATGGTTCTGTCTCCCCTACTGGCCAGGATGTTTATTAGGGCTGGTACTATTCAGAGTTCTTTTTTTTAAATCTCTAATTCTTCTCCTTAGAGAACATTTCACCTTATAGAAACAAAATGTATGAAGCAAACTGATCACTTATTTCACTTCTCAGTGTAATGTCGGAAGAGTCATAAAACTGTTTCCCTTCATCGGGGGTGCAATGTGGCAATACGGGGGTGATCGTGCAGACTCAGCTCAACCTTTCCAGCAATTTAATTGGATGCCATTGGGTGCTGTCTCGGTGGAGCATTTCCCATAAGAAAAGGATTCTTTTCTGTGACCTCCAATGTAGCGAAAACTATTTGGCTCAATTTCATCTTTTCCAGAAGAACAGATCCAAAGAGAAATTACAAAAGAAATGTAATAGCATTTTTACTCCTTTCTCTGGAGGGGTTTGCAATGTGACTGCTTTAAAACTTACTATTTTGCAAAAGCCAATTTTCTTCAAGAGGCCGTTGGCACTCAAATCAGCAGCACAATAAACTTGCCAGAATCAGACTATGTGTTGAATGATGGAAAAAAATCGCTGCAATTTTATAAAGCAGAATGACTCGCTTTGTTATATTATTTATTTATTTTACTATATAATATATGTTAGAATTGAGATGAAATGGGTGTTTCTGGTTTAAGTTCAATGCTTACTCCACAATTTGGTGAACCCAAAAGCAGATACTCTATTATACTTTCAGAATAGGTAGCGTCATAAGGGTTGACTATTCAGACATCAGAGCCTGACAAGCCTGGATTCAATCCCCAGCTCTGTCACTTACTAGCTCTGTAAAATTAGGTCACTTCTCTGTACCTCATTCTTTTTCTGAAAAATAAGAATTATATATATATGTGTGTATCTCTATATCAATATATATATACATTAAGACACATTCATAATATATGTTCATATGTATGTATAGGTGTGCTGATAGGTCAATCCCAATTATATATTCAAAAACTGGTAAACATCCACCAGATTGGTCCACAGCGCCACTGGAACCACTGGACTTTAACTATTATTAGACATTTGTGAACTGGATTTGCCCATTTGTCACCCGTCCTCCACATAGCCCCATTCTAAGAGGAGGGCCATGATGATACTTCAGCTCTTAATGTCAACTCAAACCCTGTGTGCAATAATCCTGGGAATATCTAAGCATTGCCCTTTCCTCAGTGAACAGTCACCTGAGCAACCCCCTTCCATGGCTGCCACACTTACCAATCACCATGTTATGAACTAGTTAATTACCTTTACCTGAAGTAACTACTTATTAAGTTTTGATGAAAATGTGCTTCAACTTCTGTTTCCCTTAAATCCAAAACCATGACTACCTTTTCTTTTTTTTAAGATTTTATTTATTTATTTGATAGAGAGATAGAGAGCACAAGCAGGCAGAGCAGCAGGCAGAGGGAGAAACAGGCTTTCCGCTGAGCAGGAAGCCCAATGCGGGGTTCCATCCCAGAACTTTGGGATCATGACTTGAGCCAAAGGCAGACGCTTAACCGACTGAGCCACCCAGGCCCCCCATGACTACCTCTTCTTACTTCTCACTCTGTTTCCTTTCTTAATTATCAGCTTGTGTATATTTCAGGCTTCTAATCCTTCACCCCTCACCTATATTTTGTTCCCAAACCTGGTTTAAGTTCCCCAGTCCTGGCCTCTCAGTGACACCACGATGTTCTATTCATAGTTCCAGTCCAAATAAACATCACCAGCAAGAGTGTATCCCATAGCAACTCAGCTAAAATGCCCACTTCTTCCTCTTCAAACTCTCTAAATCTTCTCCTCTGTTGCTGAACTTACTAGTATTCTTCCGTGGTATCAATAAATGTTTACTTCTCAACTTTCCAAGCCACTTATGTAGCTGTGCTTACATGTGATTTTACAAAAGACATGGTCACCTATGTTCTTGTTTTCTTACTATAATTCCCTAAATGGATTTTTTTTTTTTTTTTTAGATTACCACCACCATCTACTTTGTTGTTGTTGTTGTTGTTCTGGATGACAAAACAAAAACTGGCTGAAAATTCAGAACACTGTGAGGCATTAGAAAATATATATTTAATTCTAACTGAATGCTCATTCTGCTCAAATATTTTAAGCTCTAGCATACTCCTCTGAGTACTGTTTCATACTTTATGATTTTCTAAATCTTTGCAGTGGGCATAATAGTCACACAACATACAGATTTAGCATTCTATTATCTTCCTTTTGAATTGAACTCCTTATCATTATGTCATGCCCTTCTTTAGATTAAGTTATGAGTTAGGGCAGGGCTCTATATTGGTAAGACTCCATCAACTTCTGGTGCACCTTTGTTCTAAAGCATTACTTTTCTTCTTGAGCTTTTAATTGACATCTTATGGATCTTTATCTCATCACTGCAAGATTGCAGGATACTGAGTTTTGCCCTTCAGAGGTTTTTAGCTCAGCTCTTTAGCATTTCACCTCACAGGTTTCAAAATTTGTTTAAGGTCTTGAGGCTAAAAAAAAAAAAAAAAAAAAAGGGTATATGTTTGAGGTCTCTCACATGCCTTCTCAGCCCCATATGAAGGCTAAAGAACCTCCTGGATCTCTATTCCTCAGCTGTGTTTTTTGACCAGGACTATTCCTGGATTCTTAGGCTCTAAATAGCCCAAAAATAAATATGTACCAGCAAAAATGAATTCTAAATCCCTAATGTCAATTCACCCTTACCTTCCATCTTATCTCATCTCTCTTGTACTCAAGTTCCTTCCCCCCAGGTGGGTGGGCCTTTGTTCCTAAGCACTGTGCAGCACTGGGTCATTTCACTCGCCCTTTGAGATTCAGAAAATGTCTGGTACAAAAAACTAACCATATATTCAAAGCCCTCCATTCTCAGCTGGAAAAACAAAACAAAACAAACAAAAACAAAAAGCCCTCCAATTTCCAAATTTGTCATTTTAGCAACTCATAGCACCATTAAAATATTTGGTGATTTGGATCTTGATCCAGGAGGGGCCTTTGGCTTGGTCCATGCTCCTATCTACAGTCCATGCCCAGCACCAGCAAATTGCTTACACAGAAAAATAATAACTGCCAATTTTCAGCTCACATATGAACAATTCTCCCTTCTCTGGGGCTTTTGTTCACTTTAGTCCTTCCATGGCTTCCACTGCTCTTGGCTTTAAAAATACAGTTTTTGGAACATATCCAGGCTGCTCTACTAGTTGTCAGACAAAGCATTGCCCTGCCAAGACCAACTACACCTAACTCAAAAGCAAGAGTTAGGTTTGTCTTAATGTTCAATTTGTCCCTCTTGGCCCCTAGTTTTCTTTCCTGCAAGCTGAAATTTCTATCTGATCTTACTTAATACAATCTTCAATACCCATGAAAAAATATTTTCCTTCTGGCAAGGCTCACCTTGAGTTTTACTATCTCAAATACCGAATCAGTTATTCCGCTAAGAATCCTGGTTCTTATAGTAAAGAATAGCATGAGAGCAGTAGAGACCAAAATCTTGGCACTGAGGTTGTATTTCAGACTGTTTCATGGGACAGCTGGGAAAGTGCTACCAGAAACCCAATAATTATGAAAAATTATCCCTTAAAAATTATGAGTTTGTGTTATTTCTAATTTGATTACAAATATTACTATAATAAATTTATTGACATATTTCCTCCTTTCAATGAAATTTGATGTACTACTTTCTGATATAATGTATTGTTTAACTTACTACTAAATCTCCCTTTTCTTCCTTTTAGTTCTTGAATTAAGTATCCAACTTGTCAAACTCATTTTAATATCAATTACCCAGAAAATATTAAAAAAAAAAAAAAAACCTGTTAGCCTTTCTCTGAAAGCAAATAATACAGACAAATAAATTCACTAACTTAGGTCATATTAAAGTCACAAACAAGGAAAAGTATAAGCAGACCAATATAACATTTTGGTTTTGTTTTTTGTTTTCCTAAAACTCATTTCCTCTATGTGACAATGCCATCATTTATAGGGTCAATTGCTCTGATCTGGAAGGATAATAAGTATTCTTTTATCTCCCCAAGATAGTCAAGTGATTGTTGCCCAGACTAGGTTCTTTTTTTTTTTTTTTTTATTCTTATGTTAATCCCGGACTAGGTTCTTAATTAAACTCCCTCAAGTGCCAGGAGACTGGAATGCTGTCTTCCTAAATATTTACATTTCCAAAGAATGAAGTACAGATCTGAGAGATATCTCTAGATCCTAAGAGCCAGAGACAGTAGGCATTTGTCTAGTCCTTGGAAAAATGTATTTACATTCCAAGAAGTTAGTATGAGATCAAAGAACCTTTCCATCAAAGGAACAAAGGTGTTTCCCTTCTTTCAGGAATCTTTCTGTATATATTTTTGGGAATATATATATACACACACATACACACGTACATATATTCCCATATATACACACATATATATACACATATATGTATATAGTTTTAAATGTGCATATATGTGTACATGTATGTTTATATATATGTATATGCATACAAATTGGAAAAAAACTCAACCACCTGTTTTTGTCCTTTATCAATGAAGTACTGGCCACTTGTGTAGAAGATTTTTCCAGCTGAGTTTCATCATGTTACTAGAGGTAAGGTCTGGGGCAAGAAGGGCTGAAGCACTTATTATTTGCTATATGGTAATCAATTAGAAATACGTGTTTGACCCAGGGCATACTCAGGAATGCATGCAAGACAACAGCGCTTTTAGTTGCTAACGTATTTTATTTGTAGCTTAAAATTTACATTATATTTAGGTACCTACAATATCAAAACATGTACAGGGGCATGGTATATGGTCTGCTGCATCATATTCTGATGTACCTGTTCCAATGCAAGTTTTCTCCATTGATTATTGCCCTAAACACTCGGCTCAGAAACTCATATTTAGAGCTCCTAAAGCCATTAGATTTATGTGTATGTGGCGGGTTGTGTATCCAATATACAGCAAAGCAATATAATGTGTGTGTATATATATATACACACACACAAAGTCTTCATAGTGCTACCCAGTTAGCATCCTCACAACTTTAATAATTTAAAAAATATTCTAAAACATGTTACTTGGGTTTTTTTTTTTTTGCCCCCAAAGGTTGTAGACAGATACAATGCTATTATCCTCCACTTACTTCCTAGTTCAGACGCTACCAAAATTATAGACATAAGTCAACCTAAACGATTTCACTGTCGGTAGTCCTGAGGAGGAATAATCTTAAAATAATTACATAAGCATTTTTTTTGAAACTCCATCTTATTCCTAAACTAAGAAAGGCATCTTCCCCTAAAGAAAATTATAATGGGAAGAGAAAAGTCAGGCAATATATTAGTTTGGTGCCTTGAGACTATCTCAATGTATTATATAGAGTAACACCAGAAATAAAGACACTTATAGTTATCAATTTCTCAGGTATGGATAAATCATTTTACCCAGCCTGGCATCACACAGACATTTATATATCCATTTAATGAAATCAGAGGTTTCTTCTTGTATACTTCATAAAATTTTTTACTGCCAATTGAAGAAATTCAGGACACGCCACTTCAAAATATGATGCTTTGGTATATTGATTATTTTCATCTGAAGGCACTTGAAAAACAACAAATGCAAGGAGAGGCTTTCTCTAAACTCCCCTTATCTGCTTAAAGAAGGATCCTCCAAATAAAAATCAATTGTCATAAATCCCCTCCCAAAGTGTTTCATCAACCAGGGAAGTTTGACTCTTATCAAAAAAAGAAGTCAACACCATACCCACACAAATTGTCACAAATTATCATACTCTCCATCTACTCTTCTAAGGGCCCATTCATCGTTCCTAAAAATAATTTACACTCCCCTAAGTTACCCCTTCCTCTATTAAGGCAATATATAAGCTCTTAAATCTCACAGCTTTTTTTTGTGATTTTTGCTATTTTGCTTTTTTTCCCTGTGATGCCCCATGCATGTAATATTAAAAATAAATAAATGTGTAGACTTTTTCTCTTATTAATATTAATGCCTGCTATCAGTTTATTTCATAGACTCATCTATGGAACCTAGGGTAGAAGGAAAGTCTTGCTCTCCCCTGCACAATTAATAGCAGTACCCCTATTTTTACTTTTATGCATAAAAGTGTTCAAATCTTCTCTGTGATGATGAGATAAAGCTTTCCCGCCCTTCCTTAAACTAGCTTTGATCCAATTTTCTACCACTCAGATCCTTGTTCCCAGAAAAGAAATTCTCAGATCCAGTTTGATTTGATACTCCCCATCACCTAAATGTGCCACAGGATTTTTTGTATCCTATTTTTTCATCTACTTTCTCCCATCCATGATAGCTTTCTCCAATTTCTTACACATTAAACTTCCTATTTTAGAAACAAATTAGAGTAAACACTTGAGTTTTTGTAATTCAAATACCACTTCCCTTTCACCTTGTGGATGAACTTATATTTTCCTTAGGGAATTATATATTCCCAATTCTCCCTTCACCGTGATTTAAATGGCACTACCCTCCCCCCGCCCCCTTAACTGAGGAAGGCAGTGGACTTAGCCATTTGCAACCCACATGTTCCACTCTTCTGACTACAGATCAGTGATGGTCACATGACTCAAGTCAGTCTAATTATATATCCGTAGGACTGTAGCTGGGTAACTTGGAGGAAAGGATTTCTTTTTCTAATGTGCTTGGGAGTTCTGTGAATTTATGCCTGAAACTGTAAGGGATGAAATGTGGAAAAAGCTTGGTTGATACTGTTGGATGGGAAACATTTTTCTCTATCCATTAAAGTTCTTCTAGGTGGTCTAAGACCCAAATTGACATGAGACAGATTAACAGAAGAAAATCAAACAAAACTTTAATAACATGTATATCTCCTGTATACATGGCAGAGACCCAGGAAAACTGAATATAACTCCCCAAAATGGCTACAGCCATCACCTTAAATACCATCTTCAGGTAAAGACAAAAGAAGATACTGGGGAAAAGAAGAAGAAGAAGATATAGGGGGTGAGGAGTCAGTTATGGCAGGTTACCAGGAAAAGCATAGGAAATAAGAGTAAGGCTTTTATGCAGATATGTCCATGCCTTTTCCACTGATAAGTTTTTAGAAATTTAAAGTCCTTCCCTGCTCCCTGGTACAGCTGTGAGGAGACACCCTTACAAATGGAGATCTCATGTACATATCTTTTACAAAAGAGTAATTTCTACTTGATTTTCAGAGTCTTTTTGTGTCTGCAGTTTCTTAAATATAATCAGCCTAAAATTATCAATATGCCAAAGAAGTATAGTTTCAGGTGGCAAAATATGCACCCCTATACAGTACAATGACAGTGAAGAGGTATGCAGAGAAAAGAGATTAAGTGAGAAAACATGAGCAAAAGAAAACTTGGGTTTTCAAGACATGGTGAGAGCCCTAAAATCTAGCCTTGCTTGAAGCAATTTCTTCGCTTAAGTATTTGCCCTGCATTTTTTCAATCAAGGGAGCCATCACATCCCACATCTCTTTGCCCTAAACCAAATGTTTAGAAGGAATAGTTCCTGAATGGTGCACACTTATCACATTTATATCACATTAAGTATGAATCATATTTTATCTTTATAAAATCAAGATTGCAGTTTTAAGATATAATTTCTTTTAGAGATTGCCTTAAAACATAAATACATAATAGTCCACTGAAATGGTTTATATGTGAAAGAAGTAGACATTGATAGATTTTATTTTCCTTTTATCTCATGGTTCAAATTTTTAATTATGAAGTTACATTCATCTAATACAAAAGGGCATAAAATATACTAATTTTTTACTACTAAAGGTAGTATTTTGCTCAATTACTTTGGGGATGATTTTATTTTCTTCAAGCAATATCACTCACTTAGTGTTCTTCATAATTACAATAAATGTCACAATTCTAGGTAAAAACTAAGACAATATCCTTAAAGGAAATTATTTTATGTTTTATATTATTGAATAAACACATATGTCCTTGACAAAGAAAGTTTTATATAAATAATTAAAAAACAAAAACATATTTTCCTACAAATCTTTTACTTTTTTCTCAAAATAATTTAGTCATGAAAAATTATATAAGAATATAGAAATGTAATTGCTATTTTAATAATTCCATTTTCACTGTTTCTTAACTTAAGATTTTGTATAGAATCTTTGCTATATTTAATTTTCAGTCCTATAGCCTGTTAGATTAACTGCATATATAAACTATTTACCTTAATCTTAGTAGTGACTGGGGGCGCCTGGGTGGCTCAGTTGGTTAAGCGACTGCCTTCGGCTCAGGTCATGATCCTGGAGTCTCTGGATCGAGTCCCGCATGGGGCTCCCTGCTCAGCAGGGAGCCTGCTTCTCCCTCTGACCCTCCCCCCTCTCATGTGCTCTCTCTCTCTCATTCTCTCTGTCTCAAATAAATAAAATCTTTAAAAAAAAAAATCTTAGTAGTGACTGTGCCACAGATATGATTATTTGACAAATCATCTAACCAAGCATTGTCCTAGGCTCCGTCAGAGAATTGTTAAAGCATTAGGAAAAAGCCCCTCTTTTAATGCAACAGAGTAGGGACAAAAAGATAGATTATCCAATTATATTATGATTCATGCAACTTTCATCATTCTAATGCATGTTAGCATTGAGGTAGGTGTACAGATCCTATTAGTGACAGGAAGTCACATAACTTTAGGTGCCACTGTAAATATTTCATATTCTAACAATACAACTTTTCCTTATGTACATTGATTTCTTTTTCTGTACCTGAGGCAAAATTTTCATTGCTTCCTAAATAAGAGATATGAGAAAATACAATATAATGAGCAACAAGCCTAGACAGGACTAAGCTTGACTAATGAAATGTTCTATAGAAGATGTATTTTCTTTAGTGGCCCAATTCTGCATGCTAAAATATTACTTTCATTCTGAGTTATGGCCCATGAGATTGAACCACCTCTGTATAACAATATTAGTAAGGAAATTTTTTTAGGACTTATAGAGACAGCTAAAACACTAATATATATGATGATTAAGCCTATATTAAATCATAAAAACAAATACAGTTTACTACACAATTAAAGCATAAAAATATATATAAATAGGCAAAATATTTACAGGTAGGTTTATCTTTAAATCTCATTATGCAATTGTATTTTTATCACAGTAGTTTTAGAATACAGTAGGTTCTTTCCTGATATGTTAGGCTATAAGAAAAGCAGCAAAATAAATATATCTTTTTGGAATGTCAATTGAGGAACATTATTCTGTTCAATTAGGGACCATATTTCTGGAATATAAACTTTTGCAGAAAAATCTTCAATACTAAAATCAGGAACTGCTTTAAACTATTAATTTCACATAGGTTTTTCAACTTTTATTTTATTTTTTAAGTACATAATACATTTGTGTAATACAAATTTCAAGAAATTTGGGGTCCTACCTCTATCCTTTGTCCCAGCCTCTATTTTCAATGATGCTTCTATAGTGAACAGTCTTAGAAGTTAGAGATAGTGTCTCCTTTAGAGCAAAGAAGAGGCATGTTTACGCTAGGATAAAAGATCTGGGTTTCCAAATCACAGGGCTCCTGAAGCTCAATGGTCCTATCCTATTACACAAACCACTGCATGCACAAGTATCTATCTGAGCCCTCTGCATCACCTTCAAAGGACTTGGAGGCAAGAGAAAATGACAGAAATATGCCAATGCATATGTTGCTTGCCTGACTTGAGATATAAAGTCCTTTATCCCTGACCCAAGAGTTTGTCTTCTGTCAGCACTGATGAAATTGGAACAGGCTAACTGATTAGCTTGTTAGTAGGTTAAAATCCCAGAGTTTTCATAGTTCTTCAAAATTTTGCAATAAGGACAAAATGCTAGCAGATAAGGCTTACTGGATAAGGAAAGATAAGGGCCCCAATGGCAATTGCCGGTATACAAGAAAACTCTCCATCATCTGGCTGTGAATGCTCTGGTCTAAGTTGTGGGTGAGAAGGTTGAGGAGTATGTCTCTCACTGTCCTAATCCTCCACTGAAAGTTCAGAAACGGAGTTACGAGAAGTAGGTTTGAAAGGGTGTCTTGGGGGATGCCTGAGTGGTTCAGTGGGTTAACTGTCTGCCTTCGGCTCAGCTCATGATCCCAGGGTCCTGCATCAGGTTCCTTGCTCAGCAGGGAGCCTGCTTCTCCCTCTGCCTGCCACTCCCCCCTTTTCATGCTCTGACTCACTTTCTCTCTTTCTCTGACAAATAAGTAAATAAAATCTTAAAAAAAAAAAAAAGGGGTGTCTTGGTTGTTTCCTCTTCTCTGGGCTGGGAAAGAAGGATGTTAATGATTACAACTCAGCATGTTCCCAAGCCCCAGCTAAACTGCAATGTAATTGAGGAGGTTGAGTCCCCAGAGCTGAAATAAATGGCATCAGCAATGAGGGCCTTGATATTCAATATAGGAATTGGGCTGACCTGATTTTAGGCATTCATTTGGCTGCACTATGAGTAAACAGTCTCTCAAAACCACAAAAACAAAATGAATTCCAAAGCTTGTTTATGAGGGCAGAGCTGTTCTCTCCCTAAATATCTCCTGATTCCTCCCTCTCTTTCCACTTTGACTTAGCTGCTTTAAAGGGAAAGATAATCACGGTTAAGGACAGGTCTGCTCCCATCCCCAAGGAGGACTAAAGGCCATACACACACCCACCCATGAATGCTTGGAAACTTTGAAGAGAGGAGGAACTCAAACTTTTATGGCTCTCTTGGAAACCCTCTCTATCCTATCTCATCCCATAGGAGAATAAGAGGTGCTAATTTAGGCAGGGAAAGAGAAGATAATCTGACCCTGTGGGTGGAGCCGTTTTGATCAATTTAATTTACTTTTGTTGCCACACTAAAAACTCCAACAATTAAAAATAATGATGTTAATGTTAGCTATTATAAACATTGAATGTATTATGTAAAAATCTTTGCTATATTAATCACCTCAGTTAAATTTACTCATTCAGTGATGATTTCCTGAGTTTCTATAATAGTGCATTTTTGGGGTTATAAGGATATAGTTAGTATCTTAATTCCTGGTACCCAGCAGGCACTTAAGTGACTGTTGAACTGATTTGAAGTGAGGTGAAGCAAATTTCATTAAAAGCTTCGATTAATGGAACTTACAATGTATTGGGTAGTAGGAAACTGACAGAAATTAAACATCACACTAAATATACGTTGAAGTTCTCTGGCAGAGGAACTCAAAAATCAGTAAATATTTAGTTGCAAAGGCAAATAATTATCAAGAAGATGACAGAGGCATGGTTCTAGGAGGGCATTTCTAGTCTTTAGAGCAAATGAAATTTGAGAGAGAAAATCAGTTTGAACATTACCACCTCTATCTCCAACCATCTAATATTCAATTTTCTACCTATAGTCACCAGCCTGAAATGCATCCTGTGGCCTGAAAACCACTTGATTTGGGCAATGTAATAGTATATACAGCCATACCTCATTTTATTGTATTTCACTTTATTACACTTCATAGATACTGCATTTGTTTTTATAAATTGAAGGTTTGTGGCGACCCTGTGTTGAGCAAGTCTATTGGTGCCATTTTTCCAACCATATTTGCTCACTTCATGTCTTTGTCACATTCTGGTAATTCTCACAATATTTCAATTTTTTTCATTATGTTTACTATGCTGATCTGTGACCAATGATAATGACTCACCGAAAGTTCAGATGATGATTGGCATTTTTTTAAAAAAGTAAATTTTAATTAAGGTATGTACACTTTCTTTTTAGACATACTGCTATTGCACACAGAATAGACTGCATTATAATGTAAACATAGCTTTTATTGGCACTGGAAAGCCAAGGAATTCATTTGACTTGCTTTATTGTGATATTTGCTTTATTATGATAATTGCTTTATTGCAATGGTCTGGAACCAAACCCACAATATCTCTAAGGTATGCCTGTATTGTAATGATACCAGAGTTTAGGGTAAATTACCTCACAGATTTTTCACAGTTTTCACAAGCAGTTTTCATGAAACAGCCTGGAGAAAGTGAGCTCTGTGTGAAGCAACATAAGCAGATACCCACTCTTCCCTGAAATAGTAAATTCATCAGAACTAGAATTTTCGGAAAACTCATGTATAAAGTGGGTTGGAAAACTAAAGTAATTAATGGGATAAACGGCAAAATTTTTTAAATGCAAATCAAATGTCTATTAGATGATTCAGAAGTCAGGATATTTTGTCCCCTCATATACATTGAGTTGTCGAAGTCACAGATATTTTGAATTAGTCAAGGTAACAGAGGCCAAAACTTGTTCCACATGTTATTTGAGTAATTTAACTACAGAAAATAAATTTTTCCTAAATTCCCTAAATATCTAGGGGAAAAAAAACCTGAAGAATTTGTTTTATTTGCCTGCTGCGGTATCATATACAATTATTAATATAATTCAGATAAGTCAAATTTCTTCTAGGATTATTCCCAAAGAATTTCACAGAGTTTTTGTTTTTGTTTTTGTTTTTTTTCTTTTGTTATGAAGTACCAGCTCTTACAATTCTAAAACTTTTCTAGTCCAGCTAATTTGTCTCTGGGTGGGGAGAGGGAGGAATGACTTCTCTGGAGACTCTTAGCACTGGCATTGGCTAGAATTAGGAGCTAGTTAGGTCTGCAAAGGTTTAACAGTGAAATCGCTCTTTCCCAGTGTTTAGGCTCAACCTTGGGAAAGGGTGTAGGTCAGGTCTTATTTAAACAGAGTGGGTAGCTCATCCCTGATATGTTACAGCATTACTATGCTCCTAAAGTTAAATGTTGGGCTTATTAATTGGGAAGAGCTTTAAGAGGCAATGCTGTGGAGTGCAATGTGAACTTTCCAGGTTTCTGCTCACCTCAAAGTCCACTGGGACCTTCTTAGAATGTAAGTGAATTCTGCAGTTATGCTACATTGACCAAACACTATAAAAATTGAAGATTAACTTAAGTCAATTGTAGCATAAGAAACTTTACATGATGTTAATAAGCAGTAAGTTTAACTTCTAACGTTTTCTGTTTGGGGCAAGAATTCTCAACCTGCATGAATTTTTCCTAAATATTAAATATTAGCAGACTTATGGAATGTAAGTTAATTCTTCATTATAACATCTAACATATGATTGCGATTGATATAACTCCATTTTGAGGATTTAGATATTTTTATTATCCTCTCAAAATACTCAAATATATACATTTGAGACCCAATATTTACTTCTCAATGTCACATTTAAAAGATGGCACCTTGGCCTCCATTATAAATCAGATTGTGTAATGTAAAAATTAGTGCTTAGAAATCATTAAGCAAATTCTGATGCACAGGTAAATATTTTATACAAGCAATAAGTTCTCATTATCTTAATCATAGCTTCAACCATTCCACTCATCCAGTCAGACCATACCAATCTCCCTTAGGAATAGTAGTACAATTATCTTAAGAATATGTTGAATTATCTGTCTTCCTCAATAGATTCCAAGCTCCCTGAGGAGAAGGATCATCACATTCAACTCATACAATATTGGGTCTCCAGTACATAGGACAGCCTCTGGAACCAAATGCGCATTTAATAACTCTTTGATGAATTAAGTTAAACAGAGAAATGGAAGCAGCTCAACCAGAGGACTAAGAGACAATGTATGTTTCTAGTGCAGTCCTCTTCTAAGCCAAGACCATTTGTGCTGATTAACTCCTGCTTCTAAGCTTTGGGCTACTGTGTACTCTGGTATTAAGTCAGAGCTAAATATTTCCTTAAACCACAACTGTGAGAATCCCTTTCTTGAATGTTATACATTTGAATTTCATCTGGTTAATATTTAGATATGGTTTTGTATGTTAATCTATCACCTACTAATATTACCCAAATTTTATGTGGTATAGAAAAAAAAACATCAGACTTGAACTTTCTCTAAAGTATAAACATAGTATTGATTAATTGATAGAGATCATAATATTTCTAAATAATTTTGCTCTGAAGGACATTGTTAAAAATTGTTAATCACACTCTCAAACACTAATTGGAATAGGAGAACTGGATAACTCACTTATTTTATCATTTTCTAAATCTTACCTTCATTATTTGCAATTCACTTAAACTTCCATTTCACTTCATTGTTATATTTATGTATTAGATTTTGACAATTAATATCAGCAAAATGCTATTTACATATATGTTCAGCTTCCTCCATTATTCCTTTCATTATATGTATGGTTAGTATTACTATTATAATTCCCAGTTGACATTTAAGTATAAGGGATCAAACAACTTACTTAAAACTTGTTGCCATAAAATCTTCACTCTGTGTGTGTGTGTGGTGTATGAAATATATCAGTCTAGGACTTCTTTTCTGGGAGGTCCTGTTTTATTCTGGTCAATTTTATTCCCCTTTCTAATCATCACTTTATTTTTTTATCAACTTACTGTTTTTTAAGAAGTTTGTTTTCTCAAGAATGTTTCTAAGATGTGATAACTAATTGTTCTCTGATATAATGTGGTGGAGGTGCTAATTATCACTACAACGGCAATCATCTTACAACATATAAATGTTTAAATTAATATACTGTGCACCTTAAATTTAGGCAGTGTTATATGTCAAATATGTTTCCAAAAAGAGTGGAAAATTATTGTAATCTGATATAATTGAACGAAATCTCTGCTGACTTTTTTTTATAGTCAATACTTTATGCCCTTTTACTCTCATGAATCTGTCACAATTGGTAAAATAATGCATACCATCTTCTTCTGGAAGCACTCATTTTATCAAACCTAATTAGTGCACTCTCTCTGGTACTTTAGATAGAGAGGAGAGCTCAAATGAGTAAGTACCTCCATTGTTCATTCTTATCCCTGTCAGAGAGTGCTCGTTAGGTGTCTCCAGGTATTTCTGAAGTTTGTGTCTCTAGGTAATCCCAAAACAAATGAGGAGAAAATAAGAGAAAGAAGGCAGGCATTTAATTAATCAAATAGTTCCTGAAGTCCTACTCTGTACCTGGCAATATTCTAGACTATAGGAATACCTCAGTAAACAAAACAGACAAAACTTAGCCCTCATGAAGCTTTCTCTATGTGCTATGCTGGCCAGTAGAACTTTCTATGATAATGGAAATGTCCATATCTATACTTCCAATACAGTAGCTAGCCACTAGCCACATATGGTTATTGAACACCTAAAATGTGGCTAGTTTGACTAAATCTTAAATTTCTACTTTTATTTAATTTTAAGACATTTAAACTTAAACCTGTGGCTAGTAGCTTCTGTACTGTACAGCATGATCCTAGTGTTTGTAGTGTCTTTGTGGGGGGGGGGCAGGGGGAGTATGAAGGAAGGCAAGTTGGGTGGACATGGCATAAGAAAATGAAAATGAACGAGACTTCTTCCTTCAGACTTCTTAGTCCTTTTCAAGACTGAGAGTCTGGCTAAAATGATTCGGAAAGCCACAAGATATATGAGTCCCTGAAATACATAATTAAGCTGTAAAATGGTCTTTTTACTGATAGGCAATCATGTTGATGTCACAATTAACGCCTGAACACCAGTTAATGTCCACATAGGGAAGAATAATTACAAAAAGTCATTAATTAGGATCTATTTACTATTCCATTGTCAAAACTAATTGCCTGGAGTAAGATGTTCTCCCTTGATTAATAGCTTTATAAGTGCAAGGGCCAAATCTATGACGGCTACTGTTTCCCAAGAAAAGTGCTTAAGGTTCTGGGAGCAGCTGATACTAGGTAACAACCATCACTTGTGGTTTGGCTGCCCAGGCCAGACTTCAGTGTTAATTTCAAGACAGTTAACTGAGTTTGATACATTCAATAGGTGATCCAAATACCACTTTTTTCTATAAAGATGCAACCCTTTCCAAAAATAGAACCTTCTGTTCTTGAAGTATTGCTTTTATTTTGGAAGCTTCAGCCAATATGTAATATGGAGTTACAGTGAAAAGCCTAAGTCCCTCTTTGATACAGATTGCTGTGTGAGTTCACTACCCTACTCAGCGATCTGTCTACCTTAATTCAACCTTAGATTTTTGGTGGGTTTGTTTTTTTGTGTTGTTTTGTTTTTTGTTTGTTGTTTTGTTTTTCCAAATTGACCCTTTTAATAAAAGGTACCAATACTCAAATGATCTAATAAATACATATATAACAAAAGTGAAAAAAGTAAAAGTAACTATGTGAGATGAGGTTCTTCCGAAAAACTGTCTTGTCAAGCATTCCAGGAGTCTGAGCCAAAGAAACACCACCATTTAGCTCATTCTTCTGCCCACCCACTCACACTTTTTGACCCACCTTCATACCCAGCTAATTCTAGTACTCCCTCTAGGGAAGGGTCCATATTAGCCCGGGGGCTCGCCAGCACGTGGTAAACAGACTGAAATTTTAAAAAGCGAACAGCTGTAAAATGCGGCCAATGGTGGTGAAGGTGCAGTGCCCCTGTCCTTCCTGATAGAGAAGGATGTGGGTACTGACCAGCTAAGGAGAGCTGTGCCGGGAGTGGTCACTGCAATGTCTCAGCCCTGCGACCACAGACTGCAAAACACCAGCAGGACTGGAATGACACCTGGGAAAGCTTAGTAGTGCCAAGTAGAGGACAGGTATAACTCACAGGACCCCAAAGAAGTGGAGGGTCACCAAAAGCAAACAGCAATGGGTTATTTTCCTGACCCGTGGTTTTGGTAGAAAGATAAGAAAAGTAACTTTTCACTGTCCACAAAAGCTTCCTCCCCTTGGTTTCACCTGCCCTGAGCTCCCTACCTTCTTAGCCTGGGACAGAGTCTAAAGGCGAGGTGAGCACAGCCCGGGGCAGGAACTAGCCACCAGGAACAGCTTATCTTCACCCTGTTCCACCTGGAGGATGGTTTTAGTATTAAGGTTACTTACTTTTAACGTTTTTACTTGCACAAACTTAAAGCTATAGTTGCAGCCCTAAAAGGTGAACATTTACCCATTTCTTCGGTCCTTTTGTCAGAAAAGAGGCAGAACAGCTAAAATTGGGTAGCGGTGCTTCCAGGGACAAGTTAAAGGGATGCATTGAAATGCGATCCCGGAAGGCATTTAGGGCATTCTGCAGAGACCCAAAACAGACTGTAGACATACACAGGAAATGTCACTCGGATTCAGCCAGACACAGCCAGTGGTGGAGCATTTACCCAATCCTAAAATTAGCAACTGTTACTCATACAAATCTTACTACAATCTGATTGCAGTTAACTCTACCTCAGCCTAAAATAAAACCACAAGTAGTGCTGCATGTAAAAAACCAAAGGGAGAAAAAGTCTAACAGGGCCATACCATCCGACAAGGCGTCATACCCCTGGTGGGCAGCAGGGGAGGAAAGTCTGCAGGGAAACCACATAAGAGTGCTTTGAATATTTCCCCCCATTTGAGTTAGTCCCGCAGTTCTTTAAGTTATTCTCTTGACTGATAGAATAAAATATATCCAGAGTCTGAATTTTTTGCTACAACTGATGTCAGGCCATAGAATTCCTCAATAGCTTGGGCATCTATTTTCTCTACAATGTCATCATCAAACAAAAGCCTGAAGCCATGACTCTTCACAATCATAATATAATGCCCACGATTAGGACCACTGCCACAGTGAACTACCTGGGCCACCAGGTCGTACATGCGGTCCAGTTCACGGCATCGCTGGAAGTGCTGAAGAGCCCGAGTTCCAGTGGGAAGACCACCCAGTGAGACAGCGTAGAGACAGCGTGGTGTACCTATGGAGTTGCTCCATGTACTTGAACCGCTCTAGGTGCAGGGCCAAAATCATGGGCAGCTTTTTTACTCTCATCCTTTTCTGGGCCTCTTGTTCGCTGCAGCGCATTTCACGATAATATGTCTGTTCTGTGTTGCTGAAGTCTCTTAGACAGTGGGTAACAGATGTATTCTGCTCCACAGTGACAGAAAGGTCAAGAAAATCTTCATCTTTGCTACTAACCATATTACAGATGGAAGCAATGTTTCGGACAGTCAATAGTCTAAAGGTTGCAGCGATCCCGCACCACCATCTTTATAAGGTGAAAACAGGACTGTTCACCGTGGAGCACGGGCGGGGAGGCGGCCCGGGGTCTGGCTTGCAGTTTGGCTGGGAGAGGGAGGCCGGGGGTGAGTTTGTTTTTTTTGTGGAATCCAGGATGCGCATATTTACTGGGCCCTTGGGTGTTGAGGTGGTATCCAAAGAGCAAAATAGTCCAGCAGCAAAGCTGGATGATTTCTCTGGCCTCTCTGGTTGTAATTCCTAGACCCTTTCTCTGAGCTTCCAAAGATTATTCATTCCATGAAACAACTTGAGGATCGAGACAAGTAGCAAATGATGGCAAATCTTTCCCAGTCCAGGAATTCAGTACAAACTCGTAGAATAAATGAGTAAGTGAATAACAATTGAATCCCATGAAGAAATAAAAGCACATTTGAATCTCCCACATTTTGTATTTCTATAACAAAAATTGAAGCTTAACAAATAACTTCATATAATTTTGTTCTTATCGACATATTAGAAAAATAAAGAGCCCTAATTCAACGATTAAAAATGACATTCCCCTGATGATAGCAAGTTCTGCCACTCAGTATTTTATTCTGAACTATTTACTGTTTATTAGTGGTTTGTAACTGTGGGGTGAAAATACATATAGAACCCTTTGGCAGGGGGAGGTCATGACCCCCACATTTGAGAATAATTTACTAAACATTATGTATTACTTTAGTGTCCCATGACAATAAAATGGAAAATGTTAAATACAATAAATACACTAGAATGCTATTGCTTTCCATTCATTTCCATATATTTTCAATATATATATGCATATGTGACATATATGTGTGTGTAAAAGAAAGAGGGAAACCAGAATGAATGCAAAGAGAATTTTCCACATTCCTCACACCACTTTATTTTTTTTTAATCATTTCAGGACCTCCAAAAGTCACCAGGACAGAATTAGATACGTAAGAAACTGGCTAGAAGAAACCTGGGGAGAGAGAGTAAGGTCTCTGAGTGAAAGCTGAGGTGAAACCCTAATGTACCACGACTAAAGGCTGTCAGCTGACCATGCTCTCCACTGCAGGGTTTCTGTGTCAAGGAGGTCTGAGCAAAGTCCTGCCGTAGCTGTTACAACCACCAACCATCCTAACAAGATGAAGGGTACAACTGTCATCATAAAGTATTCCCCCTTATAATATTTCAGTGACTATCATTACAAAATCCCATGTTCAAACTGTTCTAGATTAAAGGACTAAAGAGACATAATAAAATGTAATTAATACATCTTCCTTGTATGGATGCTGGCCTTAAAACAGTATTAAAAAAACAGCTATAAAATATATTTTGGGGACAGTTGGTAACATCTGAATATGGACTGGATAGTAGATGATTTTAGGAAAATATTTTAAACTTTCAGATGAGCTAACAGTATTGTGGTTACATAGGAGAATTTCAAATTTATTATAGATGTATACTGTGATATTTAAAGATAAAACACCATGATATCTTTACTTATAAATACATTGATGACAATAAAAAAGTAGCAAAAAAGTCCAAATGTTAATAGGTATTAAATATGTTTAAGTATATGTCTGTTTATTAAATATTTCTCTACTGTAATGTGTTTGGATATTTCATAGTTAAGATTTTAAAGAAAAATATGAGCCAGTGTTGTTCTTTTAAAACACATTCTAGGGGTGCCTGGGTGGCTCAGTCGGTTAAGCATCTGCCTTTGGCTCAGGTCATGATCCCAGGGTCCTGGGATCAAGTCCCGCATTGGGCTCCCTGCTGAGCGGGGAGCCTGCTTCTCTCTCTGCCTGCCACTCCCCCTGCTTGTGCATGTGCTCTCTCTCACTCTTGCTCTCTCTGGCAAATAAATAAATAAAATCTTAAAAAAAATGTTATTACTCTGCATTCACGGTAAATTATGAATAAAGATATAATTAAAGAAATTATTTCATCTATAGATGATAACTGTTTTCTTTTTTTAATTTTATTTTCTGACAGAAATTCACTTTATTATAACTACTTTCAGAATCACACATGGGGTGCCAGGGTGGCTCAATCCATTAAGCAAATGTCTCTTAATTTCAATGATCTCAGGGGCATGAGATTGAGCCCGCATAGGGCTCTGTGCTGAGTGAGTGTGGAGTCTGCTTAAGATTCTCTCCCTCTCCCTCGCCCCTCTACATTGCCACACATGCACACTCTGGAAAGAAAAGAAGAAAAGAAAAGAAAAGAAAAGAAAAGAAAAGAAAAGAAAAGAAAAGAAAAGAAAAGAAAAAAGAAAAGAAAAGAAAAGAAAAGAAAAGAAAAGAAAAGAAAAGAAAAGAAAAGAAAAAGAAAGAAAGAAAGAAAGAAAGAAAGAAAAAGAAAGAAAGAAAAAAAGAAAGAAAGCAAGCCACACTACTATGAGATATACTTTTAATATGCATCACTCAGATGCCAAAGGATCCATTTCTCCAATTTTTTTATATAAAGGAATATTTGTTGTGAAATTTATTTTTAAATGCTAATTTTGCTTTAGTTAGAGAATCTTTAAGAAACAAATAGTATTACTGGTATGTGAGTGGTGAACAGATTGGCAGGTCCTAAAACTCCTAACTATATACTACATCTCTCATTTTCTGTGGTTACCTCTCTAGTCTCAACATTATCCTACTTAGCATATAAAAACAGATGGTGTCTACACCTATCATGGCGAAGCACTATGAATGTGTAGAATTTCCAAACCACTTTGCTGTACATCTGAAACTAATATAGCATTATATGTCAACTACACTTCAATAGTGATAATTTTAAAAGCAAACAGATCATGAGATTAAAGTAGACTACCTATAAAGTTTACGATATGTTAAACAGTGAGAGAATTACTCTAGTCATCTAGATACTAAAAAAAAAAAAAAAAAAAAAAAAAAAAAAGCACTAACTGAGAAGGATGCCATTTTTGCCAAAAGCTAATATTGTGGTTACAAAGAATGAAGAGATTTAAGTCTGTGCCATATTTAACATCATCACTTTAGTCCTCCAAATCAATACTTTCAGTAAGGTCTGAATTCATACACACAATAGAGATCATTAAAAAATAATAATCTAGTTTAAAAAATAAAATTCTCTGAGATTCTACAGCAACATAAATGCAGCCAATAATTAAAAACACATTTATTCTTCACGTGCTTTTAGCAGAAGCAGCTTATACATATGACAGGGAAAGGAATTTTATTCATGCACGTTACTCAGTATGAGGAAACTAAATTATCAACCCAGCATCTTATACACTTGAATTTTCCTTTCCAGATAATACAATGGATTTTTAATAGTGCCTTAGTAGCTATGTTTCAAGCTCTGTAGAAGTCCTAAATACCATTTCAATTAATGAAGAAGTATCAATGTCCTGAAAACACAAAATATTCTTACGTCATCTTAGTGATTATTCTATGCTATGTTAAATTCTGCTTTTCTGAATGGGATCCACATCCTGTCTGCAGTGCAATCTAGTAATCAAATACTCCAAGTGCTTCAATTCTTAGTAAACATTAATATTTTTCCCTCTGCTGGCAGAAAAAATTACCAACACAATGTATTTATTCAATTACTATTTATTCACTCAGTCATACATACATTCACTCAACATTTCAATATTACACAAGATTCTAAGGATATAAAAATAAACAGTCAAGGCACTCTCCCTAAAGTACTTATGTAAAGGGAGATGCAAACTATTAATTTTAATACAAAATGATAAGCAGTATCATGGAGGTAAGCTGAATCTCTCCCCTATTGCATTCTCTAGGTATAGGACCATCTCTACATGTAGAAAAATTCAATCCTTCTAGATTCAAATTTGTTAGAGTCTTTGGCATTTGTTATTGTTGTTTCCAAATCATTGAATCAAAATTGTGTTTAAGGATGAGTAGCCCATATTATGCAAACAACAGTCAAAATGCACATCTCCATCCCTACTCCTTCTAATTCTGATTCCACTGATTTTATACAGTTTCCCTGTTCATTTTCTGTCTCTTCTGGGGGCATAGCAATAGTGGTAATTTTCCACATACCTTAATTTGTTATTTAATATTTTGGTTGTGGAGGATATGTTTTCACTCATCCTCTGTCACATTCCTCCCCACACTCTCTTCTAACCAAGGCTATTTTCTCTTTTCTGATGTTTGCCTTACATGTGTCCATATTCAAGGCAGCTAAAAATTTATACAATATGTCTACTGCAACCTTAGACAAAGAAATTATGGAAGGCAAGGACACCAAAGTTCTTTTATAATAAAGAAGGGTAGGGTGACATATGTTTTGGGTCACCAACCGTTTACCAACATGCACATAGAGTTATGATAGCAGAAAAGCACAGACAACTAATATTTTCTGTGAAATTTAAAAAATTTGTCCTATGAGCTAAGGATGAGTATACCAGGTTGTACAACAAAGAAAAGACACTTCCAGAAGATAATATGACTCTTTTTTTGTAAAGTACAACAGAATGTGTTGTGTATTGGGAATGGCACATAATTTATTATAGCTGGATTACAAGGTTCGCTGAAAAGAGTTTCAGAAATTAACCCAGACAGGTAGCAAGTACCCACTAATAGAGGACTTTATACTATGCAAAGTCTAGATTTTAAGTTATATATGGATATATACAATAAATAACTTTAAGCAGAAAACTTACATGATTTAAATTTGAATTTACAAAGATCATCCTTTCTCAACTGTAAGGATGAATAGTCAAGAGTAGTTCAGAATCTATGAAGATAGAATTACCTAGCATTGAGATGAACAAAACCTAGAAGAATATGATTTATTTCCTTTGTCTTCTTATGGTGTACCTGTTAGATAGAAATACATGGATATATGATTGTGTGTGTTCCAATAGGAAATAATATCTATAGCAAAAACAATGCAATGATTATCAATGATTTTTTTTTTCATTTGTTTGTTTGGTAGTAATTTCCCAGTAAACCTAACACCCTGACTTTAGACTTTATCTATAGCACATCATCAGGAAAGTCCCTGCATTCTTTACCTGACAGACACCTAACCAGCAAAGATTAGGCTAATGATTGATGAAATGTCCCCTACTTATTCTAAAAGTTTTCAACTCTAAATACATCCTTGAAGTTTCATTTAATGAGTGTAATAGATAAAGTATAACATAGGTAATAATGCTTTCTAAGCCACAGTTTATCTTTTTTTTTTTGCTTCTCAATGACTACTTCACTTACCTATTTAGTTAGATTTTACACTAATTCCACAACAGATGGGAGACCAACATCAAGAAAAGTATAAAGTCAACTACAAAGTCTAAGTGAAAACTGGTATAGGGGAAAGGAAGTATTATGGGATGAGAGGAGTCATATTAAACAAATGTGCAAGACCCAAAGGCCAACAAGGTTGTTAGAATTAACCTATATTTGAAGCTTAGCTCCTTGTTGACCAAAGAGAAAGGAAAATACTGCCAGTTATAAAAATACTCATTGTCAACAGAACACATTTCAACTTTTAAAAGAAGAAAAGCTTGTCCTAATGTATGGTTCTAAAATTGATTTCTCAGAGGCAACTAGAGTCAGAAATTGCTCAACTCATTTATTGGCTTTAGATAAATAACTGGCTTTATTTTCACCTCTTAATGTTCAAAAAAGTTGCTCATGGCCAATTAATTCTCAGAGAGGGTACATTTACATGTTAAAGGGTAAACATTTAGACTATAGCAATTAGGCAATTCTTCAATTTTCAAGACAAGGATAGAAATCTTAAGTTTTACCTGGATCACATTTCTATATTTAACAAGACATATACGATTTCAGTAAGATATTATCTACAAAGATAGATTAACCCATACAAATCTTTAAAATGTTTAGTATAAAAATACTATTTTTCCAGGTTAATTTTTAATTATTTATTGTGTGAATAAACCTGAACACTCAAAAACTTTATCAAGCATTTGTTACTATCAAAAAGTGAGGGGCAAGAAAGCATTTTTTCTCATCACACATAAGAAAATATAGCACCATAAAAAAATAAATAAAAGGAAAACTGGTTCAAATGGGTGCAAAATGAGAGTAGCAGTTTTATACATTCTCTCCATACACATGATCTCTTTTTGATCTTGCATTATAATAATAATATTACTAATAGAAAAATCAAATTTTATTTAAGAATCACAAAACAAATATGAACAATATAATAGCATGGGAAGCAATAAATGTTAGATATTCTAAATAAAGAAAAATCAATGATAAGTTCTCACACAATCGAATGATATATGTGTGTGTGTATATATATATACCTAAGTGATAGATAAACAATAAATAAATAATAAATTATATAGATATAATAAATAATAAATTTATATAGATGAAATTATAGATGTATATGGATAAATAGGCAAAGATAAGTAGATATAAATAGATAAATTTAAAAGAAGTTTGAAGAAGATTCTGGAAAAATGGCACTTTAAATTAGCACCCTTCTCCTAAATCAAAACCCTTGCCTCTTCTGAGCCAAGCTAAGGCTGCCGTTGGAAGGCAGGTGGTGCAAGAATGTATTAGTGAAGCTTCAAGGTTCTGTTTTGAGTTCTGAAGAAAACAAATGTTACTGAACTCCTTTCTGACCAGAAGGAGATGCTGAGGAACATTGTCAATGGATCCCAAGGAGTGGTTAGATCACCGATCGAAAATGACACCCTGGAGGAATGTTAACCAAAGTTGGAATGAATGTTTCTCTTTTCCTAGTCTCACATTACTGAAGAGACCTTAAAAGCAAAACTACATTATCACTAATACTAAGAGTAGGAAGGTGGCAGTAGGGAACAAGATAAGGGCTTTCTGTCATCAGACATTGACAACAGATTTGTTAATATCTGCTAGTCCCAATAAGAAGAAAATCCTACCATTTGTGTATCATGATTTAAGTAGCCCAAACTGGGTCAGGCCCCAGGCCATGAAATTTGCAAGAAATGTAACATGCAAAAGACATTGCTAATAAGTTTTTGGAAAAAAGATCAGAAAAGAACAGGAAACTTGTACCAATAATTAAATCACTTAAGGGACCAGATAGCATTCAAATTAAACCTTATGGAAATTACCAAAATTAAAAGTTTATTAAATGAAAAAAATCAGTTGATAAACTGGTGGAGGTTGAAATACAAATTAAAAGTCTGGAACATTAAGTTTAAGAAACTTATTAAAGCAATCCTTTAGACAAACTCATCAAAAAGAAAAGAGAGAGAGAGGGAGAGAGGATCTAAATAAACTCAGAAATGAAAGAAAAGAAATAAAAATGAACACCACAAAAAATAAGGGATTTTAAGAGAATATTATGAAAAATTATATACCAATAAATTGGACAACCTAGAAGAAATAGATAAATTCCTAGAAACATATAACCTACCAAAACTGAAACAGGAAGAAAGAGAAAATTTGAACAGACTGATTACCAGCAAAGAAATTGAATCAGTAATCAAAAAACTCCCTACCAATGGCTTCACAGGTAAGTTCTACCACACATTTAAAGTAGAGTTAATACCTATTCTTCTCAAACTGTTCCAAAAAGAGAAGAGGAAGCAAAGCTTCCAAATTCATTCTAAGGAACCAATATTACCTTTACCAAAACCACATAAATACCCCACAAAATAAAGAGAACAATAGGCCAATATCTCTGATGAACATAAATGTAAAAATGCTCAACAAAATATTAGCAAATTAAATCCAACAATACATTAAAAAAAAAAATTCATTCACCACAATGAAGTGGGATTTATTCCCAGGATGCAAGGGTGGTTCAGTATTTGCAAATCAATCAACATGATACATCACATCAAAAAAAGAAAGGATAAAAACTATATGATCATTTCAATAGATTCAGAAAAAGAATTTGACAAAGTACCACATCCATTCACGATAAAAACCCTCAACAAAGTAGGTTTAGAGGGAAGTTACCTCAACATAATAAAGGCCATGTATGAAAAACCCACAGCTAACATCATCCTTTATGGTAAAAAGCTGAGAGCTTTTTCTCCTGAGACCAAGAACAAGACAAGGATTTCCACTCTCATTGTTTTTATTCAACATGGTACTGGAAGTCCTAGCCACAGCAATCACACAACAAAAAGAAAAAGAAACAAAAAGAAAAAGAAATAAAAGGCATCCAAATTGGTAAGGAAGAAGTAAAACTTCCACTATTCGCTGATGACATGATACTATTTATAGAAAACCCTGTTAACTCCATCAAAAAACTACTGGGACTGAAAAATGAATTCAGTAATGTCATAGGAAACAAAATCAATACAAAAATCTGTTGCATTTCTATACACTAATAATGAAGCAGCAGAAAGAGAAAATTAGGAAACAATCCCGTTTACAATTGCACCAAAAATAATAAAGTACCTAGGAATAAATTTAACTAAGGAAGTGAAAGACCTGTAAACAATAAAATACTGATGAAAGAAACTGATGATGACACAAACAAATGGAAAGATATTCCAAGCTCATGGATTGGGAGAACAAATATTGTTAAAAAAATTTTTTACATACTACCAAAAGCAATCTACAGATTTAATATAATCCCTAACAAAATACCAGCAGCATTTTTCATAGAACTAGAACAAACAATCCTAAAATTTTTATGGAACCCCAAAGATATATTACAAAGCATTGGTAATCAGAATAGTATGACACAAAAATAGACACATAGATCAATGGAACAGAATAGAGAACCCAGAAATAAACACATGGTTATATGGTAAGTTAGTATTTAACAAAGGATGCAAGAATACACAGTGAGAAAAACGCTCTTCAACAAATGGTGTTGGGAAAACTGGACAACATGAAAAGAGTAAAACTGGACCCACTTTCTTATACCAGACACAAAAATAAACTCAAAATGGATTAAAGACCTAAATGTGAGACCTGAAACCATAAAAATCTTAGAAGAGAGCACAAGAAGTAATTTCTCTGACACCAGCAGTAATAACATTTTTTCTACATACATCTCCTAAGGGAAGGGAAACAAAAGCAAAAATAAACTATTGGGGCTACATCAAAATAAAAAGCTTCTGCACAACAAAGCAACAATTAACAAAACTAAAAGACAACTAAAAGACAACATACCGAATGAGAGAAGGTATTTGTAAATGATATATCTGATAATATATGATATAAAATATATAAAGAACTTATACAACTCAACACAAAAAAAAAAAAACCCACAAATAATCCAATTAAAACATGGGCAAAAGACATGAACAGACATTTCTCCAAAGACATACAGATGGCCATCAGACACATGAAAAGATGTTCAACATCACTCATATCAGGGAAATTCAAATCAAAACAACAATGAGATACCACCTCATACCAGTCAGAATGGCTAAAATCAACAACCAAAAAAGAACAAGTGTTGGGGAAAAACGAATCCTCATACACTGTTGGTGGGAGTGCAAATGGGTGAAGCCACTGTAGAAAATAGTATGGAGTTTCCTCAAAAAGTTAAAAGTAACACTACCCGGGTGCTTGGATGGCTCAGTCAGTTAAGCCTCCAGCTCTTGGGTTGCGCTCAGGTCATGCTCTTGGGGTCATAGGATCGAGCCCTGAGTCAGGCTCTGTAACAGCACAGTCTGCTCGTCCCTCTCTCCCTTTGCTCCTTCCCCTCCCCCTGCTTGCTTATTCTCTTCCTCTCTCTCTCAAATAAATAAATAAATAAATAATATCTTTAAAAAAAATAACACTACCATACGATCCAGTAATTCTACTTTTGGGTATTTACCCACACCCCTTGCAAAAAAACAAAGAAACGAAAATACACACACACTAATTCAAAAAGACATATGCACCCCTATATTTATTGCAGCATTATTTACAATAGCCAAATTATGGAAGCAGCCCAAGTGTCAATCAATGGATGAATGGATGAAAAAGACGTGGTATACACACACACACACACACACACGCACAATGATATATTACTCAGCCATAAAAAAAAATGGAATGATGCCATTTGCAATCACGCATGGATGGATCTGCATGCTAAATGAAATAAGAGTCAGAGAAAAACAAAAACCATATGATTTCACTCATATGTGGAATTTAAGAAACAAAACAAATGAACCACGAAAAAAGAGGCAAACAATAAAACAGACTCATATACAGAGAACAAACCGATGGTTAGCAGAGAGGAGGTGGGTGGGGAATGAGTGTATAGGGTGCATAGGAATTAAAGAATACACTTACTATGATGAGCACTGAGTAATGTATAGAGTTGTTAAATCACTATATTGTACGCTTGAAACTAATATAACACTGTATATTAATTATACAGGAATAAAAAATAAATAAGTAAATAAATAAAATTTTCAAAAAGGAAATGCATATGTAATTTTGTTAGGGATTGCCAAATTGCCCACTGTAAGGGTTATAGCATCTGCATTCCCACCAGCAATAAAAGAAAGTGCCATGCAGTCTTGCCAGTAGAATATGTTGCCAAACTTTTAAATTTTTTGTCAACCTGAGAGAAGAGGAAAAGTATCTCACTGTAGTTTTATTTGCTTTTCTCTTATTTTGAGTGAAACTCAAATAATTCTATATAAAGAAGAGAAATATATTAAGAATAGAACCAAAAAAACAAAAGTCTGTGAAAATGGAGTCAAAATGTAGAATGACAAGCCTCATTGTCTTCAAATTATTCCTCAATATGATAACAAAATAGTATTCAAGTCCAGATTAAACCCAATTTCAGTAGACCCCACGTTAGGATCTCCTATTACACTGGACGGGTTATATTTACTATTGCTTAAAAAGATGTATCACTTGAGGGGCGCCTGGGTGGCTCGGTTGGTTAAGCGACTGCCTTCGGCTTAGGTCATGATCCTGGAGTAGCTGGATCGAGTCCCGCATCGGGCTCCCTGCTCGGCAGGGAGTCTGCTTCTCCCTCTGATCCTCCCCCCTCTCATGTGCTCTCTCTTATTCTCTCTCTCTCAAATAAATAAATAAAATCTTAAAAAAAAAAAAAGATGTATCACTTGAAATTCAAAAAAGAAAGAAAAACAAAATAACCAAATAGAAATCATAAATTGTAACTCGGAGGATGGATACAGGTGACAAAATATAGATAAATAAGAGACTAAAGAATACAAAGAAAAATACAGAGGAAAGAGATATAGAGACCTAGTCCTGTAGATTGCAAAAACTCAGAGTTCTAGTTGTGATGGACTTAAAGAAAAAAAAAAAAAAAGATATATCTTGATAAAATTCCAGGACTATAATCTAACCAAGAATGTATTACAAATAAAAAGAATCTGCTACGGACAAAGGAAAAAATAATTTCTACCCACACACTCTATCTGAGAAAACAGTAAAGAAATGACCCTGATAAAATAGCAAAATGAATAAGCACAGAAGTCTTAATAGAGACAAAGACAAAGAAGAGATAACAGAGTGGGAAAAAAATACACTCCTCTTTATAACTTGAGTTAATTTTAAATGGATAAAATCAGATCTCTGTATATTTAACATAAGTACTGAAAGATGCTTTCGATGGAAGAGACATGTGACAATAAAAATGCTTATGCTAATTTAGAAAAAAAAGGGTACTACATAGGACAGCAAAACTTAGGGAAAAGAAAAGGAAAGTAATCCAGCATTCTTAACTGGTGGGGAAGAGATAAAAAAGCAAATATTGTGAAGGTCTTATCTTATAAGGTGATGAGAAGGAAAGCAGATGGAAAAGAGTTGAGAAAGAAAGTTATATTGCTGGAACCAATGGCTGGAATT
This sequence comes from Leptonychotes weddellii, assembly GCF_054177405.1. Classification (NCBI taxonomy): domain Eukaryota; kingdom Metazoa; phylum Chordata; class Mammalia; order Carnivora; family Phocidae; genus Leptonychotes; species Leptonychotes weddellii. The sequence continues at coordinate 162,808,605 of NC_138369.1, read as the reverse complement.
TCATTTTCATGTAAGAGTAAAGAATACTAGGTTTCATTATGAACATTGGAAAATAGCCATTAACAATGGGAAAAAATAGAGGAAAATTCCCAAATTAACATGGGGGGCATAAAAGGAAGAGTTACAACATTATTAGACCTTATAAAATAAGGAGAAGAAAAAGACAACAACAAAGTCAAATGAAACATAAATTTCAGTTGGAAGAAATACCAAGTATGTAAGTAATTATGCTGAATCCTCCATTAAAAGTTGAAAATCATCAAACAGATTTTTTTTAAAGTCTGAAAATGAATGGATTAGACAAAGGTATATTAACTAAACATAATACAAAGCAAGTATTAAAATACTGATACCAGATGGGGCAACTGGGGGGATGCACATTAAGGAGGGCATGTGATGTAATGCGCACTGGGTATTATATAAGACTGATGAATCACAGACCTGTACCTCTGAAACCAATAATATATTATATATTAATTAATTGAATTAAAATAAAAAAATATTGATACCAGACAATACAGAATCTAACATCAATTAACAAAAATATGCAAAGATAGACATTAACAGCAAATTTGATAGTATGGATATTCTATTAATTATAAAACAATCAGTATTAAAGAGATGCTTATATGAAAGTAATCTCAATTATCTATACATATTTGATATGTTTTTTGTGGATTAAGATAATTTTTAATGTCATGATTATAGTTTCACTAAATATTGAGCATATTCACTGGAACACTTCACTTTATCAGTTTGGGGAAATACATTTAAGGAACACAAACAAATTCATATAATACAAATAAAAAATGGAAACATTTGAAAAATCAAAAATATATTAATAATAAAAAACAATATAGACATATGTATATGTGTCTGATTATCTCTCATTAACAGTCAAAGAAGGAAGGAAGGAAAACCACATAAAGCACAGAGAGAAAAATGGGAGAATCTATCAACGTGCATTTTTCCTGGGTCATCAGGAACATAATGACTGGAGAGAAGAGAAAGGGGCAAGCATGTAATAGAAAATAAAGTTGTTCAAAACTTGGTTATTTGATATGATCCCATTCATGTAAAATGATATGCATGTGAGTATGCAGAACGAAAACAGGAAAGTCTATGCAGTTAAACATCAAGACTTTCTATCAGCATTGGGAAAGCAGAAGAATATCCATAAGATTTAGATCAAGGCATTGGGGGTTGGAGAGGACAGGAGAGAGCTTTTTGTTATAATGCTTTTATACCATTTTACCCTCTTTCATATGTGTTGCTTCAGCAATTTTAAAACAAAATCCCCTTTAAAGGTAAATAAATGAGTATGTATCAGAATACATGCAATGGAAAAGCTATAGCCCTTGAGATACTTTGACCCATATATAACCACTTTCAAAATTATCTTGACAGAACTACAAACATTTAAATAGTTAAGAATAGCTCTTTTAAAGATTGCCTTGTAGTTTAGGAAGTCATCATTTAACCAGAAGCTTGTTTTAGAAGTCCTCCACAATAAATAAATGTTTCTAAAAATCCCCCAAAATAAAAATAAAAGTCCCCCAAAATAAACAAATGCATCTAACATTATTAGCAAAGCTAATAGTCTAGGTTATGCCGGAACATTGCTAAATATGAAAAAATTATGCCAAGTTTGCGATACAAAAATACAGGTGATGTAACACAGCAAAGCTGTGTATGTATCTAGGACAACATATATAATTTGTTGATATCAGAAAACAATGCTTAATTTTCTTAACTCCAAATGAACAGTTTAAAATGCCAGAAAAACATTCAAGCTAGTGAAGCTGACTCTGACATACACCTTTGCAGGAAAATATAGACAGTTCAATCTTGTATATGGTTCCTATCAGTATTTCAGAAGAATAAAAGAGCATTTCTGGAACATCCCTGTAGAATCTTCTTATTGTCCTTGTCCCACTTGTTGAGGGACTTATATGTTCCACTTTCTTGCAGAAGATATACGTGCGTGCATGTGTTGTACACATATAGATACAGAACGTATAGGGAGAGGTGTTTTGCAATTGCCAGAGAATTTAAATTCTTTCCTGTAAATAAAATTTTTCTTTGTATTTTTTGGAGAAGTATCCTATGTGACAGCTGAAAGTTATTTTTGAACTCATATAAAAAGCTCCTCACTACAAAGATATCTGATCTGACACCCAGGGGCAAGTGATAAGCTAACCACTGTTCTGCCCAAATCAAAATCCTTGGAAGGATTGGCTCGCATTGGTGCATCTTGCTACCTGTTGGCATGATATTTATGCTTAGTGGGAAAGAGGCTGTGTTTATACTGAGGCAAAATGCTAGTCATCTCAGCTAATGAAAAGTAAAGTAGTGTAGTAGAAAGAGCAGAGCTCTAGAAACCAAAGACCTGGCATGACCAGTAAGCTCCCTGTGCCTCCTCGAACCTTGTTTCCTTTACTGTCAGGACTATTTTGCAGTTTATCAGTATTTTACTGACTGATCCTTGCTTACAAGAAAAGTTGGGTCCCTAAGGATGTTAATGTCAGTACCAAAGCAATCAATTTAGGAAATGCTGCAGATCCAATGAACATCATGGTACTAAACATTGTGTGAAATCATGTATTAGATAAACCAGTGTAAATGGTTGAATTACAGATATCCAAAACCTGTTTAACTTCAGACAATTTTGTTTTTATTTGTTTGCTCAGAGTTTTGAAATTTCACACAATACAATTTGGGAAATGATGTGCTAAATATTATATAACATCCCTTCTAGGTATAAAAATATATAATTTATTAAATAAATCATTCTAAGTAGAAAAGTTACATCACCTGTATTTTTGTATCGCAAACTTGGCATAATTTTTTCATATTTAGCAATGTTCCGGCATAACCTAGACTAAGCAATGAGAGCATTTTCTTCCTTGTAACATAAACAATGACAACAAAAGAACAGTTTTCTCCCTACAACTTTTTTCTTACTCATCTGCTCACCAATTTTACTTAACATTTATTTTTAGTACAAAAACACATTTCTCAGGATAACACATAAGTATGATTGCCAAAAATATTTATTATATTCCATTAAGTAGTGATTTCATGCACTTTTTCAAAATGCATATAAATTATCTGTTTAAATCAGTTGCTGAAAATTATAGAACTATAAGTGCTGGTTTCCACCCTTCCAACTGAAAATTAGAGAAAGATTTTTTTTTTCTACAAAAGCTTCCAAAGTAGTTCTCACAGGTATCCTGAATATGTACGAATCCAAAATTAATTATTTTCCTGCCTTCTCAAAAGATGCCTGAGCCCAGAAGATGCTGCCATAAAAAGAACATACTTAATTTATACCACCTTTCAAATAACCGGGCTGTGGCAAAGCATGACCAGACAGCTGCCTGCAGCCACAGTCCTGCAGTCACTTTACATTTAATGAACTATTTTGGTTATAAATGAATATCACTCAGCTCCCCCAGACCTGTGCTATCTTGAGCAGCTTCTAAGGCTCTGAGAGCTTGAGCAAAGAAATAGTAGGAGGCAGAGAAAGTAAATGGTTCCTGATAATTGTCACCGCTGGCACCAAACAAGAGGGATGGTAGGGATCGCTGAGCTGACTCGACTCTGCAGAACGTATGCTCATCTGGAGTCGGGGCAACACACAGCACCTCGTCAGTGTACATGTTTTCCTTCTGTTTTCTGCTCTGTTAGGTTTTTATTTAAATGCAGAGATCTGACTGGAACATCAGAGAACTGTTTTCCATGGAGTGGATATCCAATTATTAAGACAATAGTCAGCAAAGAAAAATTAATTTCATGTGAAAAGTGACAAAGCTCAAACAAAATGTGACCTTGAATACAGATGTATTCATATTGGGGAAAGAAACTGCTCTTTCTTGTCAGTCACGCAGATATTAGCTGAGTTACAAAGGGGGGTGTGGCTTCTTGTAAATTTATTTTAAATTTTCAATATTTAAAAAAAAACATGTGGGTCTATTATTTCTCACATCAAACCTGAAAATTTTTCAACAAAATATGCAAAACTTTAAAGATAATATTAGACTCTTAGGCCTTACTGTATATTTCTCACACTATTTGAAAGTCTTCTAAATTAGGGAACAGCAAATATATCATCATAAGATAGATATGAACCTAGCTTGTTCTAGGAATAGAAAGAAGGAAAGCTGGTCATCTAGAACTAATGATGTAATGTATGGGGATTAACATAAGAATAAAAAAAAAAAAAGAAAGAAGGAAAGCTGGTGCAAATGTAAAGAGGTGGAGGAGGGGGTAAAATCATATGAATAACTCTTAGCAATGTTCAGAGGTTCGCTTTTTGTTCTAATGCCATTAACCCACTTAAGATTTTATAAACAAGGTAGCATGATATGATTCATAAGGTGAAGAAATCACATGGTCTGCCATCTAGAAAATGGATGCTAGGGCAGGGTGGGGTGATGATGCCTTGCACTAGAACAGAAATACTAGAAATGAAAGAAGTAATGAAATTCAGAATATATTTTTAGTGGTGCTGGAAGATTTTCTGAAGGATTAGATATTGGAGAGTGGGGAGTCAGTTCCGTTAATCTATTATGACACCTTGAACCACTTCCTGTTAGATTCAGGGACAATATGGTGCTGAGGGGAAATCACTGGGCTGAAAAACTAGAGACAGTTATAATATTCCTAGTTCTTTCACTTTGATAAGTTGTGAAGGCTCCCTACGTCTCTTTATTCCTCTGTAAAATGACCTTCACATTGCCTTCTTACTTGAGAATGCTGTGAATGTTACACACAGCAATCTACATTACTGCTCATTGTTCTCATGCAACTCCTTTCTCTGTCTTAATTGCATTATGCTACACTTGTTCCTATTGAATGTCAGTTCCATTTGTTTTTCATAACTTCCCCAATTTATCAAAGTCAACAATCCAATCTTATCCTCCCAAGGTGCTGACCTTCCTTTTTTTCCCCTCTTATTCCCATGTGTACTCCTAATGAGGTAAATTTTCTACTCTATCATTTAGATTCTGGATTCTTCTTTTGTTATCTGCCTCCACCCTTTATTCACTTTTCCCATAGCCCGATGATAATCAGGTTTTTTATTTTTATTTTTATTTATTTATTTGACAGAGCGAGAGCACAAGCAGGGAGAGCAAGAGACAGAGGGAGAGGGACAAGCAGACTCCCCACTGAGCAGGGACCCCGACGCAGGGCTCAATCCCAGGACCCTGGGATCAAAACCTGAGCCAAAGGCAGCTGCTTAACTGGCCGAGCCACCCAGGCGCTCCAATAATCAGGCTTTTAAAACCCCTTGCTTCCTATGAGTTCTATCTGTAAAATGGTTTTAGCTTTTATCACAAAAGATAAAGTTGTGCTTACTAAAGCTACATAACAATCAAAATTCTCCACAGTATACTATATCCAACATCCTAGATTCAGGATAAGATTAATCAAACCTCACTGCAGAAACATAAGGCATCATACTGTGAATTCTGCCCATATGAATACATATTTCACATTGTGATAAATCTTTTAGATGTAGAAAGTAACTGTGTAAGTATGTAACTTCAGGTTCTACAGGTAACCAGCATAGATGGGTTGGCTCAAAAATCACATTCGTAAAATATATACTGAAATAATATAAATAATTAATATTATATAATTAAATAATTATATAATTAATATAAATATTACTATGTGTATGTTTTTAATATGTATATATAATTAAATGTCTTTCACCATATCAGTCCTGATGTTTGATTATTTCCCCTTTGCCTGCTTTTATTTAATGTTCTCTTTTCTTTTTTGATAAAAGTAGAAAAGGAAAAACAAGTATTAAAAAGTCTAATTTTTGGGGCGCCTGGGTGGCTCAGTCGTTAAGCGTCTGCCTTCAGCTCAGGTCATGATCCCAGGGTCCTGGGATCGAGCCCCGCATCGGGCTCCCTGCTCTGCGGGGAGCCTGCTTCTCCCTCTCCCCCTGCTTGTGTTCCCTCTCTCGCTGGTCTCTCTCTGTCAAATAAATAAGTAAAATCTTTAAAAAAAAAAAAAAGTCTAATTTTTGGCAGCAGACCTATTGTATTTATTCTTATTTATCATCTTTTATATGCAACATAAATATATATATGGCCTATATTAAGAATATAATCTAATGTATAATGCCCTTTGCTTGTATTTAATCATGACCTTTAAATAATAAGTATTTTAATCCTGTAAACTCCTATCTGCAGAGAATAAACGTCTAATTACATGGGGAAAATAATTAAAAATATGATTGACCTTTCCCTATGATTGCATATTGTATGTTTTTAATTAGAAAAAAATTAATATAAACCTATGAATACAGATAATTATTTTAAAATATCAGTGAGTGTCCAACTTAATATGGTTTACTTTTCTGGATCAATGACTACTTTCTATTCATTAATGCTAATATATCAAACTTTGTAAAAATATGACATTTTATAGCAGGGCGCAATTCTTGTATTTGTCATTTTAGAATTAAACATGGAAGAGTTTGCCCTGAATGCTAAAAGAAATCTAACCCACCTAAAAATACACTAACAGCATGAAGTAATACGGAACAGAATGTAGTTTTTCTAATGCCTCTTATAATACATTATATGAAAGTTTATTTCCAAGCTTTCTCAATATTTCTCAGCTAACCCATGTCCTAAATGACACATATGTGAAATAGTTCATATACTTGTGGGTTTTCCCTGAAAGTATACAGCTTCACTGCAGTAATCACTGAACTATGGATATGTGTATCAAATCATAATACTGTATAATTTATATGTATACAATTTTTATTTAAATAACAAAGTATAGGGCACCTGGGTGGCTCAGTCGTTAAGCGTCTGCCTTCGGCTCAGGTCATGATCCCAGGGTCCTGGGATCGAGCCCCGCATCGGGCTCCCCGCTCAGTGGGAAGCCTGCTTCTCCCTCACCCACAACCCCTGCTTGTGTTCCCTCTCTCTCGCTGTGTCTGTCAAATAAATAAAAATAAAAAAATCTTTAAAAAAAAAATAAATAAAAAAATAACAAAGTATAAAAAGAAAAAATTTACCCTAATAGAAAATGTATATATATACATATATATATATTTTTTTTTAAAGATTTTATTCATTTTGAGAGAGAGAGAGAGCAAGCACGGGGAGTAGCAGAGGGAGAAGCAGGCTCCCCGCTGAGCAAGGAGCCCGAAGTGGGGCTCCATCCCAGGACCCCGGTATCATGACCCAAGCTGAAGGCAGACACCCAACCAACTGATCCACCCAGGAGCCCCAGAAAATGTATATTATTTAAAATAGCAAATATAAACTCTTCTAATGTTAGATTCAATTTTATATATTTCTTTTAGGCAAATAAGATCACATGATAAATATATATAATGTGACTAAAGACAGCAATTCCTTATCTACTAAGTATCTTTAACATGACTAAAAACAGTGATTCTTCATATTTTTCCACCATTGAGACTAGAAGTTTGTTTTCTTTCTCTTGTGTTTCCACCCTTCAGGAATAGAAGCCTTAAAATTTATCAGTGGAGTAAAACAGGTAGCAATAGTGCATTATAACATGACTATAATGAACCACAAGGGAGAGAAAATATAGTCTAAAAATTCTAAGAATGAAATTTAAATTCTTTTTATTAGATCTAAGATATGTCATCCATCACTAATATGGGGAATATGCTCAAAATAACAGCATGTCAGTTACTCTACCCACAGGTCAGAAGCACTTTGGGACAATTCCTATGATAGGAATTTCCTTAGATACACAATAATAAATGTCTCAATTTTGTGACAGGTATTATAAATTATTTTGGCTATATAAAACTGTGTCTGTCACTCTAAAAACACCAACAAATGAAATGTGTATTTTAATCAAGTGAAGACTTCATTAAAAGCCTTGAAATAAATACTTGAAAAATGTATTTTTAAAAGCAGGCATTCAGCAAGAAGTCAATTGGTCCTAGAAAGGGTAATGGATGTCTTTATGAAAAGTCATTCATTTAAAAAAGAAATGCCATTAAAAGTTGAAAGTAGTGATCATATAAAAGAAACAATTATGGAAGAAAATTATTTTGGGTAACATAATTATATATGTTCTTCTATGCTCATCATCATTTGAGTCACTTACTTGAAAATGGAACTTTGCTGCGCTAATATTAAAGAAAAAGTGGCTCAGTCGTTAAGCGTCTGCCTTCGGCTCAGGTCATGATCCCAGGGTCCTGGGATCAAGCCCCACATGGGGGTTCCTGCTCAGCGGGAAGCCTGCTTCTCCCTCTCCCACTCCCCCTGCTTGTGTTTCTTCTCTCGCTGTCTCTCTGTCAGATAAATAAATAAAAACTTTAAAAAAAAAAAGAAAGAAAAAGTATTAGAAAGTTTTCATGGCTTGTAATTCAAATTCTGATCACTTTTTAAAATCATGATATTGACAATTGTTGTAGATTCCTCAGTAATGTTTGATATGTTAATTAGAAACATATCTGCATAGTTTTAGTAAAATAAGAAGAAAAACAGGAAGGTCAAAAGGTGATAGACTGTTCTCTATCTCTATCTCTATGGCAGTCACTATCACAACTATTGAAATAAAAATTAAAATAATTAAAATTAAAGATTCAATCCCTCAGTTACACTACCAACATTTCCAGTAGTCAATAGCCACATTGTTACAGTCTATAGTAATGGGCAGTGCGGATAAAGAACATCGCCATCATTGCAGAATATTCCTTGTGCAGCATCAAATCACATTTTCTATATGTCTGTAATTTTCAAGTAAAATTCAATTTGTTTCCATATTTTCTATGAACGTCTATACAGCAGATGAGATTAAATTAAATAACAATGATGTCCTGTTAAAGGTGAAAAAAGTTAAAAGTTATTCAGATTGGATGTGAAGCCTATTCAGAAACCCAGAAGACAGGAAACAAATGTTAACCCTAAATATCAGTGATTTCTAAATTTGGCAAAGTAAAAAGTACTCATTTATATTAAAAGACTGAGAATCACACTACCAACTGATAACACTAATCCATGTTTCTCATGAGTTTGAAATGTAGGGATATATTTATAAAGAATTATTGGGCGCCTGGGTGGCTCAGTTGGTTAAGCGACTGCCTTCGGCTCAGGTCATGATCCTGGAGTCCCTGGATTGAGTCCCGCATCGGGCTCCCTGCTCGGCAGGGAGTCTGCTTCTCCCTCTGACCCTCCCCCCTCTCATGTGCTTGCTCTCTCTCATTCTCTCTCTCAAATAAATAAATAAAATCTTTAAAAAATAATAATAATAATAATAAAAAAGAATTATTAACAGAAGTCCTCTAACCAGCGTCTTTTGCTAGGAGTAATATGGAACAGGAATCACAAGGTTTCAGTGATGAATGGTTCCATGGACAAACACAAATATAATCTGACTCAATATTTCTTCAACCCTAAATCAAAACTACTGATTAAACACTCTAGATCAAGTATCCCAACGCTCTACAGACCAGTATGCCAATGCTTTTGGGAGTACATTTCATGAAATTCTAATAATTAGCCACTCAATTAGCAAACAAACTCTGACCTTTTAAGATGAGAAGAAAAATAAATCTGACCCTTTAGTTGTGAGACCCTTTAACAACCCTGAATCATCCATTCCATCAACCTATTATCATGTTCAAAATGTTGGAAGGAGTTGAAGTCTGTCACATACGTGTCCTCAATATAACATGAATTTAACACATAATTTTGTTAATCAAAGGAGTGTCAGGGAAAAAAAATCTACTTCCCTTATTTATAGCTCTATCTTTTTAAATATATCAATCATGTGAGGTGTTTTGTTTTGTTTTGTTTTGTGTGGAGAGGGTCTTTCTCCTTTTAATGTGGTTGTGATGGTAAAACACATGTTGAATGCTTTTGATTTTAAAAAAGTTATAGGTAATTATTTATTAACATGTATATATATGTAAGATATGGAACCCCCCAAAATAAGTAAAAGTAAGGAGGTCTGAAGTTCAGAAAAGGAATAAGAGAGGGTGTGGAAATAGATGGGATCTGGATGGTAGCTACCATACCTATTGTCGGGGCCAGAGGGGAGATGAAAGCCAACAGCTATGGAGTGGTCTAGACTGTGTCCAAGACCAGGGAGAGGTCTAGGAAAAGACTAAAGATAATGAAAAGTTCAAGGAAAATCTCAGTAATGGTCAAAAACGCAGGTAGTCAAGCACCAAGTGGCAGTGACAGTGGTAATAGGTATAAGTGGACAAAGGAAATAATTCCAGCAGAGAAATTAAGAGCTTTAGCAGTCGAGGATTCTGACACAAGCATCATTCTTTTAACAGTATGTAGCACCTCAACCACTTAATGATATGCCCACAAATTGGATTCCATTAGAAATTATCAACAGGCTGTACTTAGCTTTTGTTTATAACTTAAAACATTAAAGTCTACGGCACTTTTCCTAAGTTCACCCTCTTTGTCAATCACCAAGTAAATTATTTGTTTTTTAAACAATGTATTATATTAATTCATATTCTTCTCATAATCTCTATTTCATTGATGTCCTCATTATCTCTGACCTCAACTGCTGTACAACTCAACATACTCCCACTTATACTTTCCTTCCCTCCAACCATGACCATGACATTTAGCTCCTAATCAGTGTCCAGTGGAAAAGGACAGAATGACTCCATGTGATAAGTAAGATTTACCTGAACTACTCAACCCTTTTATTGATACAAATTCTCTCTGACTCAAATTCCTCACTGTAGTAAGAGGAATCATCTTAGGGTTCTCTAGTCATACCAGCCTTAAGATGGGCACCAAGTCTTTGTACAAGCTATATTGTATCCACTCAAGATTTTCTCTTTGTTTTCCCTCCTTGGGTTTCCAAAATCATTCCTAAAAGAAAGCACAAAGTCTACTTTCTCCATAAACCAATTATAGGGCTATTTACATGGTAGTCTTTCTAAACCAGTATCTTTAACCTTTGGACCAAAGATCTAAGAGGAGGGGCTGGATTATTGAAAAGAATTGCAAACCAATAAGTACATAAAAAATTGCCTATACTATATAAATAAACACCACACAAAATCATACAAAAAATATTTAAAATACAATATAATTTTATGTGTATATAGGTACAATGTCTTCAAAACATATTTGTCATTTTTTACTTAATATTTATCATGCAAAATATAGAGGTTTCTTACCTCCTTCCTTAGAGGTCTTTAAACTAACCAATCAAATTGCAAGGATATAAATTCTACTATTATTTAACATTTGATGTTGGTTAAAGTTTTGTTTTTGATTTCAGGCCAGTGATTCTAGGGTAAAATACTAATGAATCTTTTTTTTTTTCTTCTACAGATAAAACCTCATTAATTCTGAGGTTAGATGCTTTGAGCAAGATGTGAGGAACTTCTTTTTGCTTCATGTATTAAACAATCTATAGCCTTAATAATTTTATGAAAAATATTTTCTTGGGGAAAGGAATATCTGACAAAAAACTTGGACATCCAAAATTATATCAAACTTCATTGGCCTATAAAGCACATTATGAATCTATACTCCTAATATGACTTAGGCAATAAATACTAGTATTTGGTCTATTTTCAATTTCATATATTATTGTGCACCCACACCTATCCATTATCCCATTTTATTTTTTATATTCTTCTATGTAGTTTTTTTTTAATTTTATTTTATTATGTTATGTTAATCACCATACATTACATCATTAGCTTTCGATGTAGTGTTCCATGATTCATTGTTTGCGCATAGCTCCATTCAATACGTGCCCTCTTTAATACCCATCACCAGGCTAACCCATCTCCCCAACCCCATCCCATTTTATTTTAAATTAGAAAATGGTTTTGTATTTATCTTGCCAAGACCTACATGCACTCTGACAACTGAAGAAAATCAGAAAAAAAAAATAAACTTTTCTGAATCTTTTTGAATGACAAAACTTTACCATTATTCATCTGGTCTTTAAAATACAGTATTGTAGGGGGTATTTATATTACTAAAAAATACAAATAACATTAACTGAGCATGTGTTATAAGAGAAATAGTTTAAGATGTACTAGTTATATTCGCCCAGTATTTTAATGGAAAAAATGAAAGATGTAATAACAGATTCCTATATCTTCAACATTTCTATTTTCCATGAAAAGCTCCAAATCCAATATCCTATGAAACTAAACATGATCGAAACACTTTTTTAGGGGCACCTGGGTGGCACAGTTGGTTAAGCATCCAACTCTAGGCTTAGGCTCAGGTCATGATCACAGGGTTGTGAGATCAAGCCCTATGTTGGGGCTCCATGCTCAGCGCAGAGTCTGCTTTAAGATGCCCCACTCCTGCACTTGCATGCATGCTCTCTCTCTAAAAGAAATAAATTTTTAAAAAAGAAACATTTTTTAAATTTGAATTGTTGACAAAATACAGTCAATCCATATAAATACTCAGATCAATTTGGATTAAGGTTCTGAGAAGAAAACCTCATTTCTAACTGAGGGTAGAATCTATACTTAGATGATTCAGATATGGGATGATCTTACAGAAAATAAATAAAGATAATTTATTCAAGGGATGTCTGGGTGGCTCAGTCAGTTAAGTGTCTGCCTTTGGCTCAGGTCATGATCCCAGGGTCCTAGGATACAGTCCTGCATCGGGCTCCTTGCTCAACAGGGAGTCTGCTTCTCCTTCTGTCTGCCGCTCCCCCTGCTTGTGCTCTCGCTCTCTCTCTCTCTCTCTCTGACAAATAAATAAATAATCTTTAAAAAAATAAAAATAAAAAAATAAAGATAATTTATCAAGTCACTTTGATTAAGACTCTCAGGTAAGTCTGGACTTGCCTCTAGAAGGGTGCTTCAATCTGCAAAGAGAACAAATCTAAGACCTCTTCTGTTGGGAGAGGGATAGTAGAATTAGGATGAAACATATTTCTAGTTTGTATAAGATGACATAAGCTTTTTTCTGAACAGTCTCCAAAGCAACTACTTCCATTCTTTATTCACGAATGAAAATGCTTTCTACTATGTACCTCACTTCTGAATAACTCCTCTGAAGAAATGAGTATCAAATAAGAGTAACAACATGTGGGGGAAAAAAGGAAGGCCTAGCTCAATTGAAAGATATTTTTTCCTATGTTTTATATAGATAAAAAATTTCTATCTAATATCACAGATTATTATCTCTTAACTAGAATATTTGGTTCTGACTCTGATCAAAATACAAACTTGGTTCCTGAGATTAAGAATTGCTGGAGTGGTGGGGGGTGGCAGGGATGGGGTGGCTGGGTGACAGACACTGGGGAGGGTATGTGCTATGGTGAGTGCTGTGAATTGTGTAAGACTGTTGAATCACAGACCTGTACCTCTGAAACAAATAATACATTATATGTTAAAAAAAAAAAAAAAAAGATAGCAGTAAGGGAAAAATGAAGGGGGGAAATCGGAGTGGGGAGATGAACCATGACAGACTATGGACTCTGAGAAACAAACTGAGGGTTCTAGAGGGGAGGGGGATGGAGGGATGGGTTAGCCTGGTGATGGGTATTAAAGAGGGCACGTATTGAATGGAGCACTGGGTGTTATACGCAAACAATGAATCATGGAACACTACATCAAAAACTAATGATGTAATGTATGGTGATTAACATAACATAATAATAAAAAAAAGAACACAAAATTTTATTGAAAATTTGTGTCAATACATAAACATAGCCAAAAAGATCAATCAAGGAAAGTATTAATTTGAATGAAAAATAAAGTAATACAGATTTCTTTACAAAATAAAATAAATTTTGGTTCACCTTCTCCTTATAAAGGGATTTTAGTAAACACTTATGTAGCAACTTAGCAATGACAAGATTACAAGTAAAAAATTGTGTTTGAAAAAGAATATGTCATTAACTCCTATATATGAATGATAATTTAGCAGGATGTAAAGATCACAGAAAAATACTGACAAACTGGAAATCTTTTTGTTTGATTGTTTTCTTCCAAGAAGTTGGTTGGCACAAGGTTAAACATAAAATTCATGTGCTTGAAAATCTGATGTTGAGAAAAATTTCTAATATATATTAGTTGATCTTTTTCTTGAGTCTCAAGGCAGTAGTGATGAGTTGTGAACTCTAGAGTTGGGTAGATTTGGGTTCAAATTAAGACTTCAACCTTTACTCTTTCTGAACTTACATACTATATTTCTATTTCTTACTCAGAGAAAGTCTAAAGTGAGTGCTTCTGGTGAGCCAGCAGTGTGTAGTAGGGAGAAATGGGGAAATATGAATTGGTAGAGTAGTGACAGAAGAATAAATGTCCTGCCATCTCCAATTTGTAACTACTAATATTACCTGGACACTTCTTATGAGAAAAGAAAAGAGAATGCAGAATCAAGTGTGGAAGTTGTGTCTATCACATATCACTTCTGCTCATCTTCCATTGGTTAAAATTTAATTAAGTGACCACACCTAACTGTAAGGGAGACTGAGATGCTATTTGGCTATATGGCTAGAAGAAGAGAAAAATGGATTTATTGAATAGGTAGAAGACTCTGCCACAAGGTAATATAATGCTACCTACCACATAGAGCTGTATTGCAGATTAAATGGCATAATGTACAGTTCAGTATTCACTATGTAGGAGTTAACAAAATATTTGCTATTATTATTAATGTCAGTGTTACCATTCTGAACTTCATTTCTCATTATAGAGTTTTAAGGTTGTGAAAGAGATGGTAAATTGATTAAATATTTACTCTTTCCCAGAAAGAGAATGAAAAATTTCCTTTCTAACACTCTGATACAACTTTCTTATTTTGAAAGAGAATAAACTTTGGAGTTGCACTAACTAGAGACTAAACCTCTACTTTCCCACTTAATATCTGGGCAACTACAACTTAATAAATGGTTACTGAGTACCTATAAAGAGCTGACCTTGTAGTGTGCTCAAAGAACATAAAGAAAATTAGTTTTCTCAGATAAACATTAAACAATGGCAATATTTTTAAATGAGTCTAATTATGGTAGTAAATTCAGAAAGCAAATATAGTTATGGTGAAATATTTTATCAGGGGACATCAAGAAAGAAGATTATTGTGCAGTGTAGGTGAGAAGTGACAGGGACTGAAATTTGAAGTGTGGCTAAAAAAAAGAAAAAGAAAAACTCATTTGAAGGGTACCTGGGTAGCTCAGTCAGGTAAGCATCCAACTCTTGATCTCAGCTCAGGTCTTGATCTCAGGGTCATGAATTCAAGCCCCACATTGGGCTCCACACTGGGTGTGGAGCCTACTTAAAAATATATATATTAAAAAATTTTTTAAAAAAAGAAACCCACATTTGAACAACTAATTTTAGAGGTAAAGTAACAAACAGTACTTGATTAATTGAAAGTTAGGGAAATAAAGAAAACTTCAAAGGTATTTTGGGGATTTTTCACCTGTTGGAGGTATAATATTGCCCAGACAGAGAATGCATGAGAAAAAGTAGGCTTAGTAGAGAAGGTAGTAATTTAAACCTTATGTGTTTAAGTTGGAATGTCCCATATGAATTGCACTGAAAATGCCTTGTTGGTATTTAAAAACTGTCATGGTTAAAGATTTCAGCATAATGAACAAAAATGTGAATTACTGGTGAAAGGTGGTCAGAAACGGCAAAGAGAGGAAGACCAGAATGTGACTAGGAAGAACTCTAGGAGGGCTGGGAATAGGCTGTGATATGCAGAATGAGAGTGAAAAGGAGGGGGAAACAGCCCACAAAATTCTCAGGGGCTATTTAAACATTAATTTTTAGTTTGGTTTAGTATTTCAGAAATGTCAGTTTGCCCCATGACCAAATCAACTGAGGTCTGGACTGCAGTGGGTTGAGAAAGGAGAACGATGAGAGGAAATGGAAGGCTTACTGAAGAAAACGCATTCAACAACATTCTTGTAGGGAGAAAGAAAGAAGGACTCGAGTAACGTAAGGAACAAGATTTTAATTTTGAGGACAGAGGATAGATACCTCCATATGTTTGAAAATTGAAATCAAGAATGTCAGTGGGAAAGAGATTTACATTACCATGGTGGGGGGGAAAGATGATGTGAAAATCATCAGCTTGAAAAGGAGTTGAAATACTGCTTCCAGTAAGACAAGGTGAAGTCAGAGATGCTCCATGCAGGATGAAAGGGAAGATGAGCAAATTATGACTCTGTTTCTCAGTGAATAATGAACACGATTTTGTGCAGCAGGTGAAGAGAGTGATTTTCAAGGTGTAGATTTTATTTATTCACTTATTCAAAAAAATAAGCTGTGAACACTAAGTTCCAAACACTAAGATAGGCACTGACAACACAAAACTGAATTCAACATGTTTCCTAACCTCAAAGTGCTTACATTTCAATAGGGAAGACAAATCAGGAAACCACTGATTAGGGAACTGTGTGGTAAGTGCTGCAGTGGAGGTAGGAACAGGATGCTTCTTAGAGAGGGAACACTAATAGAATGCATGGGGAGAAGAGAAGGAAGGAATTCTTCCTGAGGAAAGAAAGCTGAAGGGTGAGTAGCCTGTAAGTAGGCAATTAAGAAATTGGAAAGTGTTTCTTGGTAGAGAAAGCAGCAAGACTGAAGGCAAAGTTAGAAAACAGCATAAGGAATTCAAAAAATGGAATTTGTTTATAAGGCTGGAGCTCAGAACTTGAGTGAGGAATTTATAAGTAAGATTAGAGGCACTCAGGAGCCAAATTGCAAAGCACATTTGCAGTTTAAGTTGCATTTTCAAATAAGGTATGGGGAACTATTTTAACACTGAAAATGTGAAGGTAGGCTCATTAGATTTGCATTTGAGAAAAAACACTCAAATTCAAGAAAGAAAATGTCCTCCTGGAGGCAGCAAGTAGTTAAGGCATTATTGCCTAAACTGATCTAAGGCAACAGAGATGGAAAGTAGATGAAAAATATAAGAGCGCTTTAGGACTTGGAGCTTGAATAATCAGGCTTGGAAAAGAAAAGAAGTGTTCTAATATGAAGCATGGGTCTTTGGCTGATGGTGGTATCAATAATGAGCTAGGGACTAGAGAAGACTGAATTGGGGAGGATGACGATGTAGCACTGGACTTTTGTTAATACATCTAATTCAGCAAAGATTTATAAGCACATACTCTTTTCCAGGAGCAATGCTAAATGCTGATATATTGAGCTTGACTTATCTATGGAATATTCAAGTGGAGATTTTAGTAAGTGTATCAGTCACAGTTCAACCAGAGAAGCAGAACCAGTAGGAGATATAAATATAATATATCCTACAGGATATCATATATATATCTATATATGATATCATATATATATCTATATATCTGTATCTATGTCTGTATAGAGATATAGATATCATGATACATATATGGAGAGAGAGGGGAAAGAAAAAGAAAGAGAGAAAGATTCATTATAAGAAATTGGTTTACATGAATGTAAGGACTGGGGTGGCAAAGAACAGCCAAAACCCATAGAATTCCCTTTATCTCCTTCTCCCTTCTCCCTCTCTCTCCCCCTCTCTCAGAAGTCTCAACTCTGCCTCAACCTCCTATGTAGCTGATTAAGTTAGGCCCACCCAGATTATCCAGAATATTATCCTTTACTTAAAGTCAGCTGATTTGGGACTTTAATTACATCTGCAAAATCCCTTCACGGCAACAACTAGATTAGTGTTTGATTGAGTACAGAAGACTAGCCAAGTTGCCACATCAAAAAAGCCATTACCGTTGGTAAATCAGAAGGGAGGTGTGGGCTAGGGACATATATTTTGGTATTATCAGATTGCAGGTGGTAGTTTAAAGCATAAAGTTACATGAGCTCTCAGAATTAAAAATATAGAGTATAGTACTGGCCAAGTGTAGCAGTACAGTCCATTATTAAAAACCCTCATATTATCACCTCATGCCACACACACACACAGCAGAAGAAGATACAAAATCTTTAAATAAAGGAGTCATTTCTGGAAATATGTGTGGAGTAGACAGAGGTAGGATTTCAGATGTGCCTGCTCTATTTAACTTGTCATTGCCAGCTCCTCAAGAGGCATGAGTGTATTGACCAATACTCTTAAGTCCACTGATCTCCTGAGATCACTAGGGAAAAACACACTCAGGTTTCACTGTTTCTCTTTCCTCTTGCTGTCTCCAAATTGAGATCCCTTTTATGCTCTTTCTTCTCTCACAATATCTCATTTTGTTAACTTAATTTCACTGTATGTAAGGACAGATGTTTGGTACAGAGAGAAAGGAATACAAAGGGGGAAAAAAGGAATCCTACCAAGAGAGTAAGAGACGAAGCACAATCAAGGAGGTGGTACTGATGAGCAGTCTCAGTGTGAGGAGGTGAGAACAAAGTGAATCAAGAGGTGAATTAAGAGGTAAGGAACTTCATATGTGGAAGATTTCTGAAAAGTGAGAAAGGTGTTATAAAAAAATGAAAATCTGAGCGAGGATGATTTCTAAGGTTTAAGTAACTTGAGCTTATTTGTATGTTGAAGGAGAGAATCTTTTGAAAGCCAGAAGGAGCATGAGTACAAGGGTGGCATAGGATGGAGCTAAACAGTGACCTGAGTAAGGCAGTGGAGAACCAGGCTTTGGACAGCTCCAACTAGCTCCTTGATAGTAGGGTGAGAGGCAAATAAAAAGCCTCAAATTGAGAGGTTACGTGGGAACCAATGCTGCAGGAACAAAACCATTTACCAGTATAGATGTGAAGGTCAAAATGAAGTGAAAGAATTTAAGAAATTGTCTTGGCAATAGGCACAAAGGTCATAATTTAGTTGTAACGATAATATTAGATCACTTGGAGTCAGAAGATAAATAGAAAGGATATAGGGAACAATTGGACCATAGTTTTCTATCTAATATCTGGTTACGGAGTCGTGATGCTGTGATTAATTCCACTCCTGGCACCACATTTTTGGCCCATTGTATCAGTTTTAAGTTTCTATGCTAAAGAAATATACTATATTGCTATTGTCAGAGCTGCAGAGCTGTAAGGGTAATTGAAAGTTAAAGATTTCCTGGTCTGGGAGCCCTTACCTTACCGGGTTTTGATTGTCAGCCCAGGGAGATGTAACTCAACAATTTATTCTTCTGTACATATGTCCTGAGTGCTCCCTGAATATCCTTCAGGTCACTTATCTCAGGGACGCTCTTGAATGTTAAGAAAATAAGTCAATAAGTAAATTGCATGTATATTTAGATTTCCAGGGGAAAATTTTCTAATTCTAAAATCAAAAAAGCAGGGAGGGAGGAGAAAAGGAAGGAGAACCGGAAAAGAGGAAGGATGATAAGAAGAGAGTAAAGGAATGAGTATGGATAAACTACTCAATTCCTTATCTTGGTAAATGCGTAAAGTAAAAAACACCACTCAACAACAGCAACAGTGTTTTCATTTTCCTAGGGCTGCCATAAGAAACAAGGTGGATTAAAGCGACAGAAATTTGTTTTCTCAAAGTTTTAGAGGCTAGAAGTCCAAAATCCAAGTGTCAACAGGGCCATGATCTGTCTGAAGATTCTAAGGAAAGAATCCTTTGTTGTCTCTTGCAGCTTGTGGTTGTCTGCAATCCTCGGTATTCCTTGGTTTATAGCTATATCACTCCAATTTCTGCCTCTATCTTCACATGGACATCTTCCCTTTCTGTGTCTTTGTCTCGAAACGTAAAAACACCAGTCATTGGATGTTGGGCCCACCCTCATCCAATATAGTCTCATCTTAGCTTGATTACATACACAAAGATCCTATTTCCAAATAAGGTCATATTTATAGGTCCCGGGGTTTAGGACTTAAACAGATCTTTTGGGGAAATAATTAAATCTACTATATCAATAAATGTCTATCAAAGAAAAAAATTGCTCTTAAATCATTTCAGTTCAGCTTTAAAATAATTGAACTTAATTCCTTCTAGTCTGCTCTCAATAACTTAGTTCCCTCATCTATAAAATGGGGACAGTACTAATTTCTACCCTCTCAGATTGCTGTGAGGATTTTATTAGTACACGTCTAGTGTTTAGAACAGCTCCTGGCTATCATAAGCATTCTGTAGGTGTGAGATGGGCAGCCTTGAAATATTTGTTAGCCCCTTCTACAACAATGATCCTGCCAAGACTTCACCCTGAAGAAATGATTAGCTAAATCTTATTGTCCAGACAGTGCGGGAAGAAACCAGTCTATTAGTGAGACAGCACTAATTAAAGTATTTTTATCATGTTTTCCCTATTGTTTCTGCAACTGACTCTATAATTGGACAATTTACTCTAATAGACAATGACCTTGGGCATTGTGGTTGGTTTTAGCAGCCCATTCTCAATTTTCTAACAGAAGCAGGTGAACTCTCTTAATTGGTATGCCTAGGGAGAAATATAAACATGTCAAATGAATAACCATCAAGTAATACACAGTATTAGGTGACATTCACTTTCTCCTCTGCCAACTGCCTTTAAGGTAAACTTGATAACAAAGCAGGACAAATTTTCCTTGTCTATACAGAGGTAAGATTAGCTCATTTTAGAGGTATAATCAGGGAGGAAGACTGCCTATAAGTGAACTTTATAGACCAGCAATTCTCACCAAGTAAGCACAATTAATAGACAAACCTAGGCTATAGAAAAAAATAGATGTGCTACCTGAAGATTATTTTCTTTGCCATATGTCAGTCAAAAGTCTCCTTATTCATTTTTAACTGTCACAGAAATAAATGTAATGAATCCCAGCCATCAGCCCAATTAAGCAGTAATGTTATTTTGAAAGGACTTAAGGTGAAAAATTCTATTAGGCCATCACCTTAATCTGCATTATGTGGGCTAGATTTTCTTTTTCCTCCTCAAATTACAGATGCATGAAAAAAACAATGATGCCTCCACTATTCTGTAATCCCATAGATCTATCTAACCAATGAATCTCAATATTATGAATAACCCCCTTCCTATAAGAACTTCACCACGTAGACAGAATTAACAAGGAGCTGTAATAAAAACAGTAAATCCTAGTTCTGTGTAATTTGGGGTTAGCTTGGCATGGTGCTTTATAATCCATTGACAGCAGCCAGATATTTCAATCCTTCATTTTCATAATATATCTGGGAGGGAATGAGAAAAAAGGAGAAGGCCATAATTAGTCCCAATATTTTAACTAGGAAAAGGAAAAACTGATGTTTTGTTTTGTTTCGTTTAACCTGGCTTTCTATAATGATATTCATATATTTATGTATATATTTAAAATAAATTAAAATCTTTCTCTAGTTTTCTTAGTTATCATAACATTTTCATAAAAGAGACTTAAATTAGTGCTTCTCAAACTTGTTGGCTCATTAGCATCACCAGGGGTGATTTTAAGGCCTTGGATGCCTAAGCCGGACCTAGACTAATTAAATCATAACCAAGTGAGGTGGGGAATGGGATTTCTGCATAGGTATTTCTCAAAATCTTCCTGAAGTATTCCCATGTGTAGGGTTGTGAACCATGGACTTACATGGCTAGAATTTGATATTTTAGGTGCTCCATTTTGTTCGTCTTCCCATCTGTTCCTTGTCATTTCCCCAATTTGTAGATATCATTACTCAGTGTTAATGAAGTTCTTATATTGAGAAAGCACTTTTGCTTCTTCATTTTCCCTCTCCTTTGGGATTTCCAACATTTGGTTGTGTGGGTATTAACTTCTTGACCTTTCTAAGGTATAACCACATTAGGTTAATTCTATGATAGTATTAATACCAAAAGTGTCTATTAAGGATCCTATTTCTGTGTAATTGTCTAGAAAACAACACAAATACAGTTAATGTCCTCTAGAATCTTGCACTGATAATAACTGAAATGCAACCAAAACATATTGGCTTCAAGAAATACTCAAGTATATATGTTAATCAGCAGCAACTCAGGATATTCAGCCATAATCACACCAATTTTACCCTTCTTTTTGCTTAAATATCTCTTTAGATGTCAGATTACTCCTCTAGAGATCAGACTACTGCTTATCTTTCAAGAATTGTGAGTACTTTAGTAGGGTCAGAAGCCTAGAATAACTCTGCAACCTCAAACACAGAAGAATTGTGTATAATTCTGTCTCTTAAATGACAATGGCCTGAGGTATAATGTGCATTATAAATAAAATGCACTTCTAGAGCAGTGTAATTTCAATATTTATTCATTTATTTCCACACCAGAATGGAAAAGAAAAAGACAACTTATGTGTATAGTCCATAGCAACATATATATTTCTCACATTATTGTTTCCAAGATGTCCCAAACAGTGCTATTTTCTAGAAAGTTTTCATTTACAAATCTTGCAGGCTTTGCTATCTATTTCTAAGATATTCTTAGTAACCTTTGAAACTGGGAAGCAGGCACATTTATTATGACAGTACTATCTGCCTGTCCAAAATTGTAACATAGTAATAATAATAATAAGCATTTACTATTTGAACTGAAGTAGCATAAACTTTAAAGGGATTGACTAATAGTTTAACCATGAATACTACAAAATTGACCATGGGATAAAGGCCACATCAGAGCAGACCAGATAATTTCATTTTGTGGCGCTTCACCAGATCAGAGCATTGATTTGATTTCTTTCATGTATTACATTACTGATATCAGAGTTACAAAATCAATTGTATAGGTGGCCCCACAGACCAGTTTGTTAAATTTATGAGTAGCTGGTTAGGATGAACAGTCAGAAAATCAATTTCCTTCTATTCTGTTTCTCATTAGTGTATGTGTTTTGTTTTGTTTTTGTTTTGTTTGGGATTACCTAACTCTTTTGAGAAAGCAATTTAAATAGACTATTCTTGCATATTCTATCAACTTCCAATCAAGCCCCTCCATGGCAAACAGGATTTTGCTTCCACACAAAAGAAAAGTAACAATAAAAACAATAACAAATGGTTTCCTTTATAACTGTTTTCCCATTAAATTCGTCTGACAGAGATCACTCACACACTGGCTAATTAGTGGGGTCATTTTCATCCCAACTCACACCATTGAAGGGAGAGTATTTGGATAGCATTTAGTCTTGAAAATGGGAATAGAATGTCAGCAAATACTCAGAACTTCTGGATATTTAACTCAACTGTCATGGGTTCCTTATTGTGGAGCCTGTCCTGCCTGTCAGCCAATAAATATGTATTAGCTACCCACAACATCCCACAAGTAATTAAAAATTTAACAGATTTCTTCATCTCCTGGGCCTACAGTTAGTTCACCATAAAATCATAATCATCAAAATTCATTCTTATTCACTTGGTTCTCTGATATATTCAATTCAATCCTATAAATATTTATAGCATGCTTTCTACTGTTGAAAAGTTTACAGTCTTGTATGAAGGATAACGCAAGCACATATAACTAGCTACCCAAATGAGCTAAATGCCATGAGACAAGCATGAATGAAAAACTATGGCTCAAAGTACAGGCAGTGATACTATTTATGAGAAGTCCACATGTCAAAGTACCAATGTTAAGTCAGGAGAATTTTAAAAAGTAATTGAGTAATATAAGTATATAGAGACTTTTGTGACCTACAAGGTGGTGAGGTAACCTGACATGTCAACAGTGACGTATTTTCCATTTCTGGTTGTGACAGAGTAACTGACACAAGACTAGCCTTCCCTCTCCCCTCTCTAAGTAACACAAATTTAAACAGAATATATGAAACTATATTTTCAGATGTTATAACAACAGGCAACACAGAACTGAGTGAAGGAAAACTAGTAAGGTGAATTCCACTATCCTTCCATCCTTCTGCCTGGATGCACTTTATATACCATGATTCAGGGGAGGGAAGCCCAAAGAGAGAAAGGTGATCTCTCTGAGTTAAGAAGACAGATAAGATAGCAGGAGGGGAAGAATGAAGGGAGGGAAATTGGAGGGGGAGACGAACCATGAGAGACGATGGACTCTGAAAAACAAACTGAGGGTTCTAGAGGGGAGGGGGTGGGGGGATGGGTTAGCCTGGTGATTGGTATTAAAGAGGGC
>NC_138369.1:162748472-162784556 GCF_054177405.1 Leptonychotes weddellii | reverse complement strand
GCATTTCACTTTCTGTAAAATATACCTCAATTTTCTAAAAAGTGGTGACAGGACTGGCTCATCTTTTAACAGGATCACTGTGGCTTCTTTGTTCAAATTTAATCAAGTAGGGACATATGGAGGCAAGAAGAAGAGATAGGAGCCTATTGTTGTAAGTTGAATGAGAGATAGATGGACCCGGACCATGGTGGTACCAGTGGACGTGGTAGGACTTCTAACAGCTCTAGACAGATTTAGAAGCTAGAACTATTAGATTTACTGAAGAGCTGGGAAAGGGGTGGAAGACAAAAGAGTGGATAATGACTCCCAACTATTTTGGCTTGAACAAATAGAAGAGTGAAATAGCCATGTACTGATATAGGGAAGAGTATGGACAAAGCACATTGCAGAAAATAATCAGGAGTTCAGTTCTAGATGCATTAGAAAAATTGGATGAAACCACCATGGGATTGCGTGTAGATTGAGAAGAGAACTGTTCATGGTCTGATCCCTGGGACACCCTCACAATAAAAAGCCAGGAAGCTGAGAAGAAGCCAGGAGGAAAAACTGAGATGGAGTGGCGAATGAGGAAGTATAAAATCCAGGAGAGCGAGATGTCCTGGAAGCCATGCTCAACCTCTCCCTATCAACTATATCCTTAGACTTTGACACACATTGCAAACCCTTCTAAAACAAAACAAAGCAAAGACCCCCCCGCACATCTACTCCAGTTATAAACCTAGTTATCTTGTTGCTGAAGTCAAAGTTTTAGAAACAGTTGTTTCTTCTCTCTTCTTCCACACTTTTTCACTCACTCCTCAATTCCCTCCAAACTGGGTTCAGCCCCTAGTGCTCTGAGGGAGGCTCTCACTAAAGTCACCAGTAAGAGGCGCCTGGTTGGCTCAGTTGGTTAAGCAACTGCCTTCGGCTCGGGACATGATCTCAGGGTCCTGGGATCCCCTTGCTCGGCAGGGGCCTGCTTCTCCCTCTCCCTCTGCCTACTACTCTACCTACTTGTGCTCTCTCTCTGTCAAATAAATAAATAAATAAATAAAAATAAATAAATAAATAAAGTCACCAATAAACTATAGTGCCCTAAATCCAAAGTTTGGGTTTTTCCCTAGACCTGATCTGACTTGATTTCTTAGGAGTATTTGATATTCTTTACATCTTAAAACACTCTAATTTTCAAGACATCATACCTTCCTGGTTTTCTTCTTACCTTTCTGGCTTCTTCTTAGTTTCCTCTTTGGACTCATCCTCTAGTCTTTGAATGTTGGAATTCCTCAAAGCTCAGTCATAGGCTCTTTAATCAATCTATATTTACTCCTTAAACAATCTCATTCATGACAGGTGGCATAACAATGATTAAGAATATGAAGAAGAACCTGCCTGGGTTCAAACCTCAGCTCTGACACTTATGAGCTTTGTCATCACGGCAGGAGCTTCACCTCTTTTTATCTCGGTGTTACCATTTACTTTAAGATGGGGATTACAATGGTATTTATCTCACTGAGTTGTCACAAAGATTAAATGAGTCTATATTTGTAAATCACTAATACAAAAGAACATAGGTTTAACTACTGCATGTAAGCAGATGGTTCACACTTGCTTTTCAGTGGCCTAGACATTCTCTATTAGACACCCACATATACAACCTTTTTTTTCTTTTTAATATTAAATTAGGTTTCTCAAAGTTATCAAACTCACTGTAGTCCAAAACAGAATGAATGATCTATTCCCCAAAGCCTTGTGTTCTTTCCAGCTCAGAAAACTAGGCAATATTCTTGATACCATCCTTTCCCTCACCACAACCTTCACACCCATATCCAATCCATCGCCACAGGTAATGATACTAATTTTTATATATTCCTTGAATTTGCCTCCTTCTTTCCAATAAGTTCTACACCCACTAGCCTATTCTCATTTACTTTTATGTCTACTCTCTACTATGATAATAGCTTCTTAACTGGGCACCCTGCATCTAAACTTTCTCCTCGTCTCTATGCTGCAGGCAGAACAATCTTCTGATTGTGTTCCCCAAACTGAGCACAAAGTCTTTGTTGATTTATTATGATTCCAGGAAAGGCCCAAAATTCTTAATATGGCTTACAAATCCCTCAACGGCTGATTTCTTCATGATCTCATTTCTACCAATCTCTCCACCTTTAGCTCTTCTCTTGCTTTCCATAAATTCTTCAAATAACACATGCTTCATTCTGCAACAGAGCATTTATGCATGGCCTTTCCTCTTCCTCCCCTTATTTAATTTTTACTCTGCTTTCAGAGTTTGGCAGAATAATCATTTTCTTAGTGAAGCCTTGCCTGGTCTCCAGGTGTGGTAAAATCTACTAACTCATGTCCATATATACTTTTCCCTATCCACATAAAACTGTGGTAAACATTTTTATTTTTTTTAATTTTACATTTTTATATAACAATTTAGGTAATGAAAACTTCATGAAAATAGGAACACAGTCTACATTTGCTTATTATCATTGTAAGCCCAGGGTCTAGGATGATTCTTAGCAGTTAGAAAGTGGTCAGTACATATTTGTTGAATGCATAATAGGGCAGCAATACTTACTGGTAGGAGAAAAACAGTTTCTAATGAGCTGTGAAAGAAAATTAAGCAATTAAGTGTAAAGAACCATCAGCACAAGCACAGAGATAAAATATGTATTGTCATTAGCCAGGGAATATTATTGAAGAATAATCATCACAGAGTGGTAGGATTGCCAAGCAAACATCACCCTTTCCAGAAAACAAGTATTATTCCAGATGCCCTCTTAGGAAAGTCAAAGAAGCAGAGCTCTAATATGTTTGGTGATCTTTAGACTTGAAACATGGTACCTGCAATCTTTCTTTATAAGTACCACAAAACCAAATTAACTCACAAAAGGTTAGAAGAAAAAAATAGGCAGAAAGACTGTAACAGGCATATTGGAGCCAATTAGAAACATAGAATGGAATGGAAACAGCCATTAGGATGTTTCGCTCCAGTGATCAGTTTGGTCTGCAGACACCTGTAGGTCGTTCAGTAGTTTCTCTGTGGGCTCTCTGCATATGAACAAGGAGCTTAACAGGAAACAGACAACAGGAGGTGGGGCTATCTTTTACCAGTTTCAGAGATAATAATGTCTCTCCCAGCATGGAGCTGATTAGAAGAAAATGCTGAGCCGTGGAAAATATGGTAAATTGAGCAGCATTCCAATTCTCTCTTGAATCAGTAGTTGCACCTCTGACTTCATCATATAGTTCAAATTAATGTTAAAAGGGCATAGAGTAGACATAGTTGATAGCAGATGAAATTTATGTAATACTAAGACTCTTTGCTCACCCAGATATCTTCCCTGTCAAATCACCAGTGAATCTGAAATTTCTAGCATAGAGCCATTGATTAAGTATTATTCCAGAAATAGATACATTTAACCAACTTTCAAAAATTATATTGTCTAGGTAAGTAAGAAGATACTTAGCTATCACAGATTGGTTTATCTTATGTTAAAAACAAGCAAACAACAACAAAGACAGAGACAACAAACCCCAAATGGAGTCACATGCCAAACCCCATGTCACCAAACTGAGACTTCACAGTTTTGGCTCTCCCAGAAATGCAATCTTAAACCAGTCAATCAGGAATTGCCTGATCAGCAAATTATTATTTTCCCCTAAAGGAAAATAATCTTGTAAAAACCAACCCACTTTTCACCTAGTATAACTTCCTTGTTTCCTCTCCCTTTTGCTTATAAAAGTCTTTCCGTTTGCACAGCAACTCTGAGATCCTTTCTCTCTGCTAGATTGGATGCTGCCCAATTAAGACTGTTTTTTTCTAAAATAAACTGAAAAATTTTTACGTGCCTCAGTTTACCTTTTAACACTTCTGGTGTCAGAAGAGGTAAGTGGAGACCCCTGACAGTCCCCAGGAGCAACAATCAAGCAGGAATAGATGATACCTGTTAAGTCCCTTGAGCTCACTGCTTTCTCACTGCCTCTGGAGGTAGTGGATACGTCCCTCAGAGATCATAGCTCTGTAGCTTTTGTGTTGTAAGCTATGTGTTATTAACTTTGAGCATTTCATTTTCCATACTGGATCTGGAAACCAGCTGGAGTCAGACTAGGTCCAACTTCAAAACTGAACTGGGTCCAGGGTCAAACTGGTTCTTACTTAGAAACCAGATTGGGTCCAGGGTCACACTGGGTCTGACTTAAAAACCAAACTGAGTCCCGTGTGAGGCCTCAAGTGACTAAAATTTTGTTTTAAGCCTGAACACGAAGGTTAACCTTATCAAATCTTGAATTACAGTGGCTACAGTAGAGAATTTTTAACCCAAACAAGCTTATCCATTTATCTTAGAGAAAAAGGGGTCTCGGTCAAGTACTCATCATAAAGGGTAGAGGGAACATTATTTTTCTTCACCTACAATACCCAGTGACCAGGATGAAACTGGCTGAGACATCCCATTTATTCCACAGCCTGCAGACAGGATCCTGGGGAAACTAGCAGAAGCCAGCAAATGAGAATGCTTACCAAAGTCAGCTCTCCCAGATTTCTATCTGTGATGCCTGGTCAAGAGAGGAATGTAAAATTTAATGTTGTACATTCCTTTCCAAATTCAGATCGACAGGCAACAACAACAAAAAGTAATAATCAGATCTTTGAATTGTTACTCATTAATTTGCTTTCAGGTACCCATCAGATGTAGATCCTTTCTTTCCCAGGGACAGCTATTACCATCTTGTCTCATTTTGTGTCCTGACTGCTTGGCTTGGCAACTGTCAGGTTGGGGATCCAAACATAATGCAGGACAGATATATGAACTGCACTCCATTTACAGCTAGGGTTCTACTCACTATTGCCAGCTCTCAAAGAAATTGTCTAAGTCTTTCTTTCTTTTGGTTATTTTGGGGAATGACTCTGGATCTCACAAGGGTAAGTGTCTTTTGCATCCTCTTTAAGGATGCCTCTTGTGTCCATGGGGTTGCTCAATATTGCCAGGATTATTTACTGTGTGTCCTGGTTGAAACCTGATAAGATATCCAAAAGGATTTTTTGTTTGTTTGTTTGTTTTAAGTAACTCTATGGTAAGGAGTTGGCCCAATTGGAAGCTGGTATTCAGAGCCTTATAGAAACTTTTTTAAAGTCTTTTCTTTCCTAAGATAAATGAAACAATATACATGGTGGGGAGGTGGGGCATTCTGAAGCCTTTGTGGAAGGATTTACTAGAACATTCCAAAGACACACAGCTCTAAATCTAGAACATAGAAATTGCTTGATTTCAATCTCAGTTGAAGAACTTCTCCCTGATATAAAGTAAACAGAAGAGAGTGTAGTTAGATGGGCAGGTCAGTCTTGATATAATTCAGGTTGCAACCCCATTCTTTCAGGAATTAAAAACACCTGTATCTGACTTATAAATGAAGTCTGAGAACAGAAATGCAACTCTAAAACCAAAGCCCACCTACCCTTTTTACCAATCACCAAACCTCCTTTATTTGTCTCAAAAGGCTTGGAAGATAGTGTAAAAGATACGGAATTAGGGAACAAAAGTTCTTCTTGATGGAACTTGCATTCTTTCTCTGTGTTTTTTGAGATGTAAGTATTCTACCTGTTCTTTCTAGGAAACAAGGTAATTCTGAAGGAGGAGGAGAAGAAGAAGGAGGCGGAGGAGGGAGGGGAAAGAAGAGGAGCTGGAGGGGGAGGGAGGGGGAGGAAGAGGAAGAAGAAGGGGACGGGGAAGGGGAAAAAGAAGAAGGGTTATCGGCATTAAATATACTTTTATTCTATCTAGGTTTACTAAAAGTCAAATAAGTTCATATTATCTCTGTTACAGAATTTGTCAGCAAAAAAAGACAATTTACGATGATGGTTGGCTGTTTAATGTCTCATGAAATTTTCATAAATAATCTAAACACAATTGTTTAAGAACAAGTAAATTAAATAGATATAAGTAAGATAAAAGTTTACAAATAAACTTTTCAACAATAACAATACCTTATATTTCTACTTACCAAAATCTTTTTTGGAATAAACTTAATACCTTCTCTATTGTATCAGACTCCCTAACTCTGAGGGTCCATTCTCTGCCTCAGGCTAACACCACCAAACCCATGGAATCTTGCAACCAAGCTCTGTACAAAGGAACACAGGGCAAAGATAACTGGAATAAAACCACCTGTGCAATCTATAGACCCTTGGTAACTTGAAGGCTTAAAGTTATACTGAGAGAAGTTAAAGGATGGATATTCACTGAATATCTAGATGACTTCCAAATAAGACAGAAGACTGACATATTAATTATTGAACACAAGTTTATCTACTTTTGTCTTATTACAAATGAACTAAAGATACCTTTGTCTATTAGTAAACATGTCTTATGCCACGCTGAAAATTTTACCATGAGAAAGAGTGTATTTCTAGAAATTACAAAATGTATTAATAAATTTGCCAATCTAGAGTATGCTGGTATAACAATCCACAATTGATTACTTCTTTTATTTTTTTTTCATTAGGAATAAAAGATTCTAAGGGTTAAAAATACTAATCAACATATACAGAACTATTAAGAATAGTAAGAGTGAAAGGAAACAACTGTATATGAAAAGTAGGCAGGAAAGTAAAATGACTGGTTGTTCCAGAATGAGAAAAAAAAAAAAAGCACAAAAATCTTATGATCTTAATGAACATAAAATAGTTGTAGAAAGTTTGTGGAAAAGGAATCTTGGGAAATAAATTTTACTTATGGTCAAGCTAAGATTGGAACTAATTTATTTAAGTTTTTAAGGAATGAATTTTAACATCAAAAGAACCCTGGTGAAAAATTAGAATTGGTTTTCTCTCAGTTAAAAGGATAGTTCTTGGACTATCGGTCTGCTTTTGATGACAGACCGTGAAAGGTGTGTGTGTGTGTGTGTGTGTGTGTGTGTGTGAGTGTGTGTTTAACCTTTTGGGCAATCTACCTGGAAAGCAAAGATTTTGTTTCTTACCAAAATAATTTCTGTGCCTCCCATAGTCAGATCTTTGATTACTTAAGAAAACCCAATCTTCTCAGTGTTATAATAGTTTTGTTCACAGCTACGTAACCTTCTGCATTACCTCTAAAATATTCTATTGCAGTTTAAATAGATAATTAAGTATTATTTCATAATGATATGTGATCTTATTTAGTCAAGTGTTCAGACCTTTTGACATTTTGGCAGCCTCCCAAAATCAAATTCTAAAAGGAATCTTTTTGATCTCAAAGTAACTCTGAGATTTCCCAGAGGGCTCCTAGAAAATCTCAAATAATTTGTCTTTCACCTTGTAAAAGAGACATATTAAACTAATTAGGTTTATTTGATATGTTAAATTAGATGGGAAGCGTCATCAAATAAGTGATAAACCTTCTTAGACTATATTTCATAAATGTATGTTATTAATATAAGGGTTCTAGATGTTGTAGAAATCTCTAACAATCTAATATGTCCTGGTATAAAGTTATCAGTCACAATTCCAGTTATTATCTTAAAATGTTGTATGTCACAAAAATAACCAAATTTCTTTGTCAATTCCATCATAATGAACTATCATCAAATCTTTAACATACTTATTTATTTATTTATTTATTTGACAGAGAGAGAGTGCACACAAACAGACAGAGTAGCAGGTAGAGGGAAAGGGAGAAGCAGGCTCCCTGCCAGGCAAGGAGCCCGATATGGGGCTCGATCCCAGGACCCCGGGATCATGACCTGAGCTGAAGGCAGTTGCTTAACCAACTGAGCCACCCAGGCGCCCCTATCATCAAATCTTTAAGTATGGGCATTTTAAAGTCATTTGTCATTTACAGACTTGTTTTAACTCTAATGCTTTGAAAAAGTGAGATTATGGAAAGGACATGAACAAGTACCTTTGACCAATAACACTGCTTCCAAATTGTAGAGTGTTGAAACTTCGGTGCATATTTCACAACTGAAGAAGGCTCCAACTGATATCTGGTAAATGCTGGAGACCTCAAAATCAAATTTATTAGGAAGAGATGTAGCCAATATCAAGGTAGACAGCTTCCTCCCAAGATGTCAGATCAAGAACATTTCTTTCCGTTCCTCCTTCCCTCTCTGACTATCCTTTTCCTAATTCTTATACCATGAAAGCCTTTATGATTCTTTTGTTCACCTTTTGCCTTGCTCTGTAATGGAAAGATCAGGCTATAGTTCGCATATCTCAGGCCATTGCAAAGTGGGCTAGTCCAGCCACCAAATAACTGTTATATTTGCTATGCGGGTAATCCTATAGTCCTGCCCTGACAAACTCCTCCTAGATTTCCAATACTTCATTTCCTCTGGAATAAACTCAGTTTGCTCTCTATTGTGTCAGAGTCCCTAACTTGAGAGTCCATTTCCCTGTCTCTGTTTAGCAACCCCAAACCCAGAGAATCTTGCATCCAGGCTCTGGATAAAGAAAGGGATACAAGGCTAGGATAACTAGAAGAAAATCACCTATGTGGTTTACAGACTTAAATTTTACTGGCCTCTATGGCTGTCACCTTTTTACTCCCAATCCACACACTCAAGTGGGAATTACCAGGAGGTATTCATGATTCAAAATTTGCTTCCTTAGATCCCTACTCCCCTGGTTAGGAGTAAATGCAAATGAGGCTCTGATCAGAAACCTTTCCTTAACTCTTGAAGCTCCTGCAGAAATAGGTTAAAGAAATAACTGGAAAAAAAAAAAAATCCCTAGAGTCTGTGTCCCTTTCCTCACAGATCAAAGGATCTGCATGAATGATTTTGTTATTGTGCCTCCACAACTGATTTCCTATTATAGATACTGGTATTTATTATTTAAGCCCATATTTACAGCTACGTGTGGGTAAAAGGCAGCATTACACAGAATTCTGCTTTTGTGTGATTGTATATAATTCACTCATCTAAGTGAATGCTCTGGCCAAAGTTGTTCTTGATAGTAGGATAGTTCTTGATTATCTTTTAGCTGAGCAAGGAGGTGTTTTGCTATAGCCAACATCACTTGCTGCACTTGAATTGATACTTCTAGGAAAGTTGAAACTCAGCTACATTAGATCACTGAACAAGCCAATTGGCTTAAGAAAGTGACTCCTTCAACAGGGACTTACTGATTCTGATTGGTTTGGGTCTTGGTGACCATGGCTCTAAAGTGTACTCCAGACATTGGAATTTATCCTATTTATAACAGTCATAGTAGTCTTCCTAATACACTGTAATCTCCCAAAAGCTTTAGGTCCATGTTCATAGCTACTAACCACCAAGCAAGTGATCTTCCTAAAAATAAAACATACAAAAAGGAAAAAAGAGAATGATAAACTTAAAGAATGTGACCCCAATGTAGTGCCCTATGAATACCACACAGAGATCTAGCAAAAACTGCAAGAACTCTGGAACAGTAGCTGAGAGTAGCATGAATGCCTTAAATTTCTGATTAAGTCTCTCAGGCTGAGAGTCTTATCAAAATGAGGGAACTATTTAAAACAAACAAACAAAGGACAATAGGCCAAAAATGGAGTTGCTCATGCTAAGTCCCACATCACCAACCTAAGACTTAACCTAGGTATAGTTTCAGCTCTCCCAGAAGTGGAATCTTAAACCAGTCAGTCAGGAACCATCTGATCAGTACTAGTTAGGGAATCTGCCTGAAAGACTTCTGCCATTCAACTTCTGTCTATAAAATCTTTCATTTTGATAGTTTCTTGGAACTCCTTATTATCTGCTAGATTGGATGCTGCCCAATTTGAATCAATTTTTGTTCAATAAACTCTTAAAATGTTTAATATGCCTCAATTTATCTTTTAACACTAATAAAGATCATTTGTAACAGAAAGCAGAGTCATGAC
The DNA here is from genome assembly GCF_054177405.1 of Leptonychotes weddellii. Taxonomy (NCBI): domain Eukaryota; kingdom Metazoa; phylum Chordata; class Mammalia; order Carnivora; family Phocidae; genus Leptonychotes; species Leptonychotes weddellii. The sequence continues at coordinate 162,774,732 of NC_138369.1, read as the reverse complement.
ATTTAGGATTGCATGAGTTTCAGGAATTAGTTTTAGTTGTAAGCAATATGGAGAAAACACTGGAACCAGAGTTGCTTGATCATATAAGGTCATGGAAAAGTGAGATAATATCAGTGAGTTAAAGACATCTTAAATAGAAGACAAGTGAGGTTTAGTTGCAATGGATAAACAATTTAGCCCATTTTAATAATCATAGGAAGTGGGCGCCTGGGTGGCTCAGTTGGTTAAGCGACTGCCTTCGGCTCAGGTCATGATCCTGGAGTCCCGGGATCGAGTCCCACATCGGGCTCCCTGCTCAGCAGGGGGTCTGCTTCCCCCTCTGCCCTCTTCCCTCTCGTGCTCTCTGTCTCTCATTCTCTCTCTCTCTCAAATAAATAAATAAAATCTTTAAAAAAAATAATCATAGGAAGTAGTGGTAAGGTAACTACCTTGAATCACCTTGTTCATACTAAATTGTCCCAAATAATGACTTCTACTCATCCTGTTTTCTTCTTTATATTTGGGCTTCCAGAAGAAACCCTATTGTTCCCATGAATATTCTTTTCTCACTGCCAAATCACTGAGTATATCTGAAGTTTCCTGTGTTCCAAAAATAATCCTTGACACAATTGATTCTCATAATCTCTCTTCTAAGTAATTGTAATTCTCTTACAAATTTCTGCTGATTTGAAATTAAGATGTGATCTCTTCTGAGCAGTCTCTGTAAGCTTCAAAAAAATGATTTCCCAACAATCCTTACATGGTGTCTACCTCAATGAGGTGTGCCTGTGTCCCTTTCCTCACAAATCAAAGGATCTGCATGAATGATTTTGTTATTGTGCCTCCACAATTGATTTCCTATTATAGATACTGGTATTTATTATTTGAGCCCATATTTACAGCTATGGGTGGGTAAAAGACAGCGTTACATAGAATTCTGCTTTTGTATGATCATATATAATTCACTCATCTAAGTAAATGCTCTGTGACCACTGAGAATTCAAGAATACACTTCATCCCCCAATGAAAAGGATGGAATTAGAACATATCTTCTTACAACAACTGACTGAGATTAATTTGACAAATACCCATTAGGCCATCCAACAGCCTGCTCAGTTATTCCTATTTACTTTAATTTATTTAGCAAAAGACCCTGATCTATCAAGTTAAATGCCTTGATCATTCATCAGTTCACAGATAGTGAAGTGTCCCGGTCTATACCCAGATTATCAATCTGTGAAAGGTGAACATTTGGGTAACTCATTTAACTGAGCAAGGTCTAAAGCCTCCAATATTTTAAGTTATTGGAGGCCATGACTGAGCTATAATCTTCCTCCTGTCAAATATTACAAACTTATAAGCAGACATTTGTTTCAATGAACTAAGTGAGCTCTAAATAAATGTATTTTCCCTGGCAGTTCATTCCTGACTAGGTATTTATTCAGGAAATCTTCATTCTTTTATTATATTGGATATGCTTTGGTTTGTGCACAGAAATTATATTGTTTTGACAGCTCTATTATTTTTACTGGTTGGCTTGCAGCAATTTATCTTACAGTACATGACGAATTTATTTTTTTAATTGGCTCTGCCTTTCTTTATGAATGTGTTTATGAGGCACTATAGAAGTTCAACATTTTAATGTTTCAATGTTTTCCACCAATTTGGTAATCTTGTAAACAGCAGCATTTCTGAAGGGCCTCTAAGCAGTTTTGAAAACAGAATTTAAAAGGAAAAGCTAGTAAATTTAGTTTCATCTTTCATACTTTCCTGACAGTGCCATCCTCATAGTGGCCTTGTCTACATACAAAGGAGATAGTGATAAATATAAAAAACTCTGATCAGAATTAAGTCATTTTAAATCCCTTTAAATTTCATTAGAAACTGACAAAAGAGTTGCTATTAAAGAAGCAAAATATCAGTTTTCTATTGCTGGTATTACCATAGGAGCCTGCACAAATGGTAGCTTAACACATCAAAGACCAAAGTTCTGACATCCCAATATTTTACTTTTTTAAAAAAAAAGATTTCATTTTATTTATTTGACAGAGAGAACATGAGCGAAGGAACACAAGCAGGGGGAAGTGGGAGAGGAAGAAGCAGCCCTCTTGCTGAGCAGGGAGCCCAATGTGGGGGATGTGGGGCTCCATCCCAGCATCCTGGGATCATGACCTGAGCCGAAGGCAGACTCTTAACGACTGAGCCACCCAGGCACCCCGCAATATTTTACTTTTATCTAAGAATTCTTAACTCACAAAACTGGAGGTGAACTAGATTTGACCACTGAACTAAAATTTAAATGTTTAATTTCACAATTAGGACTGTTTTTAGGCCCATCAGTTTTTATGGAACTTGATGCATATATATAGATTAGTCAGTTAAAATATATTTTTTAATCAAACCCATCTAATAAAGATCTCTAAAATATATTGCAATTATGAAATAGATAATTCAAGCATTTATTGACTACAATTTTGTTCCACATAGCAGAAAATCAACCAGATAGATAGATTTTAATGCAATTTAGTAATACATAAAATTTCACCCAAAAAGCCAACTACTTATAACAGCCAATGCAACTTACTATATTCACCTATATATTTACTTATTCAGCAAATATTTAATAAGCACTTTCTAAGTGAAAATACTGTGCTAGGAGTTTTAGGAGAATCAAAGCTGAATCTAATATCCTCAGTATATATTTTCATTAAGTCTATTTATGTGAACATTAAAAAGGAAATATGAAGTAGAAAACCATAAATGTGACATTTTGTGGTGGTGTCAGTAAAACACTTTGGAAATCCCCTGGGAGAAAGAAAGCAAACTTCCAGGAAATAGGTTTAGAGGTCAGACATGAGAAATGATGGGAACAGCAATCCAGGAGGAAGAAACAGCCTGAGTAAATTCTATCTGACCTCTAACCCAAGGTACTTTGGCCCTTGGCTGACATTTCTAACCATGTGAACACAGAGTATCTTAAGGAGAAAATGGAGCAGTGCATGGCAGCATGAAGCACAAAGGAAAACTCCCACTAGCAGTACATTAGAATCACCTGCCTTGAGGCCCATCTCAGACCAATTAAATCAGATCTTTGGTATGAGACCTGGCTTAGACTAACCTACAACCCAAGTGTCCATCAACAGATGAGTGCAGAAAGATGTGGTGTATAGATAGATACGCACAATGCAGTATTACTCAGCCATAAAAAGGAATGAGATCTTGCCATTTGCAACAACATGGATGGACCTAGAGGGTAATATGCTAAGTGAAATAAGTCAGACAGAGAATGACTACATGATTGTACTCATATGTGGAACCTAAAGAAGTGAAACAAACAAACAAAAAGCAGAAACACACCCATAAAAACAGAGAACAAATTGATGGTTGCCAGAGAGGAGGGAGATGGGGAGATGGGTAAAATGGTGAAGGATAGTAGGAGCTATAGGCTTCCAGTTATGGAATGAATAAGTCCTGGGATAAAAGGTCAGAGAATATAGTCAGTGGTATTGTAATATCATTGCATGGTGACAGATGGTAGCTACACTTGTGGTGAGCATAGCATAACATATAGACTTCTTGATCACTATGTTGTATACCTGAAACTAATGTAACATTGTGTGTCAACTATGCTTCAATAAAAAAAATTCAGTAAAGTAAAATAAAATAAAATAAAATAAGTAAAATAAAACACCCAGATGATCCAATATGCAATCAATACTGAGAAACACCAAGTATATCTATTGTAGCAGACAGGACCAACTGGTCATGAAATTAAGTAACCATAGGTCCAAACATACTTGGGACATTCCTCGCACTGAGTTTTGTTTGGGCTACAATAGCCATTTTTGTCACTGGAAATTTAGCTTAAGCTCTTAAGCCTAACTCTTCTTCTCTCCCTCATCTCCATTATACTGTTAAACCACATTTTCCTCTTATGTATCGAACACTGTATCACCAAGATAATAGCCTCCATCTCCATCCTTGATCCTGCCATGCTTCTAAAAAATACCAGGATATCCAGGCTTCTAAATTCAGTGCATTTTTCATTTTCAGTCACCTTTTCCTGCACTTGGTCTCATGGTTACCCCTTGAACTCTGCCATCATCACCTGCTCCACCTCTGGAGCTATTAATTCACTAATTCTAGTCTCTCGTGAAAACCATCTGGTCTTTCTGCTCACTTTCTCAAGTTTCACTGCAAAAATGTTTTAACTATAATCATATACTCCAATGAGCCTTCTGTTGCCACCTACCAGCATCTCATTTCTATCTTTACTTTTCTTCATGTCCAGCTATCATAGTAAATCACTACCTAACAAACATCCTTAGTTTCCCTACACCCACTTTCCTTCTTATTACAAAAAATTAACCTTCAGTTAACCCAAAAACTTGCCTTCATCATGATGGTACACCAAAAGGTAAACATCACTGGAGAAGAGTCATATAACCAATGGTATTGGTATCATAATTCATAATCCCTAACCTCATCTAGACTTTCCATATTGTCCAGTTGTGTTTTTGTTTTGTTTATAACATTTCCCTGATAATATTTTGTCCCAATTCTCTGTAACATATATTCCATGAGCTTATGTTTAAACTTTCCCACTTCCCCGTCCACCTCCACAGATAACCTTGCCTCATATTTTGTAAGTAATCTGTGCACTGGCCCCTATCCCCTCTCCTGGCATCTTCAATCATCACCCACTCTGTACTGGATATTTCATTATCATAAATAGGGTGACCCCAATTCCTCACCACTTCATCTTTCCTTTTAAAGTTAAATTCTTCAGACAATTTTCTTCAATTCCCTTCCCTCAATCCCATTCTTTCCTGAACCCAATTCATTCAGGTTTTTACCAATTACTTTCACTTTGTTAAATCCAAGGATCACTTCTCAGTTAGCATCTTACCTCACCTATCAGCAATGCTTAATATTGTCTGTCACTTCTTCGTTTGGTTTCAAGAGTACTACAGTGAGCTGGTTTCTTTCTTTTATTTAAAAAAAAAAATCACTGTTCTCAGTCTGCTTTGTTGGTTGGTGCTCATTTTCCTGACCTCAAAAACTTGAAGTGCCCTAATCTTTTTGTCTGCACTCACTTCCTCAGTGATCTCATCCAATCTTACAATTCTAAATGCCATTAATATGCTGCTTTATAAAATTTCTATTTTCAGCTGAGAAATTTCCTCTAAACTCCAGGCTAATATTTAAATATGGCCATTTTTTAAAGATTTATTTATTTATTCATTTTAGAGAGAGAGCGTGCTTGCACATGTGAGTGCGGGGAGGGGCAGAGAGAGAGGGAGGGACAGAAATCCTTAAGCAGACTCCCCGCTGAGTGCAGAGCCCAATGGGGGCTGGATCCCAGGACCCTGACCTGAGCTGAAATTAAGAGTTGGACAATCAATCAACTGAACCACTCAAGCATCCCATAGATATGGCCATTTAAATATAGCCACTCCATGTCTTCAACTGAATAACTAATAGATATTTCATACTTGAGAAGAGAATACACATAGTCCTTACATTCTTTATTGACCTGTACCCCCAAAACCTTCATCTCTGTAATGAAATCTCCATTCTTCAGATGTTCAATCTAAAAATTTCAGAGTCATCCTTGACTCCTCTTTTTTCTCACAATGTACATTCCATTAGTTGGTAAATCTCATAGGCTTTACTTTCAAAATATATCCAGAATCTCATTACACTCTCAAAATGTATTCTGAATCATATTTCTCATTAAATTCACTATTACCAACTTGGGTTAAACTTGGATTATTTTAATTATTTAGTTCGTTAGTACCTCTAATCCACAAACTCTGCTACTTTTCTTCTAAGTGGCCTACTGACTCCATTCTTCCCTACTTCGATCTGTTTTTAATATAGCGGCCAAAGAACTTCTGTTAAATATAATTGAAGTCATGTTGTCACTCTGCACAAACACTTCTAACGTCTTCCTGTGTCAGTTGGAGCAAAAGCTACTCCTTATGTGGGAAGCACAGAGTCATCTTATACACTCCAGGCACATTCTGACATAAGGCACTTTGTATTCTCCCTTCCCTCAGTCTAGAATGTCCATTCCCCAGATATCTGCATCATGCCTTACCTCCTTCATATCTCAGCTTTTCTGTGAGACCTTTTTACCTTTTTTTATTATACTATTCAAAGGTAAAACCACTCTAGAACTCTCTATCCCCATTCCCAGCTTTATTTTTTTTCCCATAGCCTTTATCACCTAAAATACTACATAATTACTTATTTATTTGGATTAATTTATGTCTCTCCAACCTCCTAATATAATATATATTCTATAATTGAAGAGAATTTTTTTCTAGTTCATTTTGTACATTCAAATATCCCAGTATTTAATATAGTACATGATACATGAGAGACATTCAATAAAAATTATTAAAAGACTATATGAATAGATGTCACCAAACAAACCAAAATTCATTTTATCGTCCTGTCCTCAAATCTGAAAATCTTATTTTCATCTGGCCCCATTCTCTTTTTCTTCCCTAACCTTACAATAAAGGAGCTATCTCATCTTTTACCAAAATACATCTCCATACACATTTTGGACCCCTTCCCTCTATCTTTCCAAGAACTTCACTGTTGTTATCCCCATTTTATATTTTCTGGAACATTCCTTTCAGGATTCTAATGTCCCCTACTTTAATCCATATTTCAATAACATTTTCTTTACCTCACATCTCCTTCCAGTTACTGTTTTAGTTCTCTACTTTCTTTTTATTATTATTATTATTTTTTAAAGATTTTATTTATTTATTTGAGAGAGAGAGTGAGAGAGAACATGAGAGGGGAGAGGGTCAGAGGGAGAAGCAGACTCCCCACTGAGCAGGGAGCCCGATGTGGGACTCGATCCTAGGATTCCAGGATCATGACCTGAGCTGAAGGCAGTTGCTTAACCAACTGAGCCACCCAGGCACCCAAGTTCTCTACTTTCCTTAACATAAAACTTTCTTGAAATAACTGATTATACATTCTATTTCATTTCTCATTCTCATTCATTTTTTAAGATCTCCATTCTTAATTCTGCCCCCAAAATTTTACTATATTCTTCCTAGCTGAAGTCACCAATGAACACCAGTGGACAATTTTCAGTAATAATGACAGTAACTTTAATATTTATTGAGGTCTTATTATATGCCCAGTTTATTCTATACATTAAGGTTACTGAAAATATAACAATGAACAAAATATATTTCTTTTAGTCCTGAAAATGACCTTGTGAGATGGGCACTAAAGTGTCACTGTTTACCAATGGGAACTAGAATAAAGAGGTTAAGTGACCAACTTTACATCAAACCTGGACCCCATTAATGTGAAACCCAGGGTTTGTACTCAAGTAGTTTAACCTCAGAGCACTAACAAAAACTATACTGCACAACTTTCCTCTAAGCTTATTGATAGATTTCATTTCCAGGAGCTTTTCAGTATACTTCACTGATTCTTTTAGGACTGTTTGACCTATAAATGTTGGAGTTCCTTGAAAATCAGTCCTGGACTGTCTTCTTTTCATCATCTCTGTACATCTTACTGGATGAGCTTATGTCTGATGACTTGTAATATTATCAGTCTGCCAACTTCTCAATGTAAATATTCTGCCCAGACCTCTCTTCTAAACTAACTTGACAGTTTCACCTCACTCTCTCATAGATTTTTAAATAAATTTTCAAAATTCAACTCATGATTCCTGCCCACTGTTCAAACCTATTTTACCTCCAATGTTCCCCATCTCATTTACCAGCATTTCCAACCACTCAAATTCTCCAGCCAGAAAACTGGTAGCCTTCTTTGACATTTCCTCCTCCCTTCATTTCCCTCATTCAATCTGTTAATAAAGGCTCTTGATTCTAATCCAAAAACTTTTTTGAGTCCTTTCATTCTCTCCATCTCCACTACCACAATTCTAGTCATTATCTCTTTCAAGTACAAATAAAATAGCTTCCTATCTATCATTCTTACTTCCACTATTACTTTTTGCCAAACCGTTTTCTGCATGAACACACTCCCTTGCTTAAAATTGTCCGATCGTTCTCCATTTTTCTTAGTATGATATTTTTTTTAAATGCCTATTAGGCTTAAAATTCTTTTACAACTGGTCTCTGCCTACCTCTCTAAATTCACCTAACCCCATTCTCTTCACTCACTATACTGAGTAGACGGACTTTATTGCAGTTCTACAAATATTTCATTAGCCTATACCTGAAGCTGTTACTGAAACTAAAACCTGAAACTGGAGCTGTTAGTCTTTGCTTATCTGAGTAACTGCCTTTGTGCACAGGAGGAGAGTCCCCAGGATTCTTCTCAGAGAGAAAGATTGGCCCTGAATCATGATGAGGAATAACTGGATAAGCAATTTCATGCAGACAGACAAGAATAAGCCTTAAAAGCTTGTTTTATCAAGAAATGAAACTACTTGCTATTAGCATGCAAATATATAATGAATGTAGAGTATCTATAGAGCACAGATATACTCAATTTTAATTAAAGATGAGTTGTGATTTGGAAACCTGTGACTAAAATAATACTAAATGATACTGTATACATTAAATTTCTTAAATAATATTTCCATCCTATTCTTATGATTACCAAACAATTTAATCACCCTATAAAAATAATAAGAAAAGGTATATACTCTATAGATAACCTCCTAATTTGATAAATACTCACTTAAAAGATGAGCATGTCAGGGAAATATGGATGGAAAATGCTGTAATTAAATCATTCCATTTTTTTTTGAGGGGGGGATGGGAAAAGGGAGACAGAGAGACAGAGAATCTCAAGCAGGCTGTATGCTCTCAGCATGTAACCTGACACAGGGCTCAATCTCACAACCCTGATATCATGACCCTGAGATCAAGACCTGAGCCAAAAACAGTAGTCAGATGCTTGACCAACTAAGCCACCCAGGTGCCCCTATCATCCAGTATTTTTTAAATTTAAGTACAACTACTGGTGATGTAATTGTATGTAGCCTATGTTCTCATTTTGAAAGGTTATGAAGATTTTAGTATTTAGGGAGAAGAGAGATGATATCTTATCTTTAATATAAAATATATAATTCATTAACAATAGTCATATCCTTAATAGATGAGGCATATCAGACACAGAAGAAAAGCACCAACACTAAAAATCATAAACCAATTTCACGAAAACAAGTGGTCAGTTTTCCAGAAATAGTTAGCAGACTTCTAGCATATAAATTCTTCTGGTGCACTATACTATAAGCTGTGGAGAATAACACATATGAAAAGACTATATAACTCACATCCTCATGATAATATAGGACTTAAATTAATGATTTTACCATAAAGGAGATTTTTTAAGCTGTTTTTATGAAAACAAACAAGATGTACTGGAAAAATGTTTAAATTCTAGGTTTTTATTAATAAAAATACATCCTAAATAATAGAACAGATGTTATAAAGAACATCCCCTGAGGCTCAAAATAGAAACATGTAGGTACACAAGATGATAAATACAAAGCTACCAAAGTGGTAATGTTTCCTTGCCCTCTCTTACCTCATTGGGCATCCAGGATGTAGAACTGAAAGATTAAAAAGTATAATTTTTAAAATGACAGGTTTATCAGACATCCAGTAGGATTACTAAATTTAAAATTTAAAGGCAAATCACACTTGAAAATAGGTTAAAGATAATCCAATAAGCTAAAATGATTTCTAACAATGAATTAATGTTGAACTGAGATCTCATCTATAAGATATGATAAAGACAATCTTGCTCAAAGTATGTTTTAAAAATAAAACTAGTGCAAAGAGGAAAAATCCTTAGATATTTTCTAATATAAGTTTAGAAAGGGCTTAGTAAAGAAATAAAAGAAAACAAGGAAATAAGAAAAAATAAAATAATAAAATAGAAGCGCCTATTGCTGCTAAAATAAAATAAAAAGCAACTCTCCTAAAAGTAAAAATCATTCATAATATTAATAAAAGATACAAGACGTTTATGCTTTACGGGACATATGTAAAGAAAATTTCATTAACATCAAAGAATGGAGTTATTTTCCATTTGTTTCTAACAGCAGGTCATATATTCATTAATTTGTTTTCTCATCCATTCAATACATATTTATCAAGCACTATATCTAGTGCCAGGTATAGATAGGTGATAAGGTCACAGAGATGATACTGAATGATGATGATATGATGATATGAAACAAAATTCATACTTTCAACAACTCATAGCCTAGAATGTAATAGAATATAAGATGGGGGAAAATAATTTTAAAATATTGCAATAGGTATTTCAAAAATCAGAACCACTCCAGTATCAGCAGAGAAAATAACTTTTGAAATTCAAAAGTTTGGTAACTGTTCTTAAACTGGCAACTGTCCTCACTCTTGGGTTCACCCTCTAGGGAATCCCATAGTCAGGAAAGATAGCACAAGTTTGCAAATGTATAGTTTTCTCAGCTATTTCCTGCCAACAGAAATTTGAGACTACCTCTGCCTCTTTTCATTTTGTAGTGAAATTCCACCCTTTCAATTCAAGCTGGCAGTATTTAATGTGATGAACTTTCTATGAATATATTAAGGTGAATATCATATCACCCCCATTAGGCAAAAGACACACCCACAAATCTCTTCCCTATAGGCATTTAGTTTCTTATAGGCTATACTGTTTGAGTAAGAAAATTGTGAGACAGACTCATCTTCATCTCTAGGCATTTTCGGGCAATGCCCTGTATTTGAAAACTGCTCAAAAGCCATTTCTTAACTATATTTGCCATCTAGAAACTGTGAGAATTTTCAAAATAATAAAGTCCTTTTATTTTGTTTTATTTCCAAAACCCTTCCCTCCTCAATTCATCTCTCTGTAAGAGAAATGGCCACACCTTCAACACTTTGCTCCTAAGTATCCTTAGCTGCATCAACAAATGCATTAGGCACACTTTCTACTTTCCATATTACTGTAGACAACAGTGGTGTGGAGCCTTCTGCACTACAAAACAAGGATCCTCCTTCCTGTGGTTTCTAATAAGATGTTATTCACTTCCTTTTGAGCCCTCCTCAGCAACATTCTCAAAGTCCATATTTCTTTTTCTTTTTTTTTTTTTAAAGATTTTATTTATTTATTTATTTGACAGAGAGAGACACAGCGAGAGAGGGAACACAAGCAGGGGGAGTGGGAGAGGGAGAAGCAGGCTTCCCGCAGAGCGGGGAGCCCGATACGGGGCTCGATCCCAGGACCCTGGGATCATGACCTGAGCCGAAGGCAGACGCTCAACGACTGAGCCACCCAGGCGCCCCTCAAAGTCCATATTTCTATGAATGATCTGTCCAGTGAAATTTCGGCTTTTTCTAAAACCCTCCTCAAATCCTTACAGCTTTTGCTTATTGCCTGAATCCAAAGTGTGTGTGTGTGTGTGTGTGTGTGTGTGTGTATGCCCATGCTGTATGTGTATATATATATGTATATATATAGTGTGTGTGTGTGTGTATATATATATATATATATATATGCGCCTATAGTATATAGTAAGACAGATGCCTATAGTATATATATAGTGTGTATATATATATGGTATTTGTTAAGTCAGCTTCCTACATTCAGATACAAAAATATGCATTATTTATCTATTGCTCTATAACAAGTATACCAAAACGTAATGGCTTAAATTGTTGTTGTTGTTGTTGTTGTCATCGTTTTAATCTCATGGTTTCCATGGGTGAGAAATCTAAGCATGGTCTAGTTGAGTGACTTTTTTATGAAATTAAAATAGTTTCTTCCAAAGCTACAATCAGGTATTAGACTGAGTGACAGTCTCAAGTCCCAACTGAAGATGGCTCCACTTCCAGACTTACTTATGTAGCCATTGGTAGACTTAGATATTTACAGTGTTTAGCCAGAAACTTGAGTTCCTTGCCACACAGTCTTCTCCAGAGGGCAGCTCACATGACAGCTAGCTGACCTCCAAGCAAGTGAGGAAGGAAGCAACAGATCAAGTCAGAGCAACCAGATAAAAGCCACAGTCTACCTAATGCAGTCTCAGAAGTGGCATCCCATCATATCTGCCATACTCACGGACATGAAAGGGGATCTGGAGTTGGTTTAACCCTATTTTCTAGAAAATCATAGAATCTGGACAAATAGCTAGCTAAAAGCCCAGTAGACTTGTGTAATAGGAATAATAATGATCTCTCAAGGATGTCCAATCCTAATCCATAGAACCCGAGGTTATATACACTGTATGGCAAAGGAGAATTAAGGTTTCAGATGAAATTGTTTGGCAATCAACTAACCTTAAAATAGAGTGATTATCCTGGTATATCTGGGCAGGCTCAATGTAATCACAAGAGCAGAATTCTAAAAATGAAAGACAGAGGTAAAAGAGGAGAGCCGGAGGAAGAGATAGGACAATGGAATCAGGGTCCAATAGATGCTATATTAAAGAGGGAGCAAAGGGACCACTAGACAAGGAAAAATTGTCTGTCTAGATTGGAGAAAGGTAAGGAAATGGATTCTCCCCTAGAGTCTCCCTCCAGAAAAGAATGCAGCCCTACCAGCACCCATATGTATAATATATATATATATACATATTATATAAACATATAAACTTATATTTACAAATGCACTCTATGTGGAAGAAAAAATTAAATTAAAAAGTCAATAAAGTTCAAATTGGCTTGTGTATTCAGAAGATAAGCATATATGAAATCATTAAGGTGTTTAACAATAAAACCTGAAAACATTAGGAAACTAGAAAATTACATTTTTTCCCATACTCCAGCAAATCATACTTCATCAAGACTGTATGATACATATGTACCCATAATATAGTGTGTATAGTATGTATACATATAAACACAGACACATTAACCTCATGTAGTTGGAAAACACAGGCTTATACTTGAGAGTGAAACTCCACATTTATCAAAGCAGAGATATATGTGTAGGCTGTGCCAACACCATTTAGCGTCAAAACTAGATAAAGGGCTTTTTCAGATCATTTTAAGTTCGGGGATTTTTTCTGAGTTTTGTTTTGTTGTTTTAGTATCTTCTGTAATTGAGAGATTTTACCCAATCTTTAAATGTTTGCTGAGTGGTTTCACAGACCCGCTGTAATCTTTCAAAACAATCATGACTTTCTCTCCTTTTCAAAATGTGTTTCCTATTGTTCTTCCTATTTTACATTACGGTGATTCTCTTCACTCATCCATGTAAGCTTGAGGATGGAGCCTTCTAACCTTTTCCTTTTTCCTATCATTCATGTCTAGTTTATCAGGAAACATTGCTTATTTTGCTAAAAACATCAACAGCAACCTCACCTTCAGTATGCATTTTCCTCTTCACTTTTATTCCCTTATAGTTTATATCTGTATTATCATTCTCCTAAACTATACTCATAATTTCCTATTTTATTTGCTGATACACAGGATTTTCCCCATCACCTCTTATGCGTTCTCTTATCCACTGTCCACATTGCAAAGTTCTTTCTGTGAAAGATTAATCTGATCAAACGTTGGTAATTTTTTTCAATTTTCACTGATTCTTTTAATCACTTGAAACAGTATTTGATCTCACAGACCAAATTATATTACTTTATATATAAACACACAAATTAACTGAGAAACAAACATAGCATTTTTAACATTATTTTGTCAGGTAAAAACTAAAAACTTTTATTCACTATTGACATAATTTTGTAAAAAAGAAAATAGGAAAGAAAAGAAAAAGAAGAAAAAAAGAAATTTCAAATTAAAATGTAAAAATAACAAGATCTCAGAATATAAAATACTCCCAAAAGAGAGAACACAATAAATGTTCATAGAAATGTATGAAGACAGACAGAAAATAGAAAAAAAAAAAAAGGAAGAAAGGCGGAAGGGAGGGAGGGAGAGAGGAAAAGGATAAATTTAAAACGTTTGCATACTGAAAAGGATAATCTGACACCAAAAGCACCAAAGAATTGTGTAGATCTCTACTGGAATTTCCTGTTGATGCAATATGTTTATCTGTATGGGAGATTGATGTGGAAATAGACTGTAGATAGCTTAAGAAAATTTCTCAAAACTCTTCAATCCTCAAGTTACAGATCTCACTCTTAGCAACTTGCATCTGTCTGGCTTCTCCTCCCCTCCCTCTTCCTCCTCCTCTACTCTAAATAAACCTGCTTTGTGGTCATCCAATCACTTCATTCTGTAGATAATTTAGATTTTTTATTTTCTCATTTTTACCTCTTCTCTGGTCAGAAAATGAAAAGAAAAATCCACACTTGAAGAAGTTTGGGTTAAGATAAGGGAGGGTGAGACCTAGACAATCCATATATGGATACTTTGCCTCATCACAGGTTGTTTTACTGGTAGACATAGGTTAGTTTGGGAAGTGATATTCAAAAGCTCCAACATGGCTTGTATGTTTAATTTGTCCTATTACTGTCACTGTAAAAAATCCTGGGCCAGCCATTATCTGGAGCTTCATCATTCTAGAGTCCAATTCAACAACACGGAGCTGCCACAAATTTACAGTAAAGATGGTCAAAACCAAACATTGTGATCATCAGCAGGTGTTTAGAAAGGAGGGTGAGAATGGAGCTCTTGTACCTCCTCTGAAGCTTCATTTGCATATCAAACACAGCTTTTATCACTTACGCTTCGTTGAGGATGCTTCCCTGAAGATGGCAATCCCTTAACACAGTTAACTAATTTCTGGAAGAATATCCAAAATCTTCAGCATTTACCACCTTTCCTTCTTCAAGGAAATTCACTCTAGTCAATCTAGTTCACACTATTCTCACCACCACTGAATGATGTGCTCTTTGTTGCTACTTGAGTTGTATTGTGTTTCCTTTGCTTAAAAAGTCCTTGATGCTCACCAACATCAGATAGTTATCTTAAATGTAGCACTAACCATATTGTAATTTCATTAGATTTAATTATTTTCAGTTTGTCTCCTCCCTGAGGTATGAGTTCCTTCCGCAGTGTGCTTCTCTAGGAAGTACTTCACCCTCACTTGTAACATAAAAGAATCCTTGTCATAGAAGAATATCTCAAAATGCCTTTTGCCTCCATCTTTATTTAAAGACTTTCTGGTACATTCAGCCTGGTGCCTCATGTTTATAATAATGGTGCTAAGCAGTGTGGGGCCTAAAGCTGTCTGCTATTCTGCAGTGCTAATGATTCCTGGCTAGCTGTTCCCCTAGGAAAATATATTAATTAATAATGGTGCCTGGAGAGCCTGATTCCCAATATACACATTGGCATACACATTTTCCATAATTATTTCTAATTACCCAATTAATTAAATAGCAAAGGCATAAACTTTTATTTCTGCAGAGTCCTGCAAAATAGTATATCTCAAGATTGATGCTGTTCTCTTCCTCATTACAAGCATTGCTTTGCTCCATTTCAGAATCAACCTAATCTGCTTGGGTTTAATCAATATGGTAGTCTAAAAAGTTGGTGCCCCCAAAAGATACTCACATCAAATACCTGGAATCTGTGAACATTACTTTATTTGGAAGAAGGGTCTTTGCAGATGTGGTTAAGCCAAGAATCTTGAGATGGGGTAATCCTTAATTATTCAAGAGTGTCCTAAGTCCAATGACAAGAGTACTTATAAGAGAAAGACAGAGGAAGATGTAAGACAGTTAGAAGAGGAGGGGATACAGAAGTAAGGCAATTTGAAACAGAGACAATATGAGAGTGATGTAGCCACTAGGAATGTCCACAGCCACCAGCAGCTGAAAGAGCTTCTGGAGGGAGAGTGGCTTCATTGACGTCTTGATGTGAGAGAATACATTTCTGTTGTTAATGATAATCTGTTGCAGTAGCCACAAGAAACTAATATCCTTTTGAAAGTTACAACCTTCAAGCCCCTACACACACACACACACACACACACACACACACACAGCCACTTTCCTGTATTGGGTTTCTTCATAGCATTAACCACATCCTAAAATACCATATATTTGACTCGTTTATCTTGTTCATCTTCTGTCTCTCCAGCTAAAAAGTAATGAAGTTAAAAGTAAGCATTTTCCTTAAGGAAATTCACATTATTATACTTCCCAAGTAATAAAAAGGTAATTATTACATTTGGTTTGTCCTGATGTGATGTGCCATAATTTCATTGTTAGCCTTTAATCCCACCAAGAGTCCATCTTTAAAATAATATAGTTAATATTAGTGAGAACAAATAAAACAAACTATAAGGAAGATTGTTCACTTGGTGAGGGAAATTAATGGTTATATGGGAAAGCAGGATCCAAAGGTAGTATTTAGAATCTTTAAGTTAGTCAACTTACCATTGTCAAATTTGATATTTCATGTAATGGAAAGAGACATAAGCTCTTGTGGCTTTCAACTGGGAATGATCTACCAAAAAATTCTCTAAATAAGGCAAGAAAACACAAAATACACCAGCAAGTATATCTTGCACTGATAAAGACACTACAGGCTTAAAGGAATTTTATTGATTGATAATTGAAATATATTCTATTTCTGTAAGCCATTCAATTAAACAATATGAAATATTACTGATATAAAATAAAAACAATTAGAAGAATGCTTGACATATTTAAGTTTTATGCACCTATATAAGAATCCTAGTGTAGTTTGTGAACATTCTCTCTGTTGATTACTACAAATATAATGTAAAATATATTTTTTAGATTTATTTACTTATTTATTTGAGAGAAAGAGGGAGTATGCCAGCAGGGATAGGGGCAGAGGGAGAAGGAGAGAATCTCAAGCAGACTGCCCCCTGAGCAGAGAGCCTGACTTGAGGCTTGATCTCATTACCCTGAAATCATGACCTGAGCTGAAATCACGAGTCAGATGCTTAATCGACTGAGCCACCCAGGTGCCCCAAAATATTTTTCTATTTAATCAGATAAATTCCATTTATTTGGCAGTGGAAATAAAAGAAGAACTTTTTTTTAGGTATGAAAATAAAAGAAGGATAACTGGATATAGCAGCAGTGGATATCTATTAGATGGCAATATCAACAGCTACAAATAACATTGTAATGTACATTTTATAATCTTACATTACTCATATAAGGGAGCCAATAAAAAGTAGGAAATATTACTCTATAATTTGTTACATTTGTCCAGAAGGAAGCACAATGTTTAAGATCATATTCAAAATGATTGATAAAATATGGATATTTAAAAAGATGTTTCTATCACTACACACAGACACACACACTAACATTCATCTAAAGTTAAATAATATTAAAAACACTAATTTATAAAGTGCCTCTGTAAGCAAAATAATTAAGTAGATATCAAGTATTACATTCAGGAAGTAGTATTATAATCAGTATGCAGCACAAATAAATTACATGATAAATAATTTGATACAATCCCCCCCCAAAAAAGGGCAAAATTAGCTATCTATCTAACCCATTATTAACTCTAGAAACTTCTGAAACTTTAGTAAGGTGGAAGTAAGTGTGAGGTGTATGTGACACATACACATACCCTTCCAATTGATATTAAAGTCACTTGAAAGATTTTTGTTATTTTTAATACATTTCTGGCTTTATAGTTTTAAATCCAGGACAGTTGAACAAGTAGTATAATATCCCCTACTACTTTTAAAGAATGATAAGTGCAAATGAATCCTTGGTAAACTCCACATTATCATGTTAAAATCCAACTTCATTTTTAACTTTTATTACAAAGGAAATGTAGATTTATATTCCAAGATTCACTAAAGCCATCAGCCTATTTTTAGACTTTCTAATCAAAACTAATACATTGATAAAACATGTCTCCTCACAAAGTAAGAGTTACTGCTGCAATTTCTATGATTCTAAATATTTGATTTCATGAATATGTATGACTCATCAAAACTTTAAAATGTACATTTCAAGGCATTTACCTGAAACTCTACAGGCACTGATAACAAAAGGGTATAGAATAATACTGATTTTAAAAAAAGACGTTTGAAACTATTATAACATGGTAACAATTCTGTGAATAAAACTATGTAGATCTTATGCATAACAAAATAATCCACTTATGTCAAAGTTTCATTCATATAGCAGACTTTGTTTAGCTGTAATAAACATGTAAATGTAATTTGTTCACTACTTTCTAATATCTAATCGTTAGCCATTGTTAAAGATCTAAAAAGGCTTGAGTGATGATTATATGACACAACCATCTTCAGCTGGGGCTTCTCTTCTAGCCTACAGATTCTGACATACCTACCATATACTTCAATTTAAACACTTACTGAATTTCAAAGTCAAGAGAAATGAACCCAACATGTTCCCTACAGCTCTAATCTCTTCTTCATCCATTATATTCATCAATATCTATGTATCACACGCTATTTGCTAGGCATTGTTCTAGATATTTGTGATACATCATGAACAAAACAGATGAAAATACCTGTCTTCAAAGAATTTACATTCTAGAGATCTAAATACTGTCCCAAACATCTGAATATCAACTGTGATCCTGCTATTCTCTCTCCCTAGCACCCAATCAATAACCAAGTTCTTTCTATGCTACTACTGAAAGAATGCTCTCAAATCCACCCAATATTCAGCATTTGACGTTACCCAAGTATAAGCTAGAATATTTTTTCTCCACAACTATTGCTATCTCTCTTAACTTTTCTTTCAGCTAGCTGTCTTCCTTCCTTTCACTCACTCTCCACATATCAAGAGATTTTTTTATAAAACTAAACATATTGCTCACCTGCATAAAAATTCTTCAATGTAATGAGAATTCCATTTCTGGCTGAGCAAGGAGAGAGTAGGTCTCTGTGCCTGTGAAAACAACCAAGGTAAAAAAACTGATGGATTAAAAATGTATACTTTAATATGGAATTTCAAAGAGTAGTAAGCGATGACCCTCTTGAAAAATTAATTCAGGAAAGAATGAGAAATTCCTCAAGGACCAAAGAGTGATAGTAACCTGCATTCCAAAGAAAAGCAGTTGATCTGGGCACCAATGTGGGCTAAGAGAAACCAGATGAATTTTATCAACACTATTGTCAGGTGAAATTGATTATAAAGTGGAAAAGCCCCAAATGCAATTATTAAATAATTATTAAAGTCATTGTTTCTTCCACTCTTCCATTTCCAGAAGTTTGCTGAGGAACTTGAGAAAGTCTGGAAAGCAGAGAAAATTCATACAACTTTATATATCTCGTGGTGTTTGGATCCAGGTTACTACTCACATGAAATATATTGGTAAATCAAAACCATCTAGAACTATGGTCCTCCTATACTGCCAGCTCAAATACTGAGAACATCAGAACAATCAGAACCACAGTGGTAGCAACACCAGAGACTGGGTACCGAGTATTGACAAATGAACTCAATCTAATTCAAGGTGTGGCCCAGACACAGCTGAAATCAATTCTTAGAAGAATCTGAAAAATCAGTCCCTTATCTTAATTGCTGCATAGCAGAAATGGCTTACACATTTAGGATTAAGGATGGTGGTAAAATCTTCTGCTTCAGGAATTACTAGTTTTTTAATGAAAATTTCCAGAATGCAATTTAAAAAAAAAATGAGGTATACAAAGAAGCAAGAAATTGTATTCACAATTTTAAAAAATTCTAATAAGATTTTATGAACCCTCTATTGGTCATAGCAAAGATTTTAATACAATTATTATACATATGTTTAAAAAAATACATGATATAGTGGGTTAAGAATTGGTAAAAAGAGAAATGGAACGTCCAAGGAAAATAAAAAATAAATTCTAGAACAAAATTCTGAAACATGAGATATGGTGAGTTGGCACTTCAGAAGGATCACTGAACATGCAGACAATGCTCAGAAAGAAACATAGTTTGAGATTGATTAGTGATCTAATTTTCAAGTTTAAGAAGAGGAAAAGATGAGCAAATTAAAATAAAAATACATAGGAATAAATAAAGTAATGGTAATAAAAGTAGACATCAATTAAATAACAGTCAAACAAGGAAGAAAGTTCAATTTTTAAAAGGACTAATGAAACTAATAAGCTCCTAGGGAGACTAGAAACTACCAATATCATGCGCACATTACTACAGACTTTATACACCATAAAAGGATAATGACAGAATATTATGAACAACTTGAGATCAATAGGTTTAATAACTTAAATAAGACAGACAAATTCTTATGAAAATAAAGCTCAAAAAAAAAAAACCCACAACTTGACTATCACACCAAAGGGCCCATAAGAGGAAAAATTAATCAGAAATGGTGACAGAGCTCTGGCTGCAGCCCTTTTCCTGAGCTAGGAGTACTCATGCACAATGGCCCGTGACACAGAGTAGGAGCCACCTAATCTCCTCAAGCAGACATTAATCTATGAAAAAAAATGGCTGTCTTTTGCTGCTATGTGATATAATCTGTGCAGAGCTCTTGTATCTCAGTGGACATCACAACGAAGAAACATTCAAACCACAGACATTGTGACAGATTTTTTTTTTGTAATTGCTGAAACTTTATTAAACAAAGTGTTCTCAAAAAAATCTGAAACAAAATCTTAATAATCCTTTGTTTAAGAAATCAAATATGTGATTTCCTTTCCCATGCTGCTATATGTATAGTATGATGTTTCCACCAGCACAAGAGGAATAACTAGGCTTTCTTATCAGTTCTCCCAGAGTGGGACAGAAGAAGGAGTGTGGGGCTTAAAAGCTGCCCACATCCAAACATCAACAATGGATTTAGATTTTTTTCTTATAGCCATTTACAAACACATCTTTTTTTTTAAGTTTTTATTTAAATCCCAGCTAGTTAACACATAATGAAATATTGCAAGAAAAATAACAAATATAAATATCAGAAAGGAAGCTTTCAGAAACTCTGAATATGTTTAATAACCTAATCTAGTTGGTTGGTATACACATATGTAAAAATCTTCAGGCTGTATATCTATGGTTTGAGTATTTTCTTACCTATAAGCTATTCCCCTCAAAAATAAAACTAAAACATAAAAAAGAAAGCAAAAAATAGAAATCACCATGAGATTAATTCTAAAAATTTTAGTATGTTTGAAACTCTTATAATCTAGCCCCTGGCCACTGACTAATGACTCAAATTCTCATTTTTTTTTCATTTATAGCGACTCATATTGTTATATATATAAAAAAATATTTTAAATTCCCACCATTATATTTTCTATCACATATAAATCATCATATATATCCTCTCTCCCTTTAAGCTTTCAAATACCCAGATCTTCACTTTAAACTCTATCTCCTCACCCTCCATCTAACTAATTTCTACATATTTTTAATACCTCAATGAACTGCCTATGACTTTATTTACATACAACTGAAGTGACTAAATGCAGATATAATTATGAAATATCACTCTTTCCTCTCCAGATCTTCACTTTAAACTCTATCTCCTCACCCTCCATCTAACTAATTTCTACATATTTTTAATACCTCAATGAACTGCCTATGACTTTATTTACATACAACTGAAGTGACTAAATGCAGATATAATTATGAAATATCACTCTTTCCTCTATTACCTATTATCTAAAGCATATTTTACAGACTTGGATGTTCATATAAACATAGAATAAACAATTATTTTTATTTTTTAAGTTATAATGATACAACCTGTAATAACCATAGAGAGGTATTATCTCCCTAGATTTGGGGTATCATTAAACCCAGGACACCCATGTATGGTTATATAGGTTGTACAATGCACAAATAAAAGTTCACAGTCTGCACAAACCTAAGTGGTATTTTTGAGTATACCATTAAATTGTCAAAACCAAAGAAGATAGGGGGGAAAAAATAAGCATTCTCTTGGTCCAATAAATAGCTAGCAAGTTTGCATAACACAAAATATAATCTAAATATTCCAAACAATAGAATTTTCTGTACTATACTCAGAAAAATAAACAAAAAACAAAAAATTCATATGATCAAATTATTGTTTTCCTTTAATTAAAGGTGAATTCTTTCTTTGTAAAAGGCCAGGTCTATGATTATATGACTTTTCTTCTTAAAGAGTGGCTTATATTATCTGATTTCTTAAAAGTACAGAAATAATAAATTTGGTGGTCCTAATCAAAATCTAAAATATGTGAAGGCAATAAGAGATCCAGAGTAATTTTTATAAGGGAAAGCATCAAAGAGCTAAAATGCAAACATTATGAAGGAAAAACTTTGGAGAACAACAATTTGTTATATGTCCTGGGACACTGCATCATACTTAATATATTATCCTTTCCTTCTGTATGGACTTCAAAAATTCACAAGTGGATTTATGAGATTGCAATCTTGTTAAAATCTGTGAAGGTTCTGAGTCCTAGGCCTATGTAAATGGTGGGAGGTAGGTGAGAAACAGAGTCTGTATATTTGGATATGTTGACATATGAAGAGCTGCCATTATTTGGTTGGTATGGGAGAATATATGTTTGGGATATTTGTCAGTGTCATTGTTCATTCATTTGATGTTACAGTGAGATGTTCTTCCTGTTCAATTTTTCCTTCAATGACAAAACTCTAGGAGAAAACACTGCCTACTTTCATACAAAGGTTCTCTGAATATACTTGAAAACTCTTAGGGATTCTATTACTTCTCTATTATCATTCACTTGGACGTGCTCCCACATGAAACAGGACTTATTGAATATATGGGGTATGAAAAGTTAAAAAGCATCCCCTGACATTTATTAGTTGCTTGGTATATCAGCTAGAACTTGGTGTTGGTATGAGTTGGCCTGGTACTCAAAACTAGGCATTAATAAAGATTAGAGCAGAAATAAATGATCTAGAAACTAAAAAAAAAAAAAAAAAAAAAAGCAAAAAAACCCCCCCAGTAGAACAGATTAATGAAACCAGGAGCTGGTTCTCTGAAAAAAATCATAAAATTGATAAACCTCTGGCCAGACTTATCAAGAAAAAAAGATAAAGGACTCAAATAAATAAGATCACAAATGAGAGAAGAAAATAACAACCAACACCACAGAAATACAAACAATTATAAGAATACTAAATACTATGAAAAAATATATGCCAACAATTTGGATAACCTAGAAGAAATGGACAAATTCCTAGAAACATGTAACCTACCAAAACTGAAACAGGAAGAAATAGAAAATTTAAACAGAACAATTACCAACAAAGAAATTGAATCAGTAAACAAAAAACTCCCAACAAACAAAAGTCCAGGGCCAGATGGCTTCCCAGCAGAATTCTACCAAACATTAAAGAAGAGTTAGGAGCGGGGGAGGAGCAAGACGGCGGAGGAGTAGGATACCTAAATTTCGTCTGGTCCCAGGAATTCAGCTAGATAGGGATCAAATCATTCTGAACATCCATGAACTCAACAGGAGATTGAAGAAAAGAATAGCAGCAACTCTCTGAACAGAAAAACGACCACTTTCTGGAAGGTAGGAGGTGCGGAGAAGTGAATCTGAGGTGATATTTGGGAAGCTAGATGGCGGGTGAGGGGGCCTCCGTCAGCCGCTACCAGCAAATGATAGAGCAGCGGAGCACAAAATCAGAACTTTTAGAAGTCTGCTCCGCTGAGGGACGTTGCTCCAATGGCTAAGCGGGCGGTGGAACCCTCGCTGGGACAGTGTGGTCTCAGGACCCTCAGAGTCACAGAAAGACTGGGGGTGCCTGAGTGTGGCAGAGTTCCCAGGTATCGGAGCGGGGAAGCCGGCTGCAGAGACGGAGCCAAGGAGTGGGCTCTCAGCTCAGGGTTGCCATAAACTGTGATCCACAGCACAGTCGGGCCACTGCTCTTCCAGTAGGGACCCAACAAGCGGCAGATCCGGGGAGACTGCCCTTCCTCCCCTGGTAGGAGCGGTGTGGGAGCGCACCACAGGGATCTACTGGGTTTGCAGACTCCACACAGGGTCGTGTGCCAGAGATAGAAATGCTCGGTCACAGGCTGAGTGAGCATGGAGTGCGGCTGGGGACCGGGGAGATGGGAGTGACTGACTGCTTTTCTCTGTGGGCACACTGAGGAGCAGGGCCCTGAGTTCTAGGCTCCTCTGGGGCAGAGATGGGGAGGCCTCCATTTTCACTTTTGTCCTCCAGAGCTGTATGGAAAGCTTGCAGGGAACAAAAGCTCCTGAGAGCAAACCTGAGCAGATTACTTAGCCCGGTTCCCGGCAAGGGTGGGGCAATTCTACCTCCGGCAAAGACATTTGGGAACCACGGCAACAGGCCCCTCCCCCAGAAGATCAGTGAGAACAGCCAGCCAAGACCAAGTTTACCGATCAATGAGAATGGCAGAACTCCAGCTCTAGGGGAATACAGCACATAGAATTCATGGCTTTTTTCCCGTGATTCTTTGGTCTTTCAAAGTTATTTTTTTTTTAACTTTCTTTTTTTTTTTTTTTTTGAACTTTTCTTTTTCCCTTTTTCAACCAACATCATTCCCTTTAAAGGTATTTTTTATTTTTCATTGTAGAGTCATATTCTATCCCTTCATAGTAGTTAACCTTATTTTGGCATATATATATATATATATATATATATATATATAAGTTGTTCTCTCTTTAAAATTTTGGGATACAGTTTCTTCTAACAGACCAAAATATACCCTAAATCTCTAGTGTATGGCTTTGTTCTGCCTGATCACATTCTCTCCTTTTTTTTTTACTCCTCTTTTTTTTTTCAACCAGTTTCTTATCAATTCCTTTTATAAAATCTTCTTTAATTTTCATCTTCACAGTAATATTCCATCCCTTCATTGTATTTATCCTTATTTTTGTACATATATAAGTTGTTGTTTCTTTAAAATTTTGGGAGGCAGTTTCTTCTAACAGACCAAAATATGCCCAAAATCTAGCGTGTGGCACTGATCTATGCACCAGCCTGATCATATTTGATCATATTCTGGTTTTTTTGTTCCTTTGTTTGTTTTTGTCTTTTTCTTTTTCTTTTTTTTCTCTTTTTTCTTTCTTTCCCTTTCTTTTCCCCTGGTTTTAGGTCTCTTCTGATTTGTTTAGTGTATATTATTCTGGGGTCATGGTTACCCTGTTAGCACTTTGTTCTCTCATTCATCTATTCTCCTCTGGACAAAATGACAAGACAGAAAAAATCACCTCAAAAAAAAGAACAAGAGGCAGTACTGACTACCAGGGACCTAATCAACACGGACATTAGTAAGATGTCGGAACTAGGGTTCAGAATGACGATTTTAAAGATACTATCTGGGCTTGAAGAAAGCATAGAAGATATTAGAGAAACCCTTTCTGGAGAAAAAAAAGAACTAAAATCTAACCAAGTCGAAATCAAAAGGGCTATTAATGAGGTGCAATCAAAAATGGAGGCTCTAACTGCTAGGATAAATGAGGCAGAAGAGAAAATTAGTGATATAGAAGACCAAATGATGGAAAATAAAGAAGCTGAGAAAAAGAGATAAACAACTACTGGATCACGAGGGCAGAATTCGAGAGATAAGCGATACCATAAGACGAAACAATATTAGAGTAATTGGGATCCCAGAAGAAGAAGAGAGAGAGAGGGGCAGAAGGTATATTGGAGCAAATTATAGCAGAGAACTTCCCTAATTTGGGGAAGGAAACAGGCCTCAAAATCCAGGAGGCACAGAGAACCCCCCTCAAAATCAATAAAAATAGGGCAACACCCCAACATCTAATAATAAAATTTACGAGTCTCAGAGACAAAGAGAAAATCTTGAAAGCAGCTTGGGACAAGAGGTCTGTAACCTACAGTGGTAGAAACATTAGATTGGCAACAGACCTATCCAAAGAGACCTGGCAGGCCAGAAAGGACTAGCATGATATATACAGAGCACTAAATGAGAAAATTATGCAGCCAATAATACTATATCCAGCTAGGCTGTCATTGAAAATAGAAGGAGAGATAAAAAGTTTCCAGGACAAACAAAAACTAAAGGAATTTGCAAACACCAAACCAGCCCTTGTATTTCTTCAATACAAGAAATATTGAAAGGGATCCTCTAAGCAAAGGAGAGCCTAAAAGTAACATAGACCAGAAAGGAACACAGACAATATACAGTAACAGTCACCTTATTGGCAATACAATGGCACTAAATTCGTATCTTTCAGTAGTTACCCTAAATGTAAATGGGCTAAATGCCCCAATGAAAAGATACAGGCTAACAGATTGGATTAAAAAGCAAGACCCATCGATATGCTGTCTGCAAGAGACTCATTTTAGATCCAAAGACATCCCCAGACTAAAAGTGAGGGTGTGGAAAACCATTTACCATGCTAATGGACACCAAAAGAAAGCTGGGGTGGCAATCCCTATATCAGACAAATTAGATTTTAAACCAAAGACTGTAATAAGAGATGAGGA
>NC_138369.1:162722511-162747972 GCF_054177405.1 Leptonychotes weddellii | reverse complement strand
GGGAAAACAGAGGGGGAGACGAACCATGAGAGACTATGGACTCTGAGAAACAAACTGAGTGTTTAGAGGGGAGGTGGTTGGGGGGTGGGTTAGCCTGGTGATGGGTATTAAAGAGGGCACGTACTGCATGGAGCACTGGGTGTTATACGCAAACAATGAATCATGGAACACTACAACAAAAATTGATGATGTATGGTGATTAACATAACAAAATAAAAAAATGTTAAATTTAAAGAAAAAAAAAAGAAGAGTTAATACCTATTCTTCTGAACCTGTTCCAAAAAAACAGAAAAAGAAGGAAAACTTTCCAATTTATTCTATGAGGCCAGCATTACCCTGATACCCAAACCATATAAAGACACTACAATATAAACAAACAAACAACAACAACAACAAAAACAAAAACAACAGGGAACTACAGGCCAGTATCTCTGGTGAACATAGATGCAAAAATACTCAACAAAATACTACCAAACTATATCCAACAACACATTTTAAAAAAAAAAAGATCATTCACCATGACCCAATGGGATTTATTTCTGGGTTTGCAAGCGTGGTTCACTATTTACAAATCAATCAACATGGTACATCACATCAACAAGAGAAAGGATCAGGACCATATGATCCTTTCAATAGACAAAGAAAAAGCATTTGACAAAGTACAGCATCTATCCATGATAAAAACCCTCAACAAAGTAGGTTTAGAGGGCACATACCTCAATATAATAAAGGCCATATATGAAAAACCCACCGCTAACATTATCCTTAATGAAGAAAAACTGAGAGGGCTTCCCGTAAGGTCAGGAACAAGACAAGGATGTCTACTCTCACCACTTTTATTCAACATAGTACTGGAAGTCCTAGCCACAAGTATCTCACAACAAAAAGAAATAAGAGGCATACAAATTGGCGAGGAAGAAGTAAAACTTTCACTACTTGCAGATGATATAATACTATATATAGAAAAACCAAAATACTTCACCAAAAAGCTTCTAGAACTCATAAGTTCAGTAAGGTTGCAGGATACAAAATCAATGTACAGAAATCTGTTGCATTCCTATATACCAGTAATGAAGCAGCAGAGAGAGAAATTAAGAAAACAATTCCTCTTACAAGTGCACTAAAAATAATAAAATAATAAGATACCTAGAAATAAACCTAAGCAACCAAAGAGGTGAAAGTCCTTACTTTCACTATAAAGCACTGATATATATATAACGAACTTATAAAACTCAACACCAAAAAAACCCCAAATAATCTAATTAAAAATGGGCAGAAGACATGAACAGATATTTCTCCAAAGAAGACATACAGATAGTCAACAGAAACATAAAGAGATGCTCATCCTCACTCATCATCAGGGAAATGCAAATTAAAACTACAATGAGATATCACCTCACACCTCTCAGAATGGCTAAAATCAGAAACACAAGAAACGACAGGTGGTGGTGGTGTGGATGTGCAGAAAAATGAACATTCTTCCACTGATGGGAATGCAAACTGATGCAGCCACTGTGGAAAACAGTATGGAGGGTCCTCAAAAAGTTGAAAATAGAACTATACTATGATCCAGCAATTGCATTACTAGGTGTTTACCCAAAGAATACAAAAACACTAATTCAAAGGGATATATGCACCCTTATCTTTATAGTAGCATTATTTACAATAGCCAAAATATAGAAGCAGCCCAAGTGTCCACCAATTGATGAATGGATAAAGAAGAAGTGGCATGTATATATATATATATATATATATATATATATATATATATATATATATATATATTCAGCCATAAAAAAGATTAAAATCTTGCCATTTGCAATGGCATGATGAATGGAGCTAGAGAGTATAATGATAAGCAAAGTAAGTCAGAGAAAGACAAATACCCTATGATTTCACCCATGTGGAATTTAAGAAACAAAACAAATGAACAAAGGGAAAAAGAGAGAGAGAAACCAAGAAACAGACTCTTAACTATAGTGAATAAACTGATGGTTGAGTGGGGGAGGAGTGAAATAGGAGATGGGGATTGAAGAGTACACTTGCCATGATGAGTACTGTGTGAAGTATGGAATTGTGGAATCATGATATTGTACACCTGAAACTAATATAAGGCTGTATGTTAACTAACTGGAATTAAAAACTTTTTTAAAAAGCCTTTAAGATTAATAGTCATTAAAATGCTTTTTCATTAAAAAAAAAAACATTTTAGTGTTCTCCTGCTAGACATAAACAATTTAAGGGAACATCAACATCAGACAAAAATACTCTGTAACTATGATGGATGATGACAAAGCAACAAATCATGAACACTGTCCAAGATGCAAAAGCGATCAGCCATCCCCCTATAACTGAATAATAATAATGACTGTTGCTTCTGTACCAGTTATAGCATTAGCCTCATTCTAGGCCTGTCTTCTAGGTAAGATTTATTAACATACCCAATGCTGCTCAATCCAGAGGAAACTTTTGCTTTCTTAACCTCTCCAAAATTACTTAACACAAGTTTAAATCCTATAATAAGTACTTTCTAATACCCTCTTACTGAAAGGTCCCCATCATTCTCCCTGGAGTGTTTTGTCTTTCATTGCAACAAGCAATAAATCAAATTTGTTCAGCTACTGGGATATTCTTGGTCATCACTGACTGAGGGACATTAAAAGGTCAGAGAAGAGCTCTACTGGATCTTTAAAATAGCCAGTTTCTGAAATTGTACTCTTTGTTGTTGAAATTTCCCCTTCCTCCCTTCCCTCCCTCCCTTCCTTCTTCTCTTTCTCTTTCTTTCCTTTCTCTTTTGTTTGTTTGTTTCTTTCTTTTCAGTATACATCTTTAACTTTTATATCATAATTTTACTGCATCTTCTATAAATTACAATATTGCCCATAACATGTTTTTAGCACATTTTTACTTTGATCCCAAAAAGTTATCTTTTCCTATCCTAATACTTATTAGGATATGAACAGACATATGTGTGAGAAATATCCATGCAAATGAACTTCCATATTTTGTAAAATATAAGTAATCTTTTTATCGAATGAGTTGAACTCAGTGGGATACAGAGAAAACAAATAAAAATATATTCTTCCCGCTGTCCTTTTTTATTACAATCTGTACGGTTGTTCTTCTCTGCCTACATATGAAATTTTAAAACAAGGCCAACTTTTCCTGGATCCATTTAGATATTTAAAAAAAATTAGTCACTTTCATTCACAACAGTCTTAATTAAATGATAAAATACCCAGCTAATATAAAGCTTCTCTCTCACCCAGCTTTTTACTGATGTCAGCACAGAAGTCAGGACTAGGTGGAGTGGTAAGGCTGAGTCCTCCTTTCTCTAGTATATTAGTCTTCTACTTCTCAGACTGCAGTAAGAAGCAAAGGTTAAGTCTTACCTGGCATGTTCAGAATTGGCACTAGACTAGTTCCCTCTGAGGGTGGCACATTGCCCAGGGCTGATTATTTTCCTCCCATTTTCTGAACAGAATTAATGAAAACTAACAAATGATGGGACAGTACCTCGCAGCTGGCAATAATGGAAGCTGTTACCACACATAAGCCTGAACAGTAAAATAAATATTTACCAAAGTCAGAGAAGGAATTACAGCTATAGGAAAAAGAGCTATTGGCAGAAGCTGTGATCACCAGTAGAGAAATTCAAACACTACTAGAATAGTGGCAAGGCTGAGAAGGAACCAGAGGAATAAATACTCTATAGACTCATTTGACAGATACCCTCTGATCTCCTGCTAGCAACTCTAATTAATGGAATCCAATCAAAAGCCAGAGGGCAAAGAAGCCAGCTAGTGGATTCTGTTATATAGCCTCTCAGGGCGCATAGGAAGGTGAAGAATGATGAGAAGTTAATCTAAAGGAAAAAATAATGAATATCCAACAGATCTCCTCAGGCCAGTGAATCTAGCCCCAGATGATGCAATAAACTATAAGAAAATCCAACAGAAGCAATCAAATATTAGAACTATTATAAGAGTTCAGCAAGCTTTCTGGACACATAATCAACTTGAAGTCAATGATATTTTCCTTACCAGCAAGAGCCAACTAAAAACTATAATAGAAGATGAGGCATCATTCCCACTATCATTTCAGTCAAAAATGCGTAAGAACTTTCTGGAGAAAATTTATAACTTCTACTAAAAGACACAAAAATAAGGTTTAAATATATGGAAAAATATTCCATATTCATATGAATATGGCACCACTTAAATTCCTCTCAAATCTACAAATTCAATGATATTCATGGAGAATTTTTTAAAATTTTTTAAAGATTTCTTTATTTTAGAGAGAAAAAGAAGAGTGGGGGAAGGGGCAGAGGGAGAGAGGAGAGAGAGAATCCTCAAACAAACTCCCCGCTGAGCACGGAGCCTGACATGGGGCTTGATTCCAGGACCCCAAGATCACGACCTGAGCCAAAATCAAGAGTCAGATGCTTAACCGATTGTGCCACCCAGGTGCCCCAAGGAGAAATATATTTTTAAGACTTAACAAATTCTAATATTCACATTGAATATAAATGTTTACATATAGATAGGATAATTCTGATAAAGAACAAAGATATATGACTCATCTAACCAGTTAAAATGCATAGTTAGAAAGTTTAGCACAAAACATGGGTATAGTACCAGTGCGGAACAGGTAAATAAATAAATAAAATAAATAAATAAGTAGGATGTATATACGAGTACACATATATGGTCAACTAATATTTGACAAGGGAGCCAAGAATACCCAGTGAGGAAAATAGTCTTTTCAATAAATTATAAGAGGAAAACTGAATATTTGCATACAAAAGAATGAAATTGGACCCCTATATTATACCACTCACAAAATTAACTTGAAAGGATTAAAGACTTAAAATGTAAGAACTGAAACCATAAAACTCCTAGTAAACAATACAGGGAAGACGCTACTTGATATTGGGCATGGCAAAAATATCTGCATATGACACCAAAAGCAAGAGCTACAAAAGCAAAAATCGACAAGACGGACTACATCAATATATAAAGATTCTGCATGGCAAAAGAATCAATTAACAGAATGAAGAGGCAACCTAAAAAATTGGGAGAAATATTTGCAAGCCATATATTGCATAAGCGGTTAGTATCCAAAAATATATGAAGAATTCAAACAAATTAATAGCAAATAATAATAATAACTATAATACTAATTTGATTAAAAATGGGCAGGGGACCTGAATAGACATTTTTCAAAGACACAGAGATGGCAAACATGAAAAGGTGCTCAACACTGAATCAAATGAAAACCATAATGAGACATCACCTCATACCTGTTAGAATGACTATTACCAAAATAATAAGAAATAACAAGTGTTGGAGTGGATTTTAGGGAAAGAGGACACTTATGTACTGTTGGTAGGAATATAAACTGGCACAGCCACTATGGAAAATAGTATAGAGTGTCCTCAAAAAAATTAAAAATAAAAATAGAACTACAATATGATCCAGTAATCCCACGTCTGGGTATATATCTGGAGGAAATGAAATAACCAACTGAAGAGTTGTCTGCACTCCCATATTCATTGCTGCATTATTCACAATAGCTAAGATATGGAAGCAACTTAAGTGTCTATCAAAGATGAACAAAGAAAATGTAGCATATATAACAACAGAATATTATTTGGCCATTAAAAAAGAAGAAAACCCTGTTATTTGCAACAACATGGATGAAACTTGAAGGCATTATGCTAAGGGAAATGAGACAGAGAAAGACAAATACCATACGATCTCATTTATACGTGGAATCAAAACAAAAACAAAAACAAAGACAAAAAACACCAAACTCATAGAAACCGAGCATAGAATGGTGGTTGCCAAGAGCTGGGTATTTTGGTTAAAGGACATAAACTATAAACTTCCAGTTTTAAGACAAATAATTTCTGGGGACCTAATATACAGCATGGTGACTAGAGTTAACAATACTGTATGACACCTGTCTTACATAATTGAAAGTTGCTAAGAAAGTAAATTTTAAATGTTCTCACCAAAAAAAAAAAAAAAAAAAATTGTAATTATGTGAGGAGATGAAGTGTTAACTAACCTTATTATAATTATTTTGCAATATATATGTATATCAAATCATATTGTATACCTTATACTTACATAATGTTATGTGTCAATTATATCTCAAAAAAGCTAAGGTGGGGGAAGATGGCATCACAAAGTCATAGGAAAAGGATAGATTTTTTTTTTCATGATACTGCAGGGAAGTATAAAGTTATACTTTATATAAAAGTTAAATCTGGATCCCTACTTTACACAATAGATACATATGTCCTCCAGATTAAGGAACCAATTACAGAAAAGTAAATATAAAGCCAATTTAGCTACTGAGGAAGATATTCATGATCTAAATGTATGGAAAAAAATATTTAACATACTCGAAGTAAAAACCATAAACTGAAAACAATGGACTGACCACATCAAAATTAAGGACCATTTAATAGAGGGCAGTTGGAAGAATATATTTGCAACATCTAAAACTGATAATTAAAAAAGAGAATACACAAGTACTTGCAAATCCCCAAGAAAAAGAAAATTTGATAGAAAAAATGAACAAAAGATTTGAAAAGGCAATCCACAGAAGAACCCAAATACCTGACAAGCATGTGTACAGGTGTTCGAACTTACTATCAATGAAATTATTGCAAATTATAACAACGAGATAGAATTTCATATTCATCAGAATGTTGAATTCAGAATATGGGTTAATTCCGATTATTGGCAATGATGCGGGTAGACAGGAACTTTCACGCCCTCTGGCAGTGTATACTGCAACAGCCATTCTGGAAAGCCATCTGGCAATATTTAGCAAAATTGCGTATACGTGTTTCCTATGACACAGAAATCTCAGTCTTAGTATATATATATTCCAGAAAACACGTGCACAAATCAGTGTGGTGATATTTATAGAGATACTCATCTTAGCATTTTTTATGGTAATAGAAAACATGGGCATCCTAGAGTATCCATTACCAGGGAGTCAGTCAGTAAAATGTAGTGGACATGGACCATAACGCAGCATTAAGATGCAGTGAACCACATGTGCGTACAGCGACAAAGATGGCTGGAAAACACAGCAGTGCACAAGGCAGGAAACTGATCAAGGTCATCATACGCACACATACACGTTTGAATGAGTTGGAATATGATTTTAGACCAGATACGTGTGTTTAAAAATAAATATCACAAAATATCTATGGAAGACTTAACAACTGTATGTGTGTATACGTGTGTGTGTGTATGAAACGTGTATTTTTAAAAGGCATAGTTAAGGTTATCCTCTGTCTTAGTTCAGGCTGCTATAATAAAGTACTATAGAATGGGAGGTTTATAAACAACAGAAATTTATTTCTCACAGTTCTGAAGGCTTGAAGTCCAAGGTCAGGGTGCCACCATAGCCGGGTTCTGGTGAGAACTCGCTTTCAGATTATAAACTGCCAATTTCTCTTTGTGTTCTCATTTAGTGGAAAAAGAATGAAGGGATTCTCTGGGTTCCTTTTTATAAAGGTATGATTCTCATTCATGAGAGCTCCACCCTCAGATTTAATTACCTCCTAAAGGCCCCACTTCCTAATACCATCACTTTGGGGCTGAGGATTTCAACACATGAATTTGGGGGAGGACATAAACATTCATTCCACTGCATCATCGCAGTATATAAGGATTTTAAACACTTTTATCTATCCCCGTGATTCAATTATAAAAAAGTAGGATTTAAATTTTCTGATACTCAGATATTTAGAAAAGGAAGCTTGGAATATTTCCTTAATTACAACTAAAGTGATTCTATGGTTCTGATACTTATTTGGGGAGGACTACTAAAAAATGCAGAGAACCGCTTCACAGCCAAGTGGTGACAGTATCAATTATCCTTCATATGAGTTAAATTCTTCTCTGTGCCTTCTGTGAATTTGCAGATTAAAGCTAGAGTCAGAAAAGTGTTCTGAGAACACAAAAGGGACAGTAAAATGAATTTTGCCCTTAAAATTTTTGATGGGAAAAAAAAGGAAATTTAATCAGCCACTTTACATTTACATTATTGATTACCAGCAGGATTTTGACTGTCATGGGTAAATGTCAGGAACACTAATTAGATTATTTCACAATTTGTGTGGAAATTAACAGCAGACATTATTGCATATAAAATGCAAACTCAGAAGAAAGGAGTTTTGTTCTTTTAAGTCTTTTCCTTCCTCATAAGGCTGCTTTCTTTTCCTATATCTTTTATATCCGTAGGATGATGGGATCAAACTGTGCATTGCTCAGAATATAGATTGGTGCTGGGATGTTCTGTAAGTTTAAGTATGCAGACAGTGTGATTCTTATCCCTGATACACCAAGGGACTGCATAGCCACGTGGAAAGATTAATTACAGCTCACATCAATTTTGGCCTCTAGATGTCATGTAAAGAACATAACATCAGCGAGGAAGCTGCAGAATTTTGATTATAGCCATCTGAAAAACTGTATGAGTGGGAGTGGGAGGAAAAGGGATTCTTGTATTCTTTTACAGAGTGTGTATTCTTTTACGAGGCAGGCAAAGGCAGGTAGGATGAAAATCAGGTCTTGGAAGTGCTGCTAGGAAATGCTACTCACTTCAATTAGTCAACTGGTAGGATTAAAAGTAGATGAGGATTTATAAGAGGCGTGCTCTCTACGTACCCTCTCTAAGATTGCAAGTGATATTTTTGATAGCATTCAGGGTATTCAAGACAATGCAGAAATTAATCCTCTATTGTATCTTTAAGAGAAAAACTAGAAAGCAGTAAGAACTGACACTTCTGGGCATTTTAATGATCCTTCCTAAAAACAGAATAAATAGAAGAGGAACAGATTTGAATGAATCTTAATTAAATTATTATATATGTTTAATTGCAGTATTTTAGTGTGACACCAGACAAATGATATGGGCTGTATTTTTGTACAAGCTGCTTCACAGCAGGAAAATAAAATGTGTTTCAGCCTGTTTCACAAAACCGAGCAAAAAAGGAACTAGATGAATCGCAGAAAAAAATTCCATCACAAAACATTGTATAACACAGGTTAGAAAAGAAGACCATATCTGTTCGTTCCTATGTTTCTTACAATCTTCAGTTAATTCATCAAAGTGTAGCTCCCTGGATATTTAAGGACAATGGGAAATGTCCACAAGCCCTCCTCTTATTTCCATTTGCAGCCCTAGAGTGCAGTGGGCTGCAAACAACAAGCCATTTAAATGCCTTCCCAGGAGAATAGATATGCTGCAAGTAGGCAAGCTTGCTGTAAGATGAGCAACGAAACACAAAGCAGACACAGTGAGGATAGGGAAATCATGCAGAAGAACCAAAAGAAAGGAAGAGGGGCAGAATATAAGAAAATGAGAATCTGCTTAAACCGATGTATGGTAGGTAATAAGCTCAGACACTAGAAAAACTTCACAGTTGAAAGTGAAACAGTGCATCTGATTTCAGAAGCAGAACAGTGGAATAATGAATAGTGTTGAACCTTTTGGTCCTTAAAACTAGGTTCAGATTCATCCCCAGGAAAACTCTAGTGATTGAAAAAGTACTGGATTCCCTCTGAGCAGCTAAAGTTGAATTTCTTCTTTTTCCCTGGAGCCACCAAAATAGAGGAATAAATTCAGAGTAATTGCTGGACTTGGTCTCATAATTATAGGTCTTGTTTATTCATCTGAATTAAGCAACTTTTTGGTCAAAGAAAGTTCCACTGAGTGCCCAACAATGGACATTATTATTATTATTTATAAAATTAAATTATACTTTTATTCTAAAAGAAAAACCACACTATTTTCAAATCATCATAGTATTAATCTCAAGCATTTCTTAAGCCAGAAGCCAAACATTCTTGATCATCTCTTTCACCACCGATGATTTGGAAGATTTCCTACAATAGAAACAATTTTAAAAGAGATTACTAGGCCCAAATCAAATAGTTATTAGTAGCTGAAACATGCGTATCTGCAGTTCAAAGGCAAATGGGGAGAATTTCTCTTTGAAAATGGCATTTCTCACCCAGCTCATGAAAAAAATATCCCCAATGTATCATTAAAGTGTATAGGCAACATGGATACAAAAGATAAAACTGACAAGAGCATATATCTTAAGTGTTGGTCAATGTATTGGTAGAATCTGTAAAAATTTGCATTTATCAAGATTTATCAAGAATCTGTAAAAATTTGCATTTACTATATACGTTTAGTTTGTACATCTGTGAGCTGTACCGGCTAAAGCACCTAGAGTGTCACCTAATTGAAGTAGAAGGAGGACTCTTTGTCTACCTTCCTTACTGCCACTGATTCAGCAACTCAAATGCATGAACCAGAAAAGTACACACAGGACTCACATCTCCTTAAAGCATATTTGTGTGCTTCTATTAAATGCTTCTATTTGTATGCCCCTCAACTCTCTCTGTCTCACCACCAATATTTGCATTAGATCATTGGGCCCATTCTCATTTTGTCTTTTTGTTCTTGTTTGTCATTTACCACGAGAAGCACAGAATTCCCATGCAACACCTCATACCAAGTATCCCATCTGAAGTATTGAGAAGCACAGAGGAAAGTAAAATACTAAACTGGAGGAAGAAAAGAGAGACAGAGACAAAGACACAGAGACACAGAGAAAAAGAGAATGAGGGAGGAGTATTTCTTAAAACTAAGCATGTAGAAAGCCAAAAGACACATCCAAAGTCCTTGGTGCTCAAAGGACGGGACAGAGGAAGTATTTGAGGAACAGAATAACAAGAAAGACCAAGGATCAATAAACCAAAATAGACTCTCTTTTCCCATCTTCATGTTCTACTTCAATCTGCACTTGCTTGAGGATAAATAAGCCATTTTCTGTTCTCTGTAGTTATTTTTGTGTTCAGTGGAGTATGTAAGTATGCGTCTTAACTCTTATAAATAATAGTGCATGTGCTGAATACGGGGAGAAAAGTGGCTTAAAGGAAGGAAAGTGAGACTATACCCTTTTTTAAATCAATAACTCTGTTTTTTCAAGTTTTGTAAGCCATAAGCCAAATCCTAAAGAGAAATTTTATAATGTCTAATGACAACTATAGATATCCTTAAATCAGTACTTATGCAGTAATCTTTTCCAGTGCTTACTCAATAATTTATCACATAAGAATTAACAAAAATAAATTACATATCACTCTTAAATTGTCAAATGCTACACAGTTCTCTTTTTAGAGTTCTTAATGTTAAGAGTTGTACCTACCAACAGTATTTTTTTACCATAGCAATACAATGTGTTGCTCAATAAATATAATTACTGATTCTTTTTTCTTAACTAAGAAATGGGAGAAAAAGAAAATTTTCAGAGTATCAAGATTAGCTATTAGAAACAGAACATTTTTTTCTTTTTTTTTTTTTTTTAAAGATTTTATTTATATGACCGAGAGAGACAGCGAGAACAGGAACACAAGCAGGGGGAGTGGGAGAGGGAGAAGCAGGCTTCCCGCTGAGCAGGGAGCCCGATGTGGGACTCGATCCCAGGACCCTGAGATCATGACCTGAGCCGAAGGCAGACGCTTAACGACTGAGCCACCCAGG
Organism: Leptonychotes weddellii; assembly: GCF_054177405.1. Taxonomy (NCBI): domain Eukaryota; kingdom Metazoa; phylum Chordata; class Mammalia; order Carnivora; family Phocidae; genus Leptonychotes; species Leptonychotes weddellii. Next base: position 162,736,386 of record NC_138369.1, on the reverse strand, counting down.
CGCCCCAGAACATTTTTTTCTTAACAATAGATGCCAGTCAAGCTTACACAATACATTACAGGTATTCATCCAATTCTTACGTCAAATGAGTTCAAGAAAGCGTTGAATCACTACATTGTACACCTGAAATTAATATTGCACTTTATGTTAACTAACTGGAATTTAAATAAAAACTTTTGAAAAAAGATTTTAAAAAGAAATCACTGAGACAGGTCTAGAAAGGACTTTAAATGACAAATTCTTCCCCTTCACAGTGCATAAATTTCAAAGATAAATAAATCAGGCCTCCATTTCCCTCCTCGTCCCCTCTCAGGGATTGGTTATAATAGTAATTCCCACCTAATAATCATTGTTATTATGAGTTTATCATTATATATGATTATGTACACATACTCAATGTTCTTTAAGTATTAACCATTCTCAAGAAGACTTCTTCATAGCACATCTTTACTCATCTTTCTAAAGAGTAATATTCTCTAGAACTCTGAATAGCTCAATTTCTTGTCTCAAAACAATAATGATCATGTCATCATTTCTACTGATTGACCCAAATTCAAGGTACTGCAATTGCAGCCTCTTCTCTGTATTTCTAATACCACACACACACACACACACACAGCATTATTAACCACCATCTAGATAAGCTTTCATAAACTTAGAAAGTAATAGTAAGCTCCCATGGCCATCACATTTCTAGAATAGATCAATGCCTTTAGTTTTCCTGTTAAAATTCTTTTCCCAACCAAATAAATCCCATTATTTCTTGGGCCTCCTGTGGATATTGTATGTCAGTTTTCATTTGCTGGATCTTGCTGGGCATGTATGCTAGGAATAAAAAAGAGCCATTCCTGGATAAGCATCATAAAAAGTAAAATTTCTTATATCAGAATTAGTTATATTCTGTGGATTTCTGTTCTAGACAGGGTAATTCTAGCGTCTGTAATACATAAATTCCCAAATCTTAGTGGTTTATAACATAATAGCATTTTATTTCTCTCTCATGTAACAGTCATGTTACTCATGTACTGTACAGTGTGCTTACTCATGTAAAGAACTTGTGTTCTTTGTACAATATGGATTTCCATACTGCAGAAACCCCAGCTCCTTCCATTTGATTCAGAAACCCCAGCTCCTTCTATTTGATGGCTCCCAAGGATTCCCATAGGACAGCAATGATCCAGAACCCCTGAAAATCCCAAGACCCTTTCAGTGGATCTATGAAGTAAAGCTAGCTTTATGATAGTAATAAAATGTCATTTTTTAAATTCTTATCCCATAAGTGAATAACTGCATTTTTGAGAACTATATAATGCATGATATCATATGCACTTGAATGAGGAATTAAGAAAGACTTTCAGGGGCGCCTGGGTGGCTCAGTCGTTAAGCGTCTGCCTTCGGCTCAGGTCATGATCCCAGGACCTGGGATCGAGTCCCACATCGGGCTCCCTGCTCAGCGGGAAGCCTGCTTCTCCCTCTCCCACTCCCCCTGCTTGTGTTCCCTCTCTCACTGTGTCTCTGTCAAATAAATAAATAAAATCTTAAAAAAAAAAAAAAAAGACTTTCAAAATGTAAACAATGCCACTCCTCTCACTATAGTTTTGGAAAATATAGTTATTTGCCCTAAAAATTCACTGTTTATATAATGGGTTTTTACTTTTATAGTAAATATAGTAAACTAAATAATTCTAAAATTTTTCTCAATTTTCATTTCTAATATGGTAAATATTGATGGATATAATTTATAAATATGAATGCTTTTGAGATCTTCAATATTGTTTAAGGGTGTAATGGGAGGGACCTTGAGACCAAAAATGTTGAGAACTACTACAAGAGGGCATCATATATTTTCCTTTCATGTGTAGCTGTGGAAAGAGAGTGAGGAAATTACAGCCATATCTCAAACCCTGTGACCCAAAAGAGGAATACATCAATTCTGTTGCTATCCATTGTTAAGTCCTAACACGTGACCCGTGAAGAAAAGGAACAAAGGCTCTGGGAAATGTAGTCCCTGTCCATCAGCCACTTTAGAGCTACAATTCTATTCTATGAAAAGAGGAACACAAATCTTTAGTGGACAGGTAACTGTCCCTTCCACAGTTTCCAATAGTAATAGTAATTATTCTCTTAGAAAGGAAAGAACATGCCTTGGTTGAGTTTCTTCCATTCTTTTTTATTTCTTTTTATCCCAAATTTAAGAATAACTGACATACAATATTATATTAGTTTCAGGTGTACAACATAGTAATATACATTACAAAATGATCATAGTAAGTCCACTTACCATCTGTCATCCATACAAAGTTAATAAAATATTATTGTCGGGGTGCCTGGGTGGCTCATTGAGCATCTGCCTTGGGCTCAGGTCATGATCCCGAGGTCCTGAGATCGAGCCCCGCATCAGGCTCCCTGCTCCGTGGAAGGCCTGTTTCTCCCTCTCCCACTCGCCCTACTTGTGTTCCCTCTCTTGCTGTGTCTCTCTCTGTCAAATAAATAAATAAAATCTTAAAAAAAAGACATGTTTTAAAAAATGATAATAAATAAATAAATAAATAAGTAAGTAATTATTGTCTATATTCCCTATGCTGTACATCTTCATAACTTGTTTCTTTTTTAACTGGAAATTCTTATTTCTTGATCTCCTTTACCCATTTTGCCAAACCCCCAAATCCCTCATCTCTGGCAAATATTAGTCTGTTTTCCATATCTATGAGTCTGGTTTTGTTCTCTTTTGTTTGTTTGTTCTGGGTTTTTTGGTTTTGTTTTTGGGTTTTTTTTAGATCTCATATGTAAATGATATCATACGGTATTTATCTTTTCCTATCTGACTTATTTCAATTAGTGAAATACCCTCAAAATCCATCCATGTTGTTGCAAATACTAGATCTCATTCTTTTTATGGCTGAGTAATATTCCATTGTAAATATATACCACATCATCTTTATCTATTCAACTGCTGATGGACACTTAGTTTGCTTCCATATGTTGGCTACTGTAAATAATGCTGCAATGAACATAGGGATGCATATATCTTTTTGACTTAGTGTTTTCATTTTCTTCAGATAAATACCTAGGTGCAAAATTGCTGGATCATACAATAGTTCTATTTTTAATTTTTTTGAGGAAGCATCATACTGCTTTCCATAGTGGCTGCACCAATTTATATTTCCACCAACAGTACAGGAGAGGTGCCTTTACTCCACTTCCTTGCCAACACTTGTCATTTCTTATTTTGTTCTTGTTTTTGTTGTTTTCTTTTGTTTCTGATAATAGCCATCTGACAGGTGTGAGGTGATATCTCATTGTGGCTTAGATTTACATTTCCCTGATGATTAGTGATGTTGAGCATCTTCTCAAGTGCCTGTTGGCCATCTGTATTTCTCTGGATAAGTGTCTATTCAGAGCTGCCTATTTTTAATTTGATTATCTAGGGGGCTTTGTTTTTTGGGTTTTTTTGCTATTGAGTTGTATGAATTCTTAATATATTTTGAATATTAGCCTCTTATCAGATCTATGGTTTGCAAATGTTTTCTCCCATTCAGTACATTGCCTTTTTATTTTGTTAACAGTTTCCTTCTCTGTGAAACCACTTTTTAGTTTTGTACAGTCTCACTTGTTTGTTTTTGCTTTTGTTGCCCTTGCCTATGGAGTCAGATCAGAAAAATATTGCTAAAAACCAATGTCCAGGAATTTACTGCCAATATTTTCTTCTAAAGTTTTATGGTTCCAGATTTTACATTTAAGTCTTCAAAACATTTTGAGTTACCTTTTGTACATGGTATAAAATAGTGGTCCAATTATCTCAACATCATTTATTGAAGAGACTGTCATTTTCCCATTGTGTATTCTTGACTCCCTTGTTGTAAATTAATTGGCCATATATGCATGGACTTTTTTCTAGGCTTTCTATTCTGTTCCATTTATTTATGTGTCTGTTTTTGTGCCAGGACCATACTGTTTTGATTACTATAATTATGTGGCATAGTTTGAAATTAGGGATTATGATAGCTCTGTTCTTTTTTTCCCTCAAGATTGCTTTGGTTACTTAGAATCTTTTGTGGTTTCACACAAATTTTAGGATCTTTTTGTTCTAGTTCTCTGAAAAATGCTTTGGTATTTTGGTAGAGATTGAATTCAATCTGTAGATTGCTTTGGGTTGTATGAACATTTTAATAATATTGATTCTTCTAATCCATAAGCATATTATATCTTTCCATTTACCTATGTCTCCTTAAATTTCTTTCATCGGTGTCTTTTATCTCCTTGGTTTCAACGTACAGGTCTTTCACTTCCTTGATTAAATTTATTCCTAGGTATTTTATTCTTTTTGATGAAATTATGAGTGGGATTGTTTTAATTTCTCTTTCTGATAGTTCACTATTAGTATATAGAAACATAGCCGATTTCTGTGTATTAATTTTGTATCTTGCAGCTTCATTGAATTTATTAGTTCTAATAGTTTTTTGGTGGAGCCTTTAGTGTTTTCTATATCACATCATTTGCAACTAGTGACAGTTGTACTTTTTCCTTTCCAATTTAGATGCCCTTTACTTATTTTTCTTGCCTGATTATTGTGGCTAGAATTTCTAATACTATGTTTAATAAAATTGGTGAGGATGGCATTCTTGTCTTGTTCCTTATCTTAGAGGAAAAGCTTTCAACTTTTCACCAATGTGTATGATGTTAGCTGTGTTTTTCATATATGGCCTTTATAATTATTATTCCCTCTATACCTACTTTGTTGAGTTATTATCATAAATGGGTATTGATTTTTGTCAAGTGCTTTTTTCTTCATTTGTTGAGATGATCATATGATTTTTATCCCTCATTTTGTTGACATGGTGTATCAAGTTGATTGATATTTGGATGTTGAACCCATCCTTAAATCTGTGGAATAAATCCCACTTGGTCACAGAATATGATCCTTTCACTGCATTGTTGAATTCAGTCTGATAATATCTTGTTGAAGATTTTTGCATCTTTATTCATGAGGTATATTGGCCAATAATTTTCCTTTGTTTGTGGTATCTTTCTCTGGTTTTGGTATCAGAGAATATTGCTGGCCTCATAAAATGAGTTAAAAATTCCTTCCTCTTCCCTCTTCAATGTTTTCCTCCTTTTTCCCTCAAAATTTGATAAGGCAAAACATTAAATTTTCTTTGAATGTTTGATGGAATTCACCAGTGACATACTATCTGGTCCTGGACTTTTGTTTTTTGGAGGTTTTTTTTGATTACTGGTTCAATCTCATTACTATTAATCGGTCTATTTGATTTTCTATTTCTTCATGATTCAGTTTTAGCAGATTGGGTGTTTCTAGGAATGTATCCATTTCTTCTAGGTTGTTCAACTAGCTGGCATATTAATTGTTCATACTATTCCATTATGATCCTTTATATTTCTGTGGTATTCTGTACTATTCTTCATTGTAACTTCTCTTTCAATTCTGATTTTATTTGGGCCCTCTCCCTTTTTTTCTTCATGATCTTGCTAAAAGTCTGTCAATTTTGTTTAGCCTTTCAAAGAACAAGTCCTTAGTTTTGTTGATTTTTTTATTATTTTTACCTCTATTTCATTTATTTCTGTTGTGACCTTTATTATTCCCTTCCTTCCACTTTGAACCTCATTTGTTCTTTCTCTAGTTCTCTTATGCATAAAATTAAACTTATTTGAAATTTTTCTTGTCATGAGGTAAGTCTATATTGCTATAAACTTCCCTCTTAGAACTTACCTTTGCTGCATCCCATAATTTTATAATGTCATGTTTCTATTTTCATTTGTCTCAATTTTTAAAAAATTTTTCCTTTGAATTCTTTGTTATTTACTTGCCATGGTAAGGTGGTTAGAATGAGGGTGCAAAAATGGCACCTGCCAATGCCAGTGCCAGCAAGGCAAAAAGAGGCTGTAAAGTTGGTGTCCAGCTGTGTTTTTGCCCCCTGGGGAGAGTCCCAACAAATTTCTGCCCCTCTGGCAGACACTTTAAGTGTAGCAAGTAAACCTCCTTTACCTATGTTCTGAGCTCTTTTCAAATTGTTGCTTTTTGTGCTGGGTCCTCTAGCCTTTTAAAAGAGCAGAATCTTTGTTCCCTTAAACCCTATGTTCCCCCCGAATGTAATCTCCGTTGATTTTCAAAGCCAGATGTTTGGGGCTTATCTCTCCAGTGCAGAACCTGAGTGCTGAGTTGCCTGATGTGGGCAACTACATGGCTCAGTCAGTTACGCGTCTGCCTTCAGCTCAGGTCATGATCCCGGGGTCTTGGGATCAAGTCCCGCACTGGGCTCCTTGCTCAGCAGGAAGCCTGCTTCTCCCTCTGCCTCTGCCCCTACTTGTGCTCTCTCTATCTCTCTCTCTAATAAATAAAATCTTGAGTTGCCTGATGTGGAGTACCAACCTTTCCTTTTGTCCTTGGGGAGAAGATATATATGTGTCTTTGTTTTATTTTTGTTCCTTGATGTCCCTTTCAACTGCAGGTTGTTGCATGGGGTGGTGGGATTTTTGGTGAGAGCATGTTTCTGCCTCTCTTACCCAACTCAAAGTGTGGTTCTTTTATCCTTTGTTGTGTAGCAGGTTTCCGCTAGTTCTCAGGTTCTTTTCAGAAGGATTTTTTTCTATATATACATTTGCTGTGTCCCTGAAAGGAGGTGAGTTCATGATCTTCTTATAGTATCATTTTAAATCACCTTCAAGTCTCCTCCATTCCTTGTTCTTGTATTTCTTCTTAGGTAGATTAATCATTCTTCACTTATTAATATAGTAACCCTCTTCCAAGAGCATTATAAGCAAGTCCAACAAATATGAACATTTAATAAGTGAGTAAAAATTATTAAGGGCATGAAAGAGTTGAATGTGAATATACCAGACTGTGCAGGGCTCATCATGGAAAGTTGTGCAGTTTGTACACTGAATAAAGTTGACAGCTGCAGATCTCTTGGAAGCGGATGTCCAGCCAGCTCTTCTTAACAAATCATTCAACTGACACTTGATTATTTTCCAATAAAAGAGGTACTTTTTATTTAATAATTTTAAAAAGCTTGACTTCACCTGACAGGGTGCTTTGTTTTGCTTTGTTTCATTTTTTTTTTTTAAATTTGCACAAAGGCGCAATATAGGCCATCAACAGCCCTGTCTATGAGGACAAACATTTGGTATGCTTTTATTGTCATAACCTCAGCACCTTGATTAGTCTCTGATGCATAATAAAAACTCAATAGATACTTGTTAAGTGAATACTCAAAAGCACTGAACCATGGATCAATATGTAACTAGAAAGACGCTTATAATGGCACAGTTTTGTGCTCTGTCTTTGACTCTGAGCCAGTTAACATTTTTATTAATACCTTAGACATAGAAAGAAAAATGCTGATTAAAATTTTAGATGGTCCAAATCTGAGAGGATTAACTAACACAATTGATATTATCAAGGTTCAGAAATAAAAATGGCAGGTTAAATGATGGGCCCAAACTAACACAAATCAATTTATCCAAAATAAATATCCTGCAAGTGGGCTCAAAGAATCAATTTTATAATTATATTCTTAGGAAAGCTTGACAAAAAGTACTTTATATGAAAAATGCCTAATAGATTTTGTTGACTAATATTATGAAAGGAATTAGCAATAGGACTCAGTGCTAAAGTAGTAAGTCATTAAAGAAAATAAGGTGTCCAAACTTAAAGATATAGTACATTAACCAAATGCTGGATGTGTCATTCAACATCTTAAGTATTGTGTCAGTTTGGGATGCCATATTTTTAAAGCTTGTATTGATATAGGTAGAGTTTGTCCTGAGGAATGCTTGACTTTCAGGGAAAATGAGGGGGAAAAAATCTAAGACTTATTTGATATTCATCTGCAGATATTTGAAGGACTTTCCTGTCTTCCAAAAGGAGTTTGACCTTACATTGAATTTCTCTAGAAAGCAGGACTAGAATTTATATTGGGAAGGTACAGGGAATATAAGAAAATAGAAGAAAAACAGAAGAAAAGGTATCTAACAATTAAAGCTATCGAACACCAAAATGGGCTATATTTAAATCATTGTGCTCTCCCCTCTTGATAACATTCATGAAGATCCCAAGTGATAGTGACATGTCTCTGAAGAATCATCCTCTTTATCAGGAATCATATATAACTGTGAAGATCCCTTTCTTGGCCAAGATTCTATGCTACCCTGTGATTCTAATTCTAGTATGAAGTAATAACAGTATGTAGGGAAAAAAAGGAACTAGTCTCTTTGTCCACTAATTGATCCAGCAGAATGTTCATGGATTAGCTCATGCAAACCAATGAGCACTTTCCCCCATCTCACCTAAACTTCAGGAGCTACAAATACATACACAGATGCCCTCACTGATCTCTCTCACTCTCTCTCTTTCTTTCTTCTGGCATATTCAAATTCTTTTATCAACTGTTGAGGTGGGCTGCTGGACCACCCATTCAGTACTCCTTTGCTTTACTATCCCACTCTCTAGTCATTCTTAACATCAAACTCCACACTTCGTTAGCATATTCATGAGGTCATTTTGTCAAAAGAAAAGGCATCATATCAACCCATTCATTAAAGAATCCTTCTAGCAATATTGAAGTTACCTTGTGCAGAAGATTTCCACAGAAAACATGTTTGTTTGTTTTCTGTCACCTTTAATCATTACCTTGTTCCAGAGACAATTTTAAAAATTAGTAAATGGCAGCTGAACCCAACTTATATTTGTTTCCTATACTAAAAGCTATTTTTTGTTGTTTTTATTTTGTTTTGTGTTTGTTTTACTCAATGTCCATATATTGGTTTCCCTAAAAGGTGAGATAACACAACGAAATGGGGAGAAAAGTGGATTGAAAATATCCAATTCGGGGCGCCTGGGTGGTTCAGTAGGTTAAGCGGCTGCCTTCGGCTCAGGTCATGATCCTGGGGTCCTGGGATCGAGCCCCACGTCCGGCTCCCTGCTCAGCGGAGAGCCTGCTTCTCCCTCTCCCTCTGCCTGCCACTCTGCCTACTTGTGTTCTTTCTCTATCTGTCAAATAAATAAATAAATAAATAAATAAATAAATAAATCTAAAAAAAAAAAAAAGAAAATATCCAATTCATATAAGCTATACACCTGCATGCATATACTATTATCAAATTTGCTGAAAATACCAGAAACACCACATAGAATCTATTTTTCTTTTCAAATATTGTATAATACAATGAAAATAACAACTGTCTTAAAACATTGAATTCAAAGACATTTTCTGATAGCACAAAGTAGAACTGCAGAACAGAACTAATCTCATGCTCCAAATACCAAGTCAAAGTAAGAAGCTTCAGTTGTAACAAATGTTACATTCAGCAAGGGGTAAGTGATACATATCAGGCAGTAAAGTATTTGATGACAAAAGATAATCTGAGCCTAGAGATTCATCCAATATGGATCCTTTTGGACCAAAATATGAATCATAAAAGCAGCCTCACAATGAAATACCGCAACCACGTGAAAACTCCCACTGCTCCTTTTGACACTGCTATATGCAGAATTTGAAACAGAAAATATGAGAAACAGATGGAAGAAGAGTCCTAACCTACAGTAGGTTGACAGTACGTAGGGGCAGTTCGCTAATTTCTTCTTGTCAACTATGAATCACCCAACAGCATCCTCCTCTCTTTTGTGCAATACAGTAGCAAGTAGATCTACAGATTCATACTAGCCTTAACATACAGAATATATGGTTAAGTTCTCTTGTTTTCCAAGAAATTCTAAAGAAGTATACTCTCAAAATATGATTATAACTGACAAAATATTTATTGGAATTTTTTTATTATGTTCTAAAGGACTGGATGTCCTGTTTTGTTCATTGGTCAGAAAAAGACAAAGCTTATTCATATAACATAATAAGACAGAGGTAAGGTTAAATATATTGATTTTATCAGTACATATTCGAATAGGCATAACTCACTTATTTAAAGTAAAGCAAAATAAAACATCTTGTTTCATCTAAAATAAAGACATTCAGGGGCGCCTGGTTGGCTCAGTTGGTTAAGCGGCTGCCTTCAGCTCGGGTCAAGATCCCGGGGTCCTGGGATCGAGCCCCTCATTGGGCTCCCTGCTCAGCAGGAAGCCTGCTTCTCCCTCTCCCACTCCCCCTGCTTGTGTTCCCTCTCACGCTGTCTCTTTCTGTCAAATTAATAAAAATCTTTAAATAAATTAATTAATTAAATAAAATAAAGACATTCAAAGAGATTTTTTTAAGTAGACAAAAACATACCTGCCTAAAGCAGTATAATTGTTATGAAGAAAAATTTAGTATTACCTGGAATGTATCCCAAACATACACTAGCAACAATATGAAAAGGAATATGGACAAGGTTATTTATTGAAGAACTGTTTTATATTAGCAAAAATAGTGATATTTGCCTAAATATCCATCAATATGGGGACTTGTTTGATAAATTACGGTATGGGCCACAAGGTAGAACACTTTGCTACTGTAAAAATAAATGAAGAAATTTCTATATATTAGTCTAGAGTATTTTCTTACATTTATCATTAATTGAAAAAAAGCAAGGTAGGAAAAAAGTGAGTATATCACAGTTTACCTAAGAAAGCATATGAATATACATGTTTATATTTGACACACAAGCAATGAAATGAAAAGTCAAGATTTTAAAAAAATGTTTACCAATAGGTAGAACAAGGGTTTAGGATCACGGGCAAAGGAATAGGAGCTACATATCACTGAATACACAACACACACACACACACATTTAATCCTGAAAAATAAAAAAATATATAGACAAATAACAATAAACAAACAAAATTGTGCAACTAGTTGGTGGAATAACCACCCAGAGAATAGATATTTCATGAGTCTTTAATATAGTAATATAACTAAAACAAAAACTTACACTGATTTCCATAATCATACTGTTGGTGAAAATTATGATTATCAGTGGAGATTTCTGTATATTTTGTAGGAAAAAGCAGATAATATTCTATCATTGGTAGCACTGTTGGGAATTGGCATTCTCTGTGTGGTAAAGGGGGTCTAAATATTAGAATTGGTTAAATAAAAATTCAGTAGTTTTGAATTGTAATGGAAAGAATCAGTTGAACTCATGCTATATTTCACCTTAAAAAAGTATTCCTACCTGCACTCACTGATAAGTACTAAAATTAATGACCTACAGTTGCATATAAATTAAAGGGCTCCTTGGTAAAATGTCCATTCCAGCTTTGGAGATGAGTACATACAAGATGATCATGGAAGCTCATAACTCTCAAAGAAGATATCGGGCGCCTGGGTGGCTCAGTTGGTTAAGCGACTGCCTTCGGCTCAGGTCATGATCCTGGAGTCCCGAGATCGAGTCCCGCATCGGGCTCCCTGCTTGGTGGGGAGCCTGCTTCTCCCTCTGACCCTCCTCCCTCTCATGCTGTCTCTCATTCTCGCTCTCAAATAAATAAAATCTTTAAAAAAAAAAAAAAAGAAGATATCAAAGACTACTCTAGTCATACCAAAAGGAGTAACATGTCAACTTGATGGGCTCCCATTGGCCAAAGAATGGACAAAAAGGATAATCACTATAATGGAGGAAGCACATCAAATATATATAAACTAATGAATTCATAATTATACTAAAAGACAAAAAAAATGGTCAGCTAATTAACCCACTATTTTAAAAACTGGTAAAAAGAAAAAAGCAAACATTTATTCTACTTTCTCTATGTGAATTTTACCAAACAATAACCAAATAGACAAATCAAGTATTTGTCTTTCTAGAATTAACCCAGGTAATAAATGAAAAAGGAATTAAAAGAATCACAGTATCACCAGCTATTAGTCCCTGAAATATTAATGAATAAAGATATTAATTATTAACGGCAACCAAGTAACAGAAAGAGAAACAAAATCATGTGCTTCCTAATGAAAGGACATATCACCACCAATGAAGGAGATGTAGCAAAAATACCACACTGAAATCTGATCAAGCTTTTAAATTCAACTACCAATGCACACAATATATAGACAAATATGCTAAAAAACACCATGAAGATTCAATCAGCTAAACTCAGACTGTGGGAAACACTAAAGAAAAATGAGTGTTTTTTTAATACATGAACATCAAAGAAAGAAAAGATGAGAAGAAACTTCTATATTAAGAGATTAAGAAGACATTTCAAATCAAATGCACTGTGAAATTCTTGCTTACGTATCAAGTGAACCAAACAATTATATTTATGAGGTAACTGTAAGTTAGAATAATGACTGGTATCTTACGTATTAAGGAATTTTACTGTCATATTTAGGTGTGATAATGGTAATGAATTTTTTAAGAGTCCTTAACTTTTTGAGATACGTATTGAAATACAGTTTGAAATGCTATAATGTTGGGGATTATTTCAATATAATACAGTAGGGTCTTAGCAGGTGAGGGTATCAGGTCATATTCCCCAAAAGCAGACCCGGAGACAAGGAGATTTATGGTCCCCTTTTGTTAAGTTAGCACTACTAGCCAGAGAAAGCAGAACAAGAGTGAGGAGTACAGGGGGGATTTCATGGAATGTCCTACAGAAGGCAGCTTTAACATGATCCTGCAGTGGAAGCCAGGAGTACAAATTAAACCTTTGAGATTTCCAGACCCAATACATAGGAGCTATACTTCCATGCCTCACATCTGTCAGTAATTGTTCAAGAGCCATTCAGCAACTTATAAATTCCCAGGCACTACTATCTTGGAGATGAGAGTGGGGAGACAGAGGTACACAAATAAGGAACTGAGAAACCAACCTTGTATGTTACAAGGATCGTATATTACAAGGGTTATGTGTGAAGCAAGACTGGTGAAATCGATAATTCTAAAGTCTGGATGGTGCATTGTGGATACATGGACATTCACTATATTATTATTCTGTGTACTTTAGAATTTGTTTAAATACTCTCTCTACAAAATGTTTAAAATATGAAGTTTCTAAAATAAATAAATAGATAAACCAATTTCACATTCTCCTGGTATTCCTTGGTTTCTTTAAATTAATAGCTTAACTTCATTCTCTGCCGCCATCTTTACATAGTCTTCTTCCCTGTGTCTCAGTGTCTGTTTCTCAAATCCCTCCCTCTCCTTTCTCTTATAAAAACAACAGTGACTGGATTTAAGGCCCACCCTAAATCAGGATTATCTCATTTCAAGAGTCCTAGTTACATCTTCAAAGACTCTATTTCCAAATAAGGTCACACTCTCTGGAGTCCAGGGTTAGAACTTGAACCTATCCTTTGAGGCAAGAGGGTCACCATTAAACCCACAATAGGTTGAGAAAGCATGGTGAGTGATTTAAATGAACTTGTCATAAGAAGAAGGGGCACTGTCTTCATGCATTGTCATCTCTCTCTCCTCTAGTTCTAGGGCAATGTCCTAAGGTTATCTAGTAGCTACTTACCCTCTATCATCTACACGGTCTGTTTACCATTAACCGTACAGTTTCCTTTGTGGAAGCTGACTCATACGCTAGAACATAGTCTGCAGATCAACTTCTGGAATCCAAAAAGGCATCCTGGGTAGAGGCTGCACCTTACTTAATACAGTGTCTCCTGTTTGGAAATAAGCCTGAAGAGGAGAAAGTGGAGACACCCTTCTAACTTCTTAACTCATTCTCAGGGGTATGAAAATTGCTGGGAGATTATTCATCTCTCCCGTATCTTATACTCTTTTTTTTTTTTTAATTTTTTTTTTTAAGATTTATTTATTTATTTGAGAGAGCGAGAATGAGAGAGAGAGTACATGAGAGGGGGGAGGGTTAGAGGGAGAAGCAGGCTCCTTGCTGAGCAGGGAGCCCGATGCGGGACTCGATCCAGGGACTCCAGGATCATGACCTGAGCCGAAGGCAGTCGCTTAACCAACTGAGCCACC